>NC_043971.1:40801689-41111689 GCF_902148855.1 Sphaeramia orbicularis | reverse complement strand
CTGACCTCTGTGCTATTTTTATCAGGTGTTTCTCTGGTGTTAGAGCACAAACCAGAAGGATGAGCTTATCTGACCCTCAACACCTCCTCTGACCCACAGCTGACAGTCACACCGGACAGAAGAGAGACCTGATACTGAAAGAGAAAGGCACGCTCTGTCAAACTGAACTGGGCCAAATGGAAACCATCAAAATACAACAACACTCCATCACATGTGAACAAGAGGCAGAGGTCAGCTTAGACACCGATCTAAACTGATGTCAATGTTAATGCGTGAAATGTGTAAGCAAGGAAGAATGTTGATAATGTTCAAAAACACTACGTAAGTGCTGCATTCAGGCTCTGACATGGTTGCAGCTAAGGTTTGATTAAGGTCTGGTAAAAAAAACAACTTGGTAAGGGATAGGTGAAAGTACGGTGGCCCAGAGGTGCAACAGCCCCAAAAATTATCCACTATAAGAAAAAAAAGAGAACAGCCCCAAAAATTATCCACTTGCCCAAAAAAATGATCCACTATAAGAAAAAAAAGAGAACAGCTCAAAAAATGATCCACTATAAGAATAAAAAGAGAACAGCCCCCCAAAAAATTATCCACTATAAGAAAAAAAAGAGAACAGCCCAAAAAATTATCCACTATAAGAAAAAAAAGAAAACAGCCCAAAAATGATCCACTTGCCCAAAAAATTATCCACTATAAGAAAAAAAAGAAAACAGCCCAAAAATTATACACTACAAGAAAAAAGAGAACAGCCCAAAATACTATATACTATAAGAATAAAAAGAGAACAGCCCCCCAAAAAATTATCCACTATAAGAAAAAAAAGAGAACAGCCCAAAAAGTTATCCACTCTAAGAAAAAAAAGAGAACAACCCAAAAAGTTATCCACCATCCCAAAAAATTATCCACTATAAGAAAAAAAAAAAAAAATCCTGAAGGCCTTAAAAATTTTCAGCCTATGCTTTTATTTTTTGTGGTGGCCTCAATTTTAAAAAAAAGAAACCTTTTGGGTGCCCCCTAATTGAAAAGGTGGATGATGTTTTTTTTTGTTTTTTTTTTTTTCTTATACTGGATAATGTCTTGGGCTGTTCACTGTTTTTTTCTTATAGTGGATAATTTTTTTGGGCTGTTCTCTTTTTTTTTGTTATAGTTGATAATTTTTTGGGCTGTTCTCTTTTTTTATAGTGGATAATTTTTTGGGCTGTTCTCTTTTTTATAGTGGATAATTTTTTTGGGCTGTTCTCTTTATTTTTTTTTTTTATAGTGGATAATTTTTTGGGCTGTTCTCTTTTTTTTTTATATAGTGGATAATTTTTTGGGCTGTTCTCTTTTTTTTGTGGATCATTTTGGGGGCTGTTCTCTTTTTTTGCTTATATGGATAATTTTTTTTAAGCTGTTGCACCTCTGGGCCGCCGCATAAAAGGTTTGCAGAGAGGGCTAAAATAGACAAAAGAGAATAAAATAAACACATCATCTGTCTTATGTTTGACATGGGACACAAACACTGGGACGTGTACACATTTATCCATTCAAGTTTTGTTGCAGTGTAAAGATGTGACCAGCAGAGGGCATCATCATAGTCTCTGTCATACTAAGACCAAAAACTGATGGACAGAATTTGGAGGCAGTGAAAACCTGAAGCACTTCATCCTGCTATTAGTATTTTACAAGTCCTTTTAACAGACAGAACTACAAGACAAATCTAGTACATCGTCCAAAGGCCAGTAGAAAATGTCTCTTCATGGACCAAATATCCTGATAATTCTGACCTGCCAAAAACTGGTTTGTAAATATAAAATTATCAAGTAATTACTTTAATCACCCAAAGGAGTGATGCTTTTTTTCCTCTTATCTTCTCTCTTTCTTTGTCCTTTTTTTGTCAGTATATAAAGTACTTTTCAAGTAAATTCAGAACAAATTTAACATACACCATATTTTAGTACAAGTACAAAAGAAAACCTAATACTTTTTCTCAGTCTTTGTTAACGTTGATGAATTTCTCACCAGTGTCAGTAATGCACTATGCACTGCAGCAGATGATGCTAGGAAGTTGTGCTGAGTTCCGCAAAACAATAAATAATACATTCATCTTCAGTCATTAGTAGGATCATATGATGGTTAAACACAATATTTGATTCATTTATTGTAATATTTGACAGAACTACTTTTGTAACTGTTGAAGATGTTCTGTTTATTATACATATGTGTATCTGAGACTCATTCTTGTTGTGTATTTGTACTATTTATATTTGTAAATCATAACACTGGGTTACAAAAAAAATGTTTTTTGCAAGTTGTCTAGGTTTTTTTCAACTGAATTAGGACCATTTTGCACCGCTAAATCCAAAAATGACATCTGTTTTTCTCAATCAGGTCAGGTGTTTTTGCTAATTTGATTTTGAAAAATTTGATCTTCTCACAAAATTGATTACATTTTTGTGACTTTATCAGTTGATTTTTTTTATATAGTTCTCCCCCAAAATAGGTTTTAAGAAAAAAAAAATCTTTTTCTAACAATGGTGTATTCACCGCAGATGTAGCAGAATACGTCAGGCTTATTTTTTGCAAGATCTTCTAGTCGAAGCCATTTCATTCACCTGTAATATTAAAAAAAAACAATCATAAATTGGCAAAAGTAAAATCTTCAGAACTCATTTTTTGCAAGAAATATGAAAGAATTTTGTATCATATGATGTGAAAATGCCCATAAATGTAAGCAAAAATGTTAAAAAGCCAATATGTAGCATAGTTCAGAAAGTTGACCTGATTGAGCAAAATTAATGTGATTTTTGGATTCAGCACACCAAAATTATCCTAAATCAGCTAAAAAAAACTTAATAAATTTGTTGTTGACCAGTGTAATGCTTTCGTTGTTAAGAATGTTTTGTTTTTGCAAATTAAACTGTTTGTATGTAAGTTGTTGCATAAAATGTGCTTCATAATCATTGAATGATCTGTAGAATATGTCTGAACCACTGTTTATTAAAATCTTACAATGATCATAGGTAATGAAACTCCAACTGCTTTGAATTGTCAAAGCTTCTATTTAGTCTGTGAATGAGATGGAACTGTTGAGTGAAAAGCAATGACACGGTGACTCAGCCCTCTGCTGCTCACATGTTTACAGTACAACAGCTTAAATGCATAGTTTAGACCAGGGGTGTCAAACTCATTTTGGTTCGGGGGTTACATATTGTAGGCTTTTATTTTGGCGGTCAGCTGCAGTCAGTGTGGATGTGTGTGGTTGTGTGAATGTGTATGTGTCGAGGCCCAAAACGGAATCTGGCCCGATTCAGAATAGGGCCGGCCCAGAATGGAATTCTATTCTAGGCCGGCCTAGAATGGAATCCTGCTGCTATAATGTTATTTTTATACCATGTTTAATGCAAATGATCCATAATTCCATAATTTGTCATAATTTTACATTTTCAGTCTTACATACCTTGAGTAACTATTGTCAATTTCAGTCGATTTCACTGTACCATATATTGGTGGGGAGTACCGCTAGGTTCTATTTGTAAATAAAGTGTATTATAGTTTACAATTAAAATGTTGTTTGTTTCATTTTTTTTTTCACATATTTGCAAATTCTATGTATTGATGTTTGTGATAATTTAGATCATTTACATTAAACATGGTATAAAAAAATCTCGACATATGTATTAGACACAGATGGATTTCATATGTGATATTACAGCGGTAGGCTTCAACTAAAACTGATTATCCATAATAAATGAACCAGAACAGGATCTAGCAGTCAAAATGTCCTCCATTCTGACTATTGAGTTGATCTAATAAAACAGTTCTGACACAGATTATTGTTAGAAATACTTGCCTGAGAAACACTTTTCAGTATAAATGGTTGCTGATATCATTACAACTATGTGACTGCTTGATGTTTTGGTTCATCATTTGTTCAGTTTAAGAGTAAGATTTGTGATTTATCATGTTAGAACACAGAGGTTTTTTTTTTTTTTCCCTCCAAAGTTCAGGAGTACAAATAACATTAAAGTGAATGGAAGAGTTGATAGTTAATGCTTTAGAATGAAGGTGTAAATCGCAGCTTTAAAGCAATGCTAACTGAAAGAGCCCAAATTTCTCCACGGATTTCACCTAAAAATTGTGTGGACATGAAATTTGTGAGTTATTAGTTTCACTGAGGGTGTAGTATCAGTGCTGAAATACAGTGTAAGAGCTTCAAGTCTTTTCGACTTGTTCGACTGAAGCTGAAATGTTTACATTTATTGAAATCGTGGAAGTGGTTTGAAAGCATGAGGTAAAATATGAAAATCAATAATTTTTAAAAAAGTACAAGACACAAATGAGAAAAATATGACCAATCATGACATTAGGTGAGCATTATGTTGTTTTAACAGCGCAAAGTTTGAGTGTTAGCAATTGGCAAAACATCCAGAAGTGGAATAATAATAATAATAATAATAATAATAATAATAATAGATACAGGGTGGGGAAGCAAAATTTACAGTGAACATTTAGTTTGTTTTTTCTCAGCAGGCACTACATCAGTTGTTTTGAAACCAAACATATATTGATGTCATAATCATACCTAACACTATTATCCATACCTTTTCAGAAACTTTTGCCCATATGAGTAATCAGGAAAGCAAACGTCAAAGAGTGTGTGATTTGCTGAATGCACTCGTCACACCAAAGGAGATTTCAAAAATAGTTGGAGTGTCCATAAAGACTGTTTATAATGGAAAGAAGAGAATGACTATGAGCAAAACTATTACGAGAAAGTCTGGAAGACACTGTTAAAGAAGAACGGGAGAAGTTGTCACCTGAATATTTGAGGAACACTTGCGCAAGTTTCAGGAAGCATGTGAAGGCAGTTATTGAGAAAGAAGGAGGACACAAAGAATAAAAACATTTTCTATTATGTAAATTTTCTTGTGGCAAATAAATTGTCATGACTTTCAATAAACTAATTGATCATACACTGTCTTTCAATCCCTGCCTCAACATATTGCAAATTTTGCTTCCCCACCCTGTAGACTGAATATGTTAGCAATAACAGTAATGATTGTGAGATATATACTGTATTTAATCAGCCCCATCAGGTTCGTTATCATTAATGACCAGTCAGACAAATTGTTGGATCTGAAATGCTTTTATTGTTTTTGACAGAAAAGCAATGGCATTTTTTTTTTTTATTTATAAAATGTGAAAATTATATCCTGTGATAACTCATTTTAGTCGAGGCACCATTTCATTCTGCATTAGAAAAATATAAAAATGCTCTTACTTGCAAAGGCAAAGTGAAACTGATAAAGGAATGAAATCAAACACCAGTGAAAAGCAGGTAAAAATGGTAATGCATGAAGGTTTATATGACACAGAAGACACATTAAGAAACACGCACTCAGAGCAGGGATTCCATGAATTATTGTCATATTTAGATGTAAGTTTAATTGTTAGCTTTAGTGTTTAACTCTTAAGCAGTATCCATTGAAGTTATGTATATATATTAAAGCTGCACAATATATCGTTTGAGCATCAGAATGTATGTGTGCTCAATAGTCACATCGCAGGTCCTGCAATGTGACTATGTAACAGGCAAATGAACTCAATGTGTTTTCATCTCAATTCAACCTGGGTACCTGACACACACTGTGCACAATGATCCACCAATCACAATCGCTCTTAATCAGTTTGCCAAAGCAGACCACACCCCTGCATGTAGAGGGAGTCACTGGTGACAACGTTGAAAAATGAGCAACGAACAAGAGAAAATCACCAAAAATGAAGACTTAGTGCCAAAAAGAAAAGCAACGTCAGTTATCTGGAATTATTTCAGCCACAGGAAGGATGATATTGAAACATGCGTTCTGTGTGGATAATACTTTACACCTGTCGCCACAAGAGGAAATGACTAATTTGTTTGACCATTTACGTTGGCACCACACAGCTATTACATCCTCCTGAGTATCTTTTCATATCGCAATATATGTCATAGTGTTAAAAAAAAAAATCGCAATGTCAGTTTTTTCCAATATTGTGCAGCCTTAACATATATGATCCATGTTGTTCTGTAAGTGCTGTAAAAGTTTCACCACATTGTGAAATGTTAGAAAACAAAGCACTGTTCCTACAGGGGTGTGTTTTTGGCCACTAACTGCAGTCATTGAAGCACTGAAACACACACACACACACACACACGCATGCACGCACACTCTAAGGTGCCTTTGGTTTCTTCACCAGGTTTGAACTTCCTTTTCAGAGACAAACTTCCCATGAGGCTCTGTGGCCCCAGGTGGCAGCAGGGCCAGGTAAACTGGAGTAACAGCGCCCTCATCTGGTGACTTTGGTGCTTTTGGACCAGCCATGTCAGTGCGCACCCAGCCTGGACAGCAGGCGTTCAGCAAGATCTGAGAAAAAAAAAAAACACAAGAAAGGTTAAAGCTCTCATCCAGAAAAAATTACAAGAAAATGAAACACACTGTCTAGAACAGGGGTGTCAAACTCATGCTAGTTCAGGGGCCACATACAACCCAATATGACCTGCAGTGGGCCGGATGATGAAAATAATAACACAATAATACAAAAATAATTTCAATTCCAACATTTGTATGTCTAATTTCTATGTTTTTTTTTTTCTAAATTTTTACATCCTTTAAAAAAATGTAGAAAAACATCAACAACCATGACCAAAATGAAATTTATTTTTAAAAAAGTGCAATTTTAACAATTTATGCCATTATTTGTCCTCAGCTTCTCATTTTCACATGTTCATTACAACTTACAGAAATTTTAATAATATTCTGCCTGTTACTAAATGTTTTGTGTATTTGTAGATCCACTGTGATCTCTAAGTTATAATGTACACTACAAACAAAAAGTTAAGGATATTTTTAATTTTGGGATAGTTTTTTTCAGTTGGGATTCTTGCACAGCGCTTTTTACTTTTTTGTGTGTGAACTGAATTGAAACACATTTTTCTAATGACCAGACATAGTTTTATTCACAACTGGCAAAAATGACAAAAAAAAAAAAAAAGACAAAAAAAAAAAGAAATATCCTTAATTTTTTGTGTGTAGTGTACATGTGTAAATGATAAACTGAGGTATAATATTGTTAAAATTACACTTATTTTTTCAGTTTGTTCATGTGATTCACATCTTTTGAAAGGACAGTTTGTAGATGTAAACCTTTTCATAATGTAAAGTTACTTTTTTCGCTCTTAAACATACAGAAAAGTTTGGAGTTAACCTTATTTATATATTATTACCTCCGCCGAGGAGGTTATGTTTTTGCCAGGGTTTGTTTGTCTGTCTGTCTGTCTGTCTGTCTGTCTGTCTGTCTGTCTGTCTGTCTGTCTGTCTGCTTGTCTGTCCGTTAGTGTGCAACATAACTCAAAAAGTTATGGACAGATTTTGATGAAATTTTCAGGGTTTTTTGGAAATGGGATAAGGAAGAAATGATTAAATTTTGGTGGTGATCGGGGGTGGGGGGGCCCACGGGGGGGCCCATTTCCAACAAACCCTGAAAATTTCATCAAAATCTGTCCATAACTTTTTGAGTTATGTTGCACACTAACGGACAGACAAACAGACAGACAGACAGACAAACAAACCCTGGCAAAAACATAACCTCCTTGGCGTGGGGGGGCCCACGGGGGGGGGGGGCCACTGATCAGCCTTGGCGGAGGTCTGCGCTCTCCGAGTGCTTCTAGTTATGTTATTATTTTACTGGTTCGGCCTACTTCAGATCAAATTTAGCTGAATGTGGCCCCTGAACTAAAATGCGTTTGACACCCCTGTTATAGACATTTAATTATATAATGCATTGAATAATAGTTTTATTTTACGATTAAAATACATTAAATAATGAAATAAACTCTTTCCTCCTTTTCCCTCATTGACATTATCTTAAACAATATCTTCTGGATATTAAATGTTTCCTGCTTGCATTAAAGTCCTGTTTCAGGTTTACGCATCACATCTGTTAAAGTGTTTTGATTGGCTCCAAAGACAACCAACTCAGACCCATGTTGTGATTCATTAATATGTGATTCATGTTTTGGACCATTAGTGAATATTTGTACATTCAGAAATTCAACAGTTCTCTTTTAGTTCAGAGTGAACAGCTGTTTAGTTTAGTTTGGTTAGGTGTTGGATGTTGCTTCCTTTTTCTTCTTTAGTTGTTTGTTTTGTATTTTGTTGTCCTTGAAATGAGCTAAAAACAAGTGGCAGTGGGTGATGATTGTTTCTTTTGCGTTTAATTACCTGGTCGTTTGGTCTCTCCTTGGACAGACGTCGAGCCTGGATCATGGACAGGGTCTGCAGACACACAAACATTTCAGCAAACCATCTCCTATTCTGAATTATGAACACGTTTTCAGGATAAACACCTTCAAACTTCAATCAACATCTTCTTTATCATTATTTAACCCTTTCATGCATGAATTATGAGAACCTTAATCAAGATTTTTTTTTTCCTGTTTTTATTCCTCTTTAGCATTAAAAAAAAAACAATGCGACTGAAATTTTTTTTATGAACCTACTTTTCATGGAGTTGCAAAAATGTCCACTCAGCTGGACACCACGCGTTTAATTTTTGAAGCAAAGAAACATGCATTTACTGATATACTGTGTGAAAACTATGAAATAAAAACATTTTTAATGCTGCAAATCTGATGTTTTCTCACATTTTAACATACTCTAATACTAGTCATAACCCACTTCCTGGACATAATATGCAAAAAAAGAACTTTTTGTTGTTAATTACAGTCCAGTAACAATAACAAGCAAGTGCTTTACACTCAAACATGTTACTGCGGATAAGGTTTATCAAGAACAGCAAAGTTACAGTAATGGTATGAATTGCAATGTATTGAATGATGCATGAGCGCCCAATGTGTTGGCTGATATGAAACTAAAACAACAGAATCCATGAATATACAAGAGAACAGCTGTAGAATAGCTGTCCACTGTAGTGACCACTATGCATGAAAGGGTTAAAAAGCATCTGAAAAGAACTCTAAGTTATGAAAAAATGTAAGGCTGTATATCATTTGATTTGTATTTCTATTGTTTTACTTTAGATTATTATTTCAGTTATATTGTATTTTTATTTTTTCTTTTTTTTCCCTGTGTATTGTTTATTTCCAGGGAGGTATTTACATAAGCCTTTTTTGGCTTCTATCCTCTCCTGCACAATGGTGTTACTTGCATGAAATTTTTTTTTTTTTTTTTTTTTTTCTCTTGCTGTCCGTGATGTGCAAATAAATAAAATTAAATTAAAAAAAAAAATCAAAAACAAACAAACAGATGAGTTTTAACTTTGAGACAGAGGACGTTGGACTGTACCGTGAGTCCGGTCTTGGACACTCCGTAAGCTGTCTCTGGCCAACCGTCCTTTTTGTGCTCATTCTTCTTGGCTGCGTCGACAAATCGCTGCATCAGTCCCACCAGCTCCTCCTCTGTGATGTCCTCACTGCGGAAGCGGGCCTGGAGTTCTGGGCTGCAATTGTTCAGGGTGCGGGAACCGACGAAGCTGGACACGTTCACCACGCGACCTACAACATACAGGATATGAGAGGTTATCTGAAGAAAATGGTCGACTTCTCACCTGTGTGTCTCTAGTGCAGGAGTCTGCAACCTTTATTATCAAAAGAGCCATTTTGCCCCGTCTTCCGCCAAAAAAAAAAAAAAATAGTCTGGAGCCACAAAAAATAACAGAGCTTATAAACTTTTAAAAGTTTCAATCATTTTTTACATTTTATCTGTTACAACCACTGAATACAACAAACAGAAGTGCAGTGTGGAATGGATTCTGGAGTATGATTACCTTAAAAGTATACAGTAAAAGTATTTCATAGTATTTGTGCTAATAGTATATGAAGTACTAATACCAAAAATACCAAATTCACGAGGTACTTATTGGAAAAATTAATTTTATTCATCATTGAATTTAGTCTTAAAGCCTATTCATACGAAAAAACAAACACTTTTGGAGCTTGGAAGGGATTTTTGAGTATGATTACTCCAAAAGTACACAGTAAAAGTAGTTCATAGTTTTTGTGCTAATAGTATATGAAGGACTAATACCAAAAATACCAAATTCATGAGGTACTTAGAGAAAAAAATAATTTTATTCATAATTGAATTTAGTCTTAAAGCCTATTTCAGACGAAAAAAACACACTTGGAGCTTGGAAGGGAATCTGTTGTAGGATTACCCCAAAAGTACACAGTACTCATACTCATACAGTCCCTCTATGAAAAGTATCGCTATTTATGGAAATTATTCTCTTCAAAACTCAACACTTCCTCCACAGTTCCCAGTTGTACTGCTCCATATTCTCCATCTGGGTTCACATCCACAAGCTCCCGGAAAACGGACAGAATTATGTGAGTAATATACAAAGGACGGACAGAACCCTCTGTCCGTCTGCGTCTACATCTTTAAACCTAGAGCATAAATGAGCCCTTACTTTTGTTGCCCGGAAGGCACATTCGCTCCATGCAGCTCATTTACCGTAACTGTCGAATGAGTAGCGCACAAGAAAATGCTAACGGCTGGTTTGACCATGCAGAGGAGAATCGCGACTGGCTTGACCGCAGTAAAGGGAGGAGCCACTACAAGGAGGATGAAGAGACGCATGTGGCTCCGGAGCCACAGGTTGCCGACCCCTGCTCTAGTGGCTTTTACTGGAAATATATGAACTTTTGGAAATGTGTGGTGTTTAAACAGACTGACAGTGGATTCGGTCCGGGTCTATGATCTGTACCTCCGGCTTTGATGAGCGGCAGGAAGTGAGTCAACATGTTTCTGGTGTCAAAGAAGTTGGTCTTCAGAGTTACTTCAGCCTGGACATCAAATGGAGCTGTGTCTGCCACTGCAAAGAGAAAGAAACACCAGGCCTTGCATTAATACATCATTAAAATCATTTACAGGTCTACCTAGAAAAATCAATTAGACCAGGGCTGTCAAACTCATTTTAGTTAGGGGCCACATTCAGCCCAATACGATCTCAAGTGGGCTAAACCAGTAAAGTGATAACAGTGTAAAAAGTAAAATTAAATAATGATAATGTTAACAAAAATCAAAAATCTGAATAACATGAGCAGCTGGAAATGTCTTACGAAAAACAACTGCAATTTTAACAATATTATGCCTCAGATTATGAGGTTATCATTTACACATGTGCATTATAACTTACATTACAATTACAAATACACAAAACA
The DNA here is from genome assembly GCF_902148855.1 of Sphaeramia orbicularis. NCBI lineage: Eukaryota > Metazoa > Chordata > Actinopteri > Kurtiformes > Apogonidae > Sphaeramia > Sphaeramia orbicularis. The sequence continues at coordinate 41,100,483 of NC_043971.1, read as the reverse complement.
TTTAGCAACAGGCAGAATATTGGTAAAATTGCATTTACTTATCTTAAGACATTTCAGGTTATTCACATTTTTTTGTAAAATAACGGCTTTTTAATATGAACATTTTCATGTAGTTTTACTTGTTCACACTAAAACAAAGAGAAAACTTGATGTTTTCATTATTTATAGGTTTAATATGATAATATTTTACTGGTCTGACCTACTTGATATCTAATTGGTCTGTATGTGGAATCTGAATTAAAATCATTTTGACATCCTCGATTGATAATATCTTCAGTGTAATTTTTGCATTTCACAAATCCATCCTACGTGCCACATTGGATCCTTTGGCGGGCCGGATTTGGCCCCCGGGCCGCATGTTTAACACCTGTGAATTAGACAACTGCAGCTCATTCAGAACTCTGCTGCTAGAGTCCTCACCAAGACCAGAAAAGCGGACCACATTAGTCCAACTCTGAGGTCCTTCCACTGGCTGCCTGTCCGTCAGAGGATAGACTTTAAAGTTATGTTGCAGGTCTATAAAGCTCTGAATGGTTTAGGACCAAAATACATCAGTGACCTCCTGACTCAGTATGAACCCACCAGACCCCTCAGGTCATCTGGATCCGGTCTGTTGTCAGTTCCCAGAGTCAGAACCAGACACGGAGAAGCTGCGTTCAGCTTCTATGCTCCACATGTCTGGAACAAACTTCCAGAAAACCTCGGATCAGCTGAGACACTCAGTTTATTTAAATCCAGGTTAAAGACCCACCTGTTCTCAACTGCATTTGAATAGAGTTTGTATTCATCAGTTCAGATCTGCACTGTTTCTTTTAAGCTTAAAGTTTTTATCTGTTTTATCTGTTTATTTTCATGCCTATACTTTTCATTGCTTCCCTGCTGTAATGCTTTTAATGTTTTATGTAAAGTACTTTGAATTGTCTTGTACATGAAATGTGCTATATACACTGAACAAAAATATAAACGCACCACTTTTGTTTTTGCTCCCATTTTTCATGAGCTGAACTCAAAGATCTAAAACTTTTTCTATGTACACACAAGGTTTATTTCTCTCAAATATTGTTCACAAATGTGTCTAAATTTGTGTTCGTGAACACTTCTTCTTTGCTGAGATAATCCATCCACCTCACAGGTGTGGCATATCAAGATGCTGATTAGACAGCATGATTTTTGCACAGGTGTGCCTTAGGCTGGCCACAATAAAAGGCCACTCCAAAATGTGCAGTTTTATCACACAGCACAATACCACAGATGTCACAAGTTTTGAGGGAATATGCAATTGGCATGCTGACTTCAGGAATCTCCACCAGAGTTTTGCCTGTGAATTGAATGTTCATTTCTCTACCATAAGCCGTCTCCAAAGCTATTTCAGAGAATTCATGAAGAAGACTGTGTGAGGAAAATGGTGGTCACACCAAATACTGACTGGTTTTTTGACCCCACTGGACCACCCAATACAGTAAAAGTGCACATTTTAGAGTGGCCTTTTATTGTGGCCAGCCTAAGTCACACCTGTGCAATAATCCTGCTGTCTAATCAGCATCTTGATATGCCACACCTGTGAGGTGGATAGATTATCTCAGCAAAGGACAAAGGAGAAGTGCTCACTAACACAGATTTAGACAAATTTATGAACAATATTTGAGAGAAATGGGCCTTTTGTGTACATAGAAAAAGTTTTAGATCTTTGAGTTCAGCTCATGAAAAATGGGAGCAAAAACAAAAGTGGTGCGTTTATATTTTTGTTCAGTGTAAATAAACCTGCCTTGCCTAAAAATAGCCTTTTTTTGCCACCACATTGTGGCTCAACTGATTATCCTTTAACTGTTTGTGACTGCTCTGGGGTTTCTGAACATGGCTACAGGTTTACACATTCAAAGTCTTACTATTAAAGTATACCTGTACGGGTCATGCTTACAACATCAATTGTGCTTTGTGTATTACATCGAAGCAAGAGAGGCACAAATTCAGTAAAAAAACTAGAAGCACTTGGAGAGCGCAGACCTCTGCCAAGGCAGATCATACAGAGTGGGGAAGCAAAATTTAATATATTTTGAGGCAGGGATTGAAAAACAGTGTATGACCAATTAGTTTATTGAAAGTCATGAGAATTTATTTGCCACAAGAAAATTTACAGAATAGAAAATGTTTTTATTCTATGTGTCCTCCTTCTTTCTCAATAACTGCCTTCACACGCTTCCTGAAACTTGTGCAAGTGTTCCTCAAATATTCGGGTGACAACTTCTCCCATTCTTCTTTAATAGTATCTTCCAGACTTTCTCGTAATAGTTTTGCTCATAGTCATTCTCTTCTTTCCATTATAAACAGTCTTTATGGACACTCCAACTATTTTTGAAATCTCCTTTGGTGTGACGAGTGCATTCAGCAAATCACACACTCTTTGACGTTTGCTTTCCTGATTACTCATATGGGCAAAAGTTTCTGAAAAGGTATGGATAATAGTGTTAGGTATGATTATGACATCAGTATATGTTTGGTTTCAAAACAATTGACGTAGTGCCTGCTGAGAAAAAACAACTAAATGTTCATTGTAATTTTGCTTCCCCACCCTGTATATAATATAATAAAGACAGAAGAGTGACCATGGTAGAGTTACTAAGGTAAAAAAAAAAAACACTAAAGCAAAACTATGACACAGCATACCAAGATGCCAAATTATAGTGCTCTAATAATAAAATACAACAGAAAACAGCTAATGCAATAAAGGAGTTAACACAATTATATTAATTTTACATATTTTCATGTCTGAGGCTGATGCTCAGGTCCCTTTTCTCTTAGTAAAAGAATTGCAGAATGTTCATAGGCATTGGCACAGCCTCATGTTCCGTGAAATGTCTTGAGTGAAGTGAAGTGAAAAGTTAGATGTGTGAGGACAGTTGAACAGGTTCCACAGGTTTCTTTTTATTAAATTAAAAACAAAGAGAACACCGTATATCCGTGAGTCTGCTACACTGGACAATAACACTGTAAATATGAGTAAAGACCCACCCAGAAAACCACGACTAGAGCAGGTCAAAGAAAATAAACCTGATTATTACTAGTTAAACTGAGTATCAGACTTGGAGACTGATGTCAAATTTAATTTTTCACTTTTAATAATCATCTGCTGATAGCGGCAGAATGTTCACTTAAAGCTTTTTCTACTGTATTAATGTCTTTTGTGTAACTCAGTTCACTGTTAGTGGCATAGTCTTACCCTCGGCCCTCACCATAGGGTACTGTCAACAGTTCATCGTCCGTCTGTCCGTGCAAAAACTTTGGCGTGGACTGAAAGCTGAGAGTTTTTAAGTGCAGGTATGTTATATTTACCTTTTTGTGTTTGTGTACAGAATATGGTTGAAACAAAGGCTCCAAAGATATTTTTCTGAAGTTGAATTTCTTGCATTTTCCCCACTCATTGTTACTTGATAAAAGCTCCTTGTATTTTCTTAAAGTGATTGACCAGATCAATACTAAATGACTCAACCCAGAGGCATTTTGATAGTGTCACCTGCAAACAATACCCTGTGGATTATATATACCTTTGAATGCTATCCCAGCATTATTGACGAGGACATCAACGCCGCCATACTTGTCTTTGAAGTAGGCGGCAGCGGTGGTGATGCTGTTGAGGTCATTGATGTCCAGCTGATGAAACATGGGCGACAGGCCTTCTGCAGCTAGAGTCTTTACTGCTTCCTCTCCACGACTCCTGAAATATCACCCAAAAGTCACACAATCGTCATTTATACATTATTTATGCTTTTTCATGCTATTACAATCTCAATTAACTGACTTTTAATTTTTTTAACGGTTATACATGGAAGATTTATGCATGTTGGGGTACTCACATAAAATGTTTGTGATATTAGTCCCATTACTAACCTCTGTTACCTTGCGTCTTCTACACATTATATATGTACGTAGCAGATTCAGGATAGATTTTTTTTTCTGAAAACACTGCATTTCTACTGTGTTTTTAGGCTGTTAGCTCCAAAAACCATCCAGTTTCAAAATTTGTGTTATTTGGCATAGGTTAATGTGATGAATTATTTACTCCATCATTTCATCACTAAGGAATTTAAATAAATGTTTTTATTTTTCTTCCTGAAAGATGAAACGCTTAACATGAACTTTGTTTTAAGTGTAAAGTCAAGAAATCAAAAAGTTAACCTAACATTACTGTAAAAGCTCATGTTTTATCCCAGGACTGTCCTATTGTCTTACTGCAAGTAATTCTTCAACTAAAAAAAAAATAAAGTGGCAAAAGCAGACTAATCAACTGGTTGACAAATTGATTAATCAAATAAATCATGATATCTGTGTAAAATGAAGCAGCAGCCTTAGAAGAGTAAAATTATTCAAGCATCAAAATTGGGCTAAAAATATGACTTTAAGGCAATTATGCTACGAAGCTAATGAAATAATAGCTGCCTGCGGCTGTAGTGTCATGAACACCTACACATCTCTGGCGGTGAGGTAAACGATGCCTCCAAACTGCTTGCACAGTGCACGGACGATGGCCAGACCGATGCCCTTGTTACCGCCTGTTACCACGGCGACTCTGGCAGCCATGACTGTCCTGAAAGAGATGTCAGAGTATAAATATGCAGGTTAAAGACCTATAGGGTAGCCTATTTTTTTTTAAATCATCTGGTGGTTTATAGCTCTTGTGAAAGCTGATTATCCGAGCATCCTGAGGACATCAATTTAATCCATCACTACCTTTAATTAAGTGTGTAAAATACAAAACAGTATTCCTAATTTTGTAAAAATGATTAAGAAGATCTTGTTGAAGATGTTGAGCATGTGTGAAGGATTTCTTGGCCCTTTAGTTACTACTGTTTTTTCTCAATTTAGTCACAAAAGTCTTGAATTAAAGATCTTGTGTAAGAGCCAATTTATTACGCCGAGTGTTTAATAAAGTGCAACTTGTGTTACTTAACATTATTTTTGCCAAGGCAAAGGCCTGCAACCCACTGAAAATGGGTTACAACCTACCAGTTGAGAATCACTGCTTTAGAGAAGGAATTGTTATTTTACTTGTAAGAGGGCTTATTTAAAATGCAATACTCATGTTGATCTGTGTTTGATATGTTCACCTTTGCTTGAAAAAAACTTGTACAATCATTTGCTGGTCCCGGAGTCTCCTCCACACCCAGATAATAATAATAATAATAATAATAATAATAATAATAATAATAATAATAATAAAACATTTTATTTATAGGCACCTTTCAGGACAGTCAAGGTCACCGTACAAAGTTGTTAAAAATAAATAAAACACAATTAAAATTACATAAATACATATATAAAACACACAGGTACATAAAATGGCAGTAGATAAAAGTGAAATTATGGAATTGAGTAGGCCTGTCTGAATAAGTAAGTGAAAGATGAAAGGTACATTTATCAGGCTAATTACTCTTATGTAAGTATTAAGTTTGGAATCTCAAATTGTACAAAAGATGTATTTTTTTAAAGGGCATTCAATCGCTGGACCGCTGCCATAACAGTGAAGTCAGCTCTACCTATAATCTACATGAGTAATCTGAACCCCTACATTAACAGCCCTTTAAGATTGATCCTGTGTCAATGTTTACACTTCAGCTTTACACATTTGATGGAGGAAAGTCATTCCTCCAAGGCTCACCCTGACAGAGTTATAAACACAAAGCTCTGGGTTAATATTTGTTAGGTAAATATCACATCGTACAAGGCAAAATGAAGGGTATCACTGCAGTTACACAGGCATTGTGAAAGGTTAGTGGGCATTGACTAGATCTCCTAATGACTAACACTAATTTCACTTTTCCTAATTACATTTACTCCTTTTTCTAATTCCTTCCCAAGCTCAGGTTTTCTTCAAAATGAGATTACACAGAAGGATTTTTCATTTGGGCTAAATATGAAACAAATAAAAATAAAAATACTGTAGAGATACTATGAATAAGTACATCATTGGGGCAGAAAAGTGAGTGGAAATGACCAATAAACATGGAGTTGGATGTGTCCCCTAGTTTATCAGAGTCTAGGTTTAATCCAGTTACTTATCAGGACAGATTAGATCTGCTGAGTCATGTTCATTCCCATGGACAAATACAACTTGTAAAAAAGAGTCATAGCATTTTACATTAGATTCAAAAAGTCTTTAATATCAACTAAATATATTCATTTGTGTCAGAAAAAGACAAGTTCTCACAAGAGCTCAACAAAGAATAGGCTAGATCAGGGGTGTCAAACTCATTTTAGTTCAGGGGCCACATTCAGCCTAATATGATATAAAATGGGCCGGACCAGTAAAATAATCTAAATAATAGGATAAGAACTGATAAATAATGTCAACTCCAAAGTTTTCTGTATGTTTTAGAGTGAAACAAGTAAAGTTCTGTAATGAAAATGTTTACATCTACAAACTGTACTTGAACATAACATGAAGAAATATGAACAACCTGAAAATTCTTAAGAAAAATAAGTGCAATTTTAACAATATTACACCTCAGTTTATCATTTTTACATATGCATCACACAAATACACAAAACATTTAATAACAGGTTGAATATTAGTACAATTCCACATCCATCTTTTCTAAAGACGTTTCAGGTTGTTAATATTTTTTTTTAAAAGGCTAGTCTGTAACTCTAAACATATTTATGTAATTTTACTTGTTTTTTTTACACTAAAACAAAAAGGAAAAATGGCAGTTTTCATTACTTATAGGTTATGATGATAGTATTTTACTGGTCTGACCCACTTTAGATTGAACTGACCAAAAATTATTTAACCCTTTCATGCATTCTGGTCACTACAGTGGACAGCTCTTCTACAGCTGTTCTCTTGTATATTCATGGATTTTGTTGTTCTTTTTGTTGTTTGTTTGTTTGTTTGTTTTTAACACATATCTTTATTAAAGTTTTAAGACACTACATATCTTTTCTGACATGAATTGGTAACATTATGTAGATCTCTCCTGAGCATAAACCCCCAGAACTGCAAGCCCTCTCCATAGTTTTCACACAATTTATCAGTAATTACATGTTTCTGTGCATCAAAATTAAATGCATGGTGTCCGGTTGAGTGGGCATTTTTGCAACTTCATGAAAAATAGGTTCATAAGATGTTTTTTTTTTTTTTTCCATTATAATTTTTTTTAATGTATTTTTCAATTTTTACCTCCACCGAGGAGGTTATGTTTTTGCCAGGGTTTGTTTGTCTGTCTGTTTGTCTGTCCGTTAGTGTGCAACATAACTCAAAAAGTTATGGACAGATTTTGATGAAATTTTCAGGGTTTGTTGGAAATGGGATAAGGAAGAAATGATTAAATTTTGGTGGTGATCGGGGGTGGGGGGGCCCACGGGGGGGGGGGGGCCACTGATCAGCCTTGGTGGAGGTCTGCACTCTCCGAGTGCTTCTAGTTTTAAATGATTTTTATTTTATTATTATTATTTTTTAAATTTATTTTTCAGAAGAAAATTTTCAATCACATTGTTTTTTTCATGCCTAAAGAGGAATAAAAAACACTCAGGAAAAATTTTTGATTAAGGTTCTCATAATTCGTGCATGAAAGGGTTAAACATCCTTGATTGTTAATTTCTTCAGTGTAATTTTTGCATTTCACAAATTCATCCCAGGGGCCAGATTAGACCCTTTGGTGGGCCGGTTTTGGCCCCTGGGCCGCATGTTTGACACCTGTGGGCTAGATTCAATTTGCTGAGTCATGGTGACAACTCCACTGTTGCATCTAACACTTAGAAACAGACACTTTTCTCTCATTAAATTGGGAGTCAGTGCTTTTTACTTCAATCAGATGCAGCATTTATAAAAAAAACAATGAACATTAATTTTGTCAAAGTACTGAAGAAAAGCATTTTAAAAACTCCAGCAAGAAGTAGTTAAAAGTTCAGTCATACCATTAACAATAGTGTGAACCTTAGCCTGGATTACACATTGAATGGACTGGTGCACAATGTGTGTGCCTACTGCAAACAATAAAGAGTGAAACTGACCAGAATTATCTAGCAGTGAAACAAACAGTTAAGTATCAGGTGTTAATGTGACTATTAAATCGTGCATTTTGCAAAAATATATCACATTTAGTCCCATTTCACGTCAGTCTTCATGTTGCATAACGCACACCAGCCGTATTTATAAATTATATAAACATTACAAATTACATATAAGAATACAGTTCACCTTTTTATACTGGTAGCTTGCTAACAAAAATCACGTTAAATGCAGTGTTCTTACTATGAAGTGGTCTTCTGGTGTTGAGAGGAGCTGCAGAGGGTGAAGTGCAGGAGTTGCGCAGAAAAATGGGGCAGAATGTGAGGAACAAACATTCACTTATAGAAGGGCGGCACTTCTGCGCAACAGGAGTGCGCATACCCGGAAAAATAAGCTAACCACGTGGTTTTGAGGTCTCCCACTGCCTGTGCTGAGTGAAGTTAAAAATGATAGGTGTATAAAATATGTTTGTGGGCCTAACAGTATTGCTTTTGTTCATACGGAAATGTTTTCGATAATATTTTGTTTTGTGACATATAATTCTTTTTTTGGAAATTCGCAACGGTGTAATAATGTCACACCAGTAACATAGCAACAAGGCTTCTTTTAAGGTGAGTTTTTCAGCTGTTTAAGGTGTCACCCAGCCTATAGAAGGTAACTAATGTGTATTTTTACTATATGGTGCTACTATTTATACGTAAACGTTTATGTATTTCATGAGCCAATTGTTTGGGAAAAAAATTAAGTAAGAAATTCCAGAATCTATTTGGGAAGTGTATTTCTGGTATAATTTAATATCAGTCCGTTTTCCTTGCATTCAGGTGTTTTGTGTAGCACTTTCTGCAGGACTGGATAATGTTTGTGTCCACAGAAACAGTGTCCCTCATTTTGATTTAAGATTAGAGAACAGATTTTGTTGTAAATTCATGAATTTAAGGAGATTATAGGAGTTATAGGTTGTAGTAAATATCCATATCATTAACCCTTTCATGCATGAATTATGAGAACCTTAGTGAATTTTTTTTTCTTGAGTGATTTTTGTCCCTCTTTAGGCATGAAAAAAACAATGCAACTGAAATTTTTTTATGAACCTATTTTTTTCATGGAGTTACAAAAATGTCCACTCAGCTGGACATCATGCATTTAATTTTTAAAGCAAAGAAACACGTATTTAAAACCCATCATCAGAAAGTGAGAAACTACGGAAGCGTATTGCATTCACAAAAAAAATAATTTCGGCTCTGTTTTTCTGAATTAATGAGATAATTATCTCATAATTACGAGAAAAAATAAGTTAAAAAAAAAAATCGGCGCTGTTTTTCTGAGTTTATGAGATACTGTTTCCTGAAAAAAAAAAAAAAAAAAAAAAGCTCTGTTTTTCTGAGTTTATGAGATACTGTTTGCTGAAAAAAAAAAAAAAAAAAAAAAAGCTCTGTTTTTATGAGTTTACGAGATACTGTTTTCCGGAAAAAAAAAAAAAAAAAGCCCTGTCTTTATGAGTTTATGAGATACTGTTTTCCGGAAAAAAAAAAAAAAAAGCTCTGTTTTTATGAGTTTACGAGATACTGTTTTCCGGGAAAAAAAAAAAAAAAGCTCTGTTTTTATGAGTTTACGAGATACTGTTTTCCGGGAAAAAAAAAAAAAAAAAAGCTCTGTTTTTATGAGTTTATGAGATACTGTTTTCCGAAAAAAAAAAAAAAAAAAGCTCTGTTTTTATGAGTTTACGAGATACTGTTTTCTAAAAAAAAAAAAAATGTGTCTGTGTTTCTGTGTCAGTGGGACAGTGGTCCCTGGTCCAGGCAGGAGCTCCTTCTATCTGTGCTGCTGAAAGCCTCTCGGGGGAGCGTGAAGTTGTTTCCGTTCTCGTAACCGGTTCCGATTACGGATCATGGAACTAGTTTCGTTCACAGAAATCAGAACCAAGCCCCACTTTGTGCACGGATCAAGCCCTTCAAGCACACCGGCGCTCGGAGCCTGTAGCCCTGCTTCCTGACAGGGCACGACCGCGGTGATGGGAGTTGGCATTAATGAAGCCAAATAAAATGACATTCACCAGCATTAAAGAAAATATACACAGCAGAAGAGTGCAAATGTGGATTCATTTATTTGTCGGACCTGATGGAAAGCATTAGTCAGAACTAGATCCATGGAGGAGCGGCTTGGTGAACCGGTTCGTCCCCCCTCCAATAACTTTCCATCAGGTCCAGGTGGACAGCTATCCGCTCCCCGGTGTGTAAGCCGGACTGGAGCGGGTGGACGGAGCAGCTCAACTCGACAGAACCCCGGTGCTCGGAGCCTGTAGCCCGGCTTCCTGACAGGACAGGACGCGGTGATGGGAGTTGGCATTAATGACTACCACTACTACTAGGACTCCTGCCATGGAGCGGGTGTCCTGTCCCGGTGCATTGGGCCGACCAGGTGAACCAGTGTTTTCCATGGCTGGTGGTCCTGTGCCAGCTGCTTTGCGTCCTCCATGGTAACTCCATGTTGTTGGAGGTCGCCTGCAATGACGTCGAGCCATCGGGTGTGGGACTTGCCTTGTAGTCGTTTCCAGTCTGTGGCCTTTGGGTCAAACTGAAGGATGGCTCTTGTTGGATGGTCAGGAGGGAGGCGGAGGACATGACCGAACCAGCGGGGGCAACGTTGCGCGGCCAGGCTGGATGCTTTGGGCTGGCGTGTGCGGGCTCCAAGCACCTGATTGGAAACCCGCCGGGTCCACCTGATGTTTTCGATGGTTCTGAGAGCCCTGCTATCAAAGCCATCTATTCTGGCAGCCAGAGTCTGGTTTAAGGGCCATGTTTCCGAGCCATAGAGCAGGATGGAGAGGACGGCAGAGTTGTAGATCCAGAGCTTCGTCCTGCGTGAGATGGTCTGGTTACGCCACAGTGGTTTCCAGAGAGACTGCAGAGCTGCTGCTGCCAGGGCCCTTCTGCGGGTAATCTCTGGTTTTAGGTCCCCGTTGTCTGTCATCACCCCAGATACACAAAGCTCTTGACAGGTTCTACAATGTCATTACCAAGCTGCAAGGGAGGTGGATCTGGCCCATCACCGACATGCATGAGCTTGGTTTTTGTCCAGTTCACTTGGAGGCCAAGCTTCTGTGCCTCTTCACTGTAACTGCCCAGAGCATCTGTCAGCTGACTGTAGGATGTGCTGAGCAGGATGGTGTCAGCAGCGTACTCCAGGTCCTGGCATTAATGAAGTCAAATAAAATGACATTCACCAGCATTAAAGAAAATATACACAGCAGAAGAGTGCAAATGTGGATTCATTTATTTGTCGGACCTAATGGAACGCATTAGTCAGAACTAGATCCGTGGAGGAGCTCTTGGTGCCCCGGTTCACCCCCCACCCCCATAGCTTTCCACCTAGACCTGATGGAAAGCTGTCCGGGGGTGGGGGGTGAACCGGGACACCAAGACGCATATTTTCTTTAATCATGGTGAATGTCATTTTATTTGACTTCATTAATGCCAACTCCCATCACCGTGTCCTGTCCTGTCAGGAAGCCGGGCTACAGGCTCCGAGCGCCGCTGTTCTGTCGAGTTGAGCCCGCACACGCCAGCCCAAAGCATCCAGCCTGGCCGCGCAACGTCGCCCCCGCTGGTTCGGTCATGTCCTCCGCCTCCCTCCTGACCATCCAACAAGAGCCATCCTTCAGTTTGACCCAAAGGCCGCAGACTGGAAACGACCACTAGGCAAGTCCCGCACCCGATGGCTCGACGTCATTGCAGGCGACCTCCAACAACATGGAGTTACCATGGAGGACGCAGAGCAGCTGGCACAGGACCACCAGCCATGGAAAACACTGGTTCACCTGGTCGGCCCAATGCACCGGGACAGGACACCCGCTCCATGGCAGGAGTCCTAGTAGTAGTGGTAGTCATTAATGCCAACTCCCATCACCGCGTCTTGTCCTGTCAGGAAGCCGGGCTACAGGCTCCGAGCGCCGGGGTTCTGTCGAGTTGAGCTGCTCCGTCCACCCGCTCCAGTCCGGCTTACACACCGGGGATTGGATAGGTGTCCACCTGGACCTGATGGAAAGTTATTGGAGGGGGGACGAACCGGTACACCAAGCCGCTCCTCCATGGATCTAGTTCTGACTAATGCTTTCCATCAGGTCCGACAAATAAATGAATCCACATTTGCACTCTTCTGCTGTGTATATTTTCTTTAATGCTGGTGAATGTCATTTTATTTGACTTCATTAATGCCAACTCCCATCACCGCGGTCGTGCCCTGTCAGGAAGCAGGGCTACAGGCTCCGAGCGCCGGTGTGCTTGAAGGGCTTGATCCGTGCACAAAGCGGGGCTTGGTTCTGATTTCTGTGAACGAAACTAGTTCCATGATCCGTAATCGGAACCGGTTACGAGAACGGAAACAACTTCACGCTCCCCCGAGAGGCTTTCAGCAGCACAGATAGAAGGAGCTCCTGCCTGGACCAGGGACCACTGTCCCACTGACACAGAAACACAGACACTTTTTTTTTTTCTTCAGAAAACAGTATCTCGTAAACTCAGAAAAACAGAGCTTTTTTTTTTTTTTTTTTCTCCGGAAAACAGTATCTCGTAAACTCATAAAAACAGAGCTTTTTTTTTTTTTTTTCAGCAAACAGTATCTCATAAACTCAGAAAAACAGAGCTTTTTTTTTTTTTTTCAGGAAACAGTATCTCATAAACTCAGAAAAACAGCGCCGATTTTTTTTAAACTTATTCTTTCTCGTAATTATGAGATAATTATCTCATTAAATCAGAAAAACAGAGCCGAAATTATTTTTTTTTGTGAATGCAATACGCTTCCGTAAGAAACTGTGAAAACTATGAAATAAAAACATTTTTAATGCAGCTAATCTGATGTTTTCTCACATTTGAACATACTCTAATACTAGTTGTTACTCAATTCATGGAGATAATATGCCAAAAAAAACTTGTTTAAGAAAACTTTTAATTACAGTCTAATAACATTTAGCAATTGATTTACACTAAAACATATTACGGCAGATCAGGTTCATCAAGAACAACCAAGTTATTTTTTTCCATTTTATTTATTTATTTAGACAAGGACAATGCACAATACACATTAACCTTAAAAGGGAGAGATGTAGTGTGCCAGGTTGTAGCAGTAGTGCTAATTTCCACCTGCAGTCCCTGGACAGGCTGATGTTCTCATTTAAAAAAACAGACATTAATAAAAACTAAAACATTAAAAAACAGTAAAAAAAAAAAAAAAAAGCATTTCTCTAACTCCATCTATATAAAATATTCATTCACATCCAACCATTCACTCTTATTCCTCCCACTGCATTCTGTCACACACATTAATGGTATCAATTGCAGTGGATGGGATGTTGCATAAGTGTCCACTGTGTTGGCTGATATGGAACTAAAACAACAAAACCCATGAATATACACAAGAACATCTGTAGAATAGCTGACCACTGTAGTGACAACTATGCATGAAAGGGTTAAATGCAAGATAAACTGTAGGTGCATCATTTTTATTCAGGGCTGAGAATGAAACATTAATTAATCATCAAGCTTCTGTCCTTGAGGGTTTGGTTATTCATTTTTAATACACAAATTTAAAATGTATGTAAGAACAGCTGAAGGGAAAAGCCCTTCATCACTAAAACCATAACAACTGGGAAACTCGAAACGTCACTTTATTCCTGCTGTATATTTGTTTGGGACAAGTAAAAGTTGCATTCAAATAAAATTCTTCTCACACTGAAGATTTTCCATGTAACTTGCAGAGTCTGTTGTATGAGTTATTATTTTTAAGTTATTAAGTTGTGTTAAAATGTGTCTCACAGCACTGGTAACATGTACCCCATTGCTTCACACAAACATTGCACTGTTGACTGTTCTCTCATTTAGCTTGGTAAAATCTGCTGAGTCAAAGTGGGAAATATTTTGCTGGTTGTTGTTAAATACATGTTAGTATTCTGTGTATTTAAGAGTGACCGAAAAACTTAAAGTTTGTACTTGTCTTATTTTTCTCTAGATAATCTTGTCAAGTCACCAAACGGTTTTGTTAAAGCTGGAAAAAAAAAAGTGATCTTCAGTTGTAAAGAGAAATACAAAACAGAGAATCAGTGATGAAAATGTGTTTATTGTGTGTGTTTTTACCTAACAGGGTCACGTTTGTGGTCATGAGGAGCCGGAACCGCCGAGCTGGACGAGTCGCAAGGAAGAGGAGGCAGAAACATGAGGCCTCTATACAGTCAGGTACAATTACCTTAATGATTAACTTAATGCTGTGTGACTTAATCATTATTAAGTTTTTTTAGTTTTAATTGTTACAGTTTTCATCAGTTTGTGTTTTTGTTTAATCTTTCAACATTATTTTCAATGTCTATTTGTTTCACAAGTACAGAAGTAGCTTTACTTTTATTTTTCAAATTTAATCAGAATAAGCTATTATTTATTTATAGTTATTATTTATTTAGTTTTAGTGTTGTTGTTAGTTTTTCAGGTTCTATGATGAAAGGCTCAAGTTAAAATGATGGTTTAACATGAAAACATGATTTGTAAAACCATTGTTTGGTAAATGTCCTAAACTGTGCAAAGCCATTTTAATAGAAAATATTTTATTATTATTAGTAGTAGTAGTTGTAGTAGTAGTAGTAGTATTTCATATAGCCATTTTGGTCCACAGTGCTGACTGGGGTAGAAACAAAACAGGTGATTTTTACCTGCAATTCTATTTTTGCTTTAGTAAGTTTAGTGTCATTCATTGTACTTTAGTAAAAATAATTATAAGAGCAAGAAGAAGAAACTACTACTACCACTACTACTACTTTTACTTGGGGTTAGGGGTTTTTTTTATTTTTCAAAGTACTCCGATTCTTTCTGTAGGTTAAAACCACTAGAAAACAACATGAAAAAAACATGACTAGGTTTAGAAAACTTTATTCATTTTAATTTCATTTGAGAAAATATTTCTTTTCACTGGTAGTTTTCAATTTTTGAATAACCCTGACTGTGAGCTGCCTGAAAACATCAGTTCATGTCTTTCTCTGTGTGTAGTTTCTCTGTGCCACCAGCAGCAGTATGTGAGGCTCATGAAGTTCCTTCACCAGCGAGGATTCACTTCCACACAGCTGCAGCCAGCCACCTTCACTGGTACAACCATCTTTATCTGACATACTTCAACAATATCACTATAAGTCGGATTTCACATGACACACAATGTACAATTCAGTGCAAGAAATACACATCCAGCATCAGATTGTGCATCATTATATTCATATGTGCATTAAGGTTGAATTGAACAATATTTAGATAAAAAATTCAATCTATATGTGTGCGCTTTACTTTTGCGGTACAGACACAGGAAGGGGATTGCAGACTCTCCAGATAATAAAGGTGAGCCACATAACATGATTGACCAATGTAATTTATTGCAAGAAAATATCAAGTATTGCTAATATGAATTTATAAAGAAGTTGTTATTTTACTTCAAGGATCCACTCCAGTGCTTACCATAAAGAAAATTTATGCACCAAGAATATATCAGAAGAAGAATTTAAGTTTGGTTTTGTTCTGAAAACCATAAAAATGTTGATTTTTGATTGAGTTTGTCAGACATAATTGTTCTTTTACGTTATCCATTTGCGTTTCCAATTCTTTTGAGCTCAACGTCTCAGGAACACAGTCACAGATGTTTTCTAATCTGGCTCATTCAAACTCTTGGACTCAGGATGAACTGATTAGAATTTGGTGGTTAACTGTTACTGTTACTGCAGGCCAACAAGGTGTTTTTTCTCATGTAACTCATGAATTTAGGAGGCTATACCTCTCTAAGAAAAATATAGTTAAAATATAGTGAAGGCTGTCATACATCAGTAGACTCATACATGTCCATAAAATGTTTATATTCTTTTTAACGTAAAATTGTTCTGTCTCTTCAGCCTGGACAGCTGATTATTTCTTTGCCAGAGTCCTGTCTTCTCACAACCTCTACTGTTCTGAGCAGCTACCTCGCACCATATATCAAGAGGTAAACACAGTAAACAACTACAAATTATTAATCATCAATCAAGTCAATTTTTGGTCCAATTTGTGATATCTGAATCATTTTATTCACCTTACACTGCTGCTTCATTTTTCATCATTGGCAATGACCTGAAGAAAAATATGACACAGGCAGAAGAAATAAATCTGGTTTTCCATGAAATATATTACAGTTGTGTCTGCAAGATACCACTCATTCTTATGAATGAAATAATTGAGACGTCTGCCTTTAAACACACATGAACTCTGCTGACATCCCATTCTTAATTCGTAGGGTTTAATATGGAGTTGTTCCATCCTTTGAAAATACACTAAGAGGCAATAGAAACGCAACATTGTGTTTTTGTGATATTCATTTGAATTTTTCATAATTTATTGAGGAACATCAATTTGTATCATATTGAACACGAATGACAAAAACAACCAAAGCCGAAAACAATATCAGCAACGTCAGCACCAAACCCACATTGGCACGGTATGACCGGATGCCATCCTCTCGTAGCTGACGTCACACTGTGCTGGAGCTGATAGGCCTTTGGTGACGTCCTGTTGTCTCTGCAGCACTACGAGTCACTGGCAGAAAACGGTCACGCAGGTGCATGACTCGTAGGTGCCGATCCTGTGCACGGGTAGTAACACGTGGTTGGCCGGGTCGTGGTTTGTCCGCCGTTGCACCTGTCTGTGCATAGCATGTCTGCAGGGGTGAGATGGTGGATCTGTGAACTCCAAAATGCCTTGCTACCCTCGCTTCAGACATTCCGGATCTCAGCATACCAATGGCTTACTTCCTCATGTTTGCTGCTAAGTGTGGCATGGTGACCGTTTGCGACAGCTTGCATTTTTCCTCCGGGTTTTTATAGCCTTGGCCAGTTGAGCAATAGTCATCAAAAGAACTCATTAAAAGTTTTCAAACAATGTCAGATCAAACCACTCCTGAAAAATCAGGGATTGGCACCGTCCACCACGTGATTTTAGTGCCTGAGCTGAAAAATGTGGTTCCATTGTTTCAATACTCACCAGTGATTGCCAACAAATTATGTTTTGCATACAAAGTAGTTGCATGCGATTTTACTCTATTTTGTACTTTGTTGCGTCTCTAATGCCCCTTAGTGTGTAACACTTTCAACTCTACTGGGAAGGCTTTCCACAAGGTTTAGGTGTGTGTTTGTGGGACTTTTTGACCATTTTTCTAGAAGCGCATTTGTGAGATCAGGCACTGATGTTGGACGAGAAGGCCTGGCTCACAGTCTCCAAGGTGTTCTGTCAGGTTGTTCAGGCCATTCAAGTTCCTCCACACCAAACTCACTCATCTTTATGGACCTTGTCTTGTGAACTGGTGCTCAGTCATGTTGGAACAGGAAGGGGTCATCCCCAAACAGTTCCCACAAAGCTGGTAGCATGAAATTGTTCAAAATGTCTTGTTCTGCTGAAGCATTAAAAGTCCCTTTCACATTCAAACTCATTTTCGTTCAGGGGCCACTTTCACCTCAATATGGTCTCCAGTGGGCCGGACCAGTAAAAAAATGACATAATAACCTAGAAATAATGACAACTCCAAATTTTGTCTTTGTTTTAGTGCAAAAAAAACCCCATTAAATTATGAAAATACTTACTTTTGTAAACTACCCAAACAAAAAAGATGTGAATAACTTGAAAAAACTGAAATTTCTTAAGAAAAATAAGTGTAATTTTAGCCAGTGAAAAAAGTAAAATTACATTATGATAATGTTTACATCTATGTTTCCTTAAAAATCTGAATAACGTGAACAACTTGAATTGTCTTAAGAAAAACAAGTGCAATTTTAACAGTATTCTGCCTCAGTTTATTAGTTTATCCATTACACATGTGCGTTACAACTTACATTACAATTACAAATACACAAAACATTTAGTAACAGGTACAGGGTGACACAAAAAAACGGGAACTTTTTAACAATCCAATAAAACCAAGAGTGATGGAAGAAAAATATTTTATTCATAGTAATTGAAACCTTAAAACATGCCATTTAAGAAACAATGATGGAATTTTCATTTTTTAAAAATTACTTCCGGTAGATGGCGTCCTCCTGTACGAATACATTCTTGAAATCTGCTGTTTAGATTCCTCATTGACCGCTGCAACATCTCAGCTGGGATACTGTGAATTTCATTCTGAATTCTCTGTTTTAACTCATCCAGAGTTCTTGGTCGAGTCGTGTACACTTTACTCTTGAGATAGCCCCACAAGAAAAAATCACAAACGGACAAATCTGGCGATCTAGGGGGCCGGGGAACGTTACTGAATCTTGAGATCACACGGTTACCGAACAATTCTCGCACAGCCGCCAATGGTTACTAAAATGGGGGTGTGTTTACTTGCTCAAGGTCACTTTCTTGCATTGCTGCCACTTGCTCATGTCTGCCAATACGCACTTCAAAAATTCCCGTTTTTTTTGGGTCACCCTGTAATTTAAAAAAAATGAAAATTCCATCATTGTTTCTTAAATGGCATGTTTTAAGGTTTCAATTACTATGAATATAATATTTTTCTTCCATCACTCTTGGCTTTATTGGATTGTTAAAAAGTTCCCTTTTTTTGTGTCACCCTGTATAATATTGATGAAATTGCATTTACTTCTCTCAAGACATTTCACGTTCATATTTCTTCAGGCTATTCACATTTTTTGTAAAAGGATTATTTGTTTATGTAAACATTTTCATGTAATTTTACTTTTTTTTTTTACACTAAAACAAAGATAAAATCTGCAGTTGTTAGTATTTATAGATTATTATGACAGTATTTTTCTGGTCAGACCCAATTGAGACCTAATTGGTTTATGTGTATGTATGGAACCTGAAATAAAATGATTTTTACCCTATTGATTTATGTCTTCAGTGTCATTTTTGCATTTCACAAGTTCATCCCATGGGCCAGATTGGACCCTTTGGCGGGCCGGATTTGGCCCCCGGGCCACATGTTTGACACCTGCGTTGTAGATCATGTATACTTCGGTGTATTTTGGAAATTTACCACCAACAGTCCCGTTTACTAGTGTCACTGACTCAAACTGTGTCCACAGCTGGAAGCCCCACCTCTCTCCTCTGTTGGTGCTCTGTGTGTTCCTGGTGTGTGAGCGACACAGAGGGGAGGTCTCTGATTGGTTCCCTTATATCGACGTACTGCCCACCACCTACACCTGCCCTGCCTATTTCACGGATGCTGTCATGGACGTGCTACCAGCAGTGGTGCGAAGGCGGGCCTTAGAGCAGAGGGAGGCCGTGCAGGAGCTCCATTCCTCCCATCAAGACTTTTTCAGGTAGAGGTTTTTATCTGCGAGGAACAACATACGTAGGTTAAGTTAAAAAAAAAACAAAAAAAAAAACAGGGTTACAGATTAATCTTAACCCTTTAACTGCCTGTTCCACCATATGGTTGAGTTACTCATCAGGTTCCTCTTAGTGGGGTAGTTAAAGGGTTAAAACACTGGACATTTATTGGTCTAATGCAGGGGTGGTCAACCCTGGTCCTGGAAAGCCACAATCCTGCATGTTTTAGATGTTTCCCTCTTCCAGCACACCTGACGGTCATTATCAGGCTTCTGCAGAGCTTCATGATAGGCTTATCATTTGAATCAGGTGTGCTGTAAGAGGGATACATCTAAAACATATAGGACTGTGGCTCTCCAGGACCAGGGTTGGCCACCCCTGGTCTAATGTCATTGGAACAACCTTGTTCTAATGTGGGAATGTGAAGAATTATGTTACAAAGGACTAAGACAAGATGAGATAAGACCAGGAGTCAAAATCAGTACAACCTGTCCAACTTGTTCCAATGTTCATACAGGCAAATGAATGTTTTAGACAGACTTGATAGAATCTTCTGTGTCATGAATTTTAATCTTTTTAAAGATTTTTTTTTTTTTTTTTTAAGATTTTGTGGCATTGTTGGGTTAAACAATCAAACACTGAAACTATTTCCTTAGAAGTACCTGATGTGGGTGAGTTAACAGTATTATGTTTTATTATTACAAAATAAATGTAATGTTTAGTATATACAGTTCAGCCAAGTAGTCCTCTGTATTTATCGACTCCATTCATTTAGAAGTGTATGCCCTAACTTTGACCACTGTGTTTTGAACTTCCTAACGCTGGCTGTATTTTTGACACATAGATAATTGAATTTATATGCAAAGATTGTTCGCAAGATACTTTTTAATATGCAAATGCTTCGATTGGAGCTTGACAGAACATCTATATTTATATACAGGATGGGGAAGCAAAATTTACAATGAACATTTAGTTGTTTTTTCTCAGCAGGAACTACATCAGTTGTTTTGAAACCAAACATATATTGATGTCATAATCATACCTAACACTATTATCCATACCTTTTCAGAAACTTTTGCCCATATGAGTAATCAGGAAAGCAAACATCAAAGAGTGTGTGATTTGCTGAATGCACTCGTCACACCAAAGGAGATTTCAAAAATAGTTGGAGTGTCCACAAAGACTGTTTATAATGGAAAGAAGAGAATGACTATAAGCAAAACTATTACGAGAAAGTCTGGAAGATACTATTAAAGAAGAATGGGAGAAGTTGTCACCCGAATATTTGAGGAACACTTGCACAAATTTCAGGAAGCGTGTGAAGGCAGTTATTGAGAAAGAAGGAGGACACATAGAATAAAAACATTTTCTATTCTGTCAATTTTCTTGTGGCAAATAAATTCTCATGACTTTCAATAAACTAACTGGTCATACACTGTCTTTCAATCCCTGCCTCAAAATATTGTAAATTTTGCTTCCCCACCCTGTATATTTACAGCCCTGTTATTCAGTGAGACTCCCTGGAGTATTTACATTTACATTTATGCATTTGGCAGATGCTTTTTTTCCAAAGCGACTTACCAGGAAAGATTAAGAATCAAGCTCTCTCTCTCTCCTTCTTCTGTAAAGCACTTTAAAATAACCACAGTGGACCAAAGTGCTGTACAGAAGAATAAATAAAAAACAAAATAAAAGAATAAAATACAAGAATAGATTAAAGACATAAAACAGCTGTACAGTTAAAAACAGTGTCGTACAGAAGAATAAAAAAGCAAAATGATAGACTAAAATACAAGAATATAATCCTGTAGACAGACAAATGCAAGTCAACATGTAACATCTTCAGAGGTAATTATGCTTTATCTCAGTGGACATAATGCAGAAATCCATTTATGAATGTGAGCAGTGGGTGTTCTCCAAAAGCCAAGTGGCAGACATGGTCAGTTTGTGCTGTTTGGCTGCAGTTTCTTCTTTCACTGCACTTCAGTTTGCAGCTGATACTGAATTGAATTAGTGCATCTGCAACTGGTAAATAAAATGCAATGTATGTCAACAGCATCCTAAACAATGCAGACTAATAAATAAACTGTCCTTTGTGGATTGTGAGAACACTAAAGAACATCTGCACCACCCACTGCTTGTCTGATTGTCAGTTTACAGATTAGATCAGCTCAAACCTGCTGCTGTTTTCATTCCCCTCCTGCATAGAGGCAGATATTTTCGCTGTAGTTCATCTCATGTGTAACACACTTCATGTCAGCGGTGCCACAGAGAGAGAAACCAATGTCAGCAGTGTCATATGGTGTCGTTTGGTTTGTGTTCTGGCTCCAGATCTCTGCAGCCGATCCTGAGTCAGGCAGTGGAGGAAGTGTTGACGTATGAGGCACTGAGGTACTCACACTAACACCCATGTAGTGGTGATGATAAATGTTCTGACATTTACTCAGAAAATGTGACATATCGTTAGCCCCATAATAGAATAGAATAGAATAGATCTTTATAGTCACTGTTACAGGAACAATGAAAATCTGTTTAGAGCACAGGTGTTAAACATATGGCCCAGGGGCCAAAACCAGCCCGCTGAAGGGTCCAGTCCGACCCCTGGGATGAATTTGTGAAATGCAGAAATTACACTGAAGATATTGACAATCAAGGATGTTAAAATCATATTGGGTCAATTGAATCTAAAGTGGGTCAGACCAGTGAAAATACTATCATAATAACCTATAAATAATGAAAACGGCAAATTTCCTCTTTGTTTTAGTGTAAAAAATTTATATTACACAAAAATCTTTACATTTACAGACTAGCCTTTTACAAAAAATGTGAATCACCTGAAATGTCTTAAGAGAAGTATGTGGAATTGTACCAATATTCTGCCTGTTACTAAATATTTGGTGTATTTGTAGATCCATTGTGATATGCAAGTTGTGATGCATATGTATAAATGATAAACTAATTGCTTAATATTGTTAAAATTACGCTTATTTTTCTTAAGAATTTTCAGGTTGATCAGATTTTTTCATGTTGCGTTCGAGTACGGTTCGTAGATGTCAACATTTTCATTAGGGAATTTGACTTTTTTCACTCAAAAACATAGAAAAAAACTTCGGAGTTGACATTATTAAAAGTTCTTATCCCATTATTTATATTCTTTTACTGGTCCAGCCCAATTTATATCATATTAGGCTGTATGTGGCCCCTGAACTAAAATGAGTTTGACACCCCTGGTTTAGAGGCTCTGTTTTGTTTAGCAGCAAAAACACTTAGTGCAAAAAGACTCTATGAAAAATATCACACAACATACTGAAACATATAGGCAATGTGCAAAAGCTACAAGATAAAATATTAAATACACATATACTACTAAAATACTACAAAAGCTACTGAAATATACAAAAAGCTAACTCTACACTACAGATGAGAAATATGTATAACAATTAAGGATAATTGCAGAAGTCATATGTTTTTTCAGATCATACTCAGTGATGCAAAATGAAGCAGCCGTGTAAGTAGAGTAAATATACACAGATATCACAATTTGGCCAAAAATATGACTTAGGCAATTATGATACGAGGTTAACGATATAAGAAATGCAGTTTTGACAGCTGCTTCAGGACCTGACTTAATCACAGGGATCAAATAGTGAAGGTATTTGACATTTTCTCCTCCAGGTGGGCGTGGTGTAGCATCAACACTCGCTCTGTCTTCATGTCCCATCCATCCAACCATTTCCTGTCTGGACAGGACATCTATGCTTTAGCTCCTTTCCTGGACCTGCTCAACCACCGACCCGATGTTCAGGTATTGTAAAGAACATGTTATAGTCAGCAGTCACTGTAAATACTGACCGGGTGTTGAGTTTTAAAGGGTGGAGAAGCTGTGAGATTTCAACAATCACCTTTTTGGTTGTAGGTTTCAGCCAGTTTCAACGACTCCACCAAAAGTTATGAAATACAGAGTGTTTCCGGGACTCTCCGCTACCAACAGGCTTTCATCAACTATGGCTCCCATGATAACCAGCGGCTGCTGCTAGAGTATGGATTTGTCGCCCCTGGCAACCCCCACAGTGTGGTGTATGTGGACACAGGTGAGGTAAAATAAAGAGGTGTACCTGAAGGTATCACAGATTAATGTCTGATGAGTCTGAAGCATTGTAGTTATTTTTCACCGGTACAGTTCTAAGAAGTGTGGTTTCATTTCTAGTCATCATCACCTAGTGCAGGGGTGTCAAACTCATTTTAGTTCAGGGGCCACATTTACCCCAATTTGATCTGAAGTGGGCCGGAACCAGTAAAATAGTAACAGTGAAAAAAGTAAAACTATATTATGATCAGGTTTACATCTACAAAGTTTCCTTAAAAATCTGGATAACATGAACAACTGAATTGTCTTAAGAAAAACAAGTGCAATTTTAACAATATTCTGCCTCGGTTTATCATTCACACATGTGCATTACAATCACACAAAAGATTTAGTAAAAGGCAGAATATTGATAAAATTGCTGTCAGGTTCAGATCACCTAGATATAAGGAAAGACACAAGAACACACAGGAGTCAAGTATCTCTTGCTCACGAGGAGAGTAGTTGACAGAACACTGCTCAGTCACAATGTCCCAACTCACTCTGAGGGTCCTGCCCTTGCTCTCCTCATTTATTTCATTTGGGTGTTCCCTAGTTACATGGGTGTGATTAGTCTGAGGGTTTACATATTGATCACATTGTTAGTACATGGGTGCATGATTATTTTCGTCTTATTAAATGTCAAGCTGAATCATCCAGACGCATCTGTGTAGCCTTTGTGTGAACTTCTGCTTTCGATCAGACGACAAGGGTCAACTGGTTTCCAAGGCACGGTCCCCATCCTCCAGGGTGCTTTCACTTCTGCAAAACCTGTAAAAGAACTCTAAGAGCACTTTGCCCTCATTCAACATTGCATATAATAACATGATAAGTATGGCATGAATGTGATAACTTATGCACAATTATTCTAACAATTCCATTTACATTTCTTAAGACATTTCCCTTTGCTTATTTTTGTTCAGGTTATTCACTTTTTTGTAAAAGTATAGTTTGGCAATGTAAACATTTTCATGTAATTTTACTTTTTTTACACCTATAAAACAAAGAGTTTGGGGTTGTCATAATCTATAGGTTATAATGATAATATTTTACTGCTCTGATCCACTTGAAATCTAATTGGACTGTATGTGGAACCTGAATTAAAATTATTTTGACACCATTGATTGTTAATATCTTCAGTGTAATTTTTGCATTTCACAAATTCATCCCGTGTTGGACCCTTGGGCGGGCCGGATTTGGCCCCCGGGCCGCATGTTTGACACCTGTGGACTAGTGTATAGTAGTTGTTTAATTTGATAAACGTGTAATTTTTAAACTATGCACATTTTGAGTGTTGTATGTGAACATTTCCGTCTGGTCTTCAGGTCTCATCTGTGAGGTTTTAAGAGGTGACAGGAGTTTGGACCAGAAGATGAAGTTCCTGAGAGAGAACAAGTTCCTTCAGTAAGAGTTTATCATTTTAGTTATAGAATGTCGCCAAGTACTGTTTTTGCAGCACAAGTACCAAATTTGAGGTAATAATTTGAGGTGTACTACTTTATACTCCTCCTTTACTACATTTTAGTTGGAAATGTTATAATGTTTTCTTAACTGTATTTGTCTTTTGTCATTTGACATATTTTTCAGATTTAATATTAGAGTATTTTAAATAACACATAGTTAATTTTATAATAATCACTAAAACATGTTTTTTGAGCTGTAAACAGAGGCCTGTGATGCAGTTGTAATGAAATGCATCAGTGCTGATGGTAATGCACATAAAAATTGACAGAAAATGTAAAAATCTACAATTTGTTGGTGAAGAGCTCAGCCCTCTTCTTCGTGCTTGAAAATATTTTTGAGCTTTTTCCTTCTTTTTCCAACATGGAGTCATATTTTTAGTATTGTTTTCGTACTGCTCTGCGTCATTACATTTACATTAAACAAAATCACTGTTGCCACCTCTAATCAAACGTGTAAAACCCACCTTACCTTGAGTCAGACTCTGCACAACCAACGTGATTCATTTTCTGATGTTCGAGCAGAAGCTGTTATCTCACAATAAGTAAAGCAGCTTTGCTTCAGAAAGTCGCTGCCTTCATCAGCTAATCTGTTCATTGGTTTGACTCCAAAATAATATAGTAAAACAAAGAGACGACAGGCTGCAGAAGTGCACTTTTTGACATTGGTAGCTTTAAGAGCATCTGAGGCCTTTAATTCCTTCATGTAAATGGATATTTATATTTAAGTAGGCCTTTATTAAGTGATAAAACCAGTACAAAAGCTTAAATTAACCCTTTCAAAGCCTCATGGTTCTGCATAAGTATCTTGTGATTCTCTGTCATACTGATGTTCCTGAAGTACTCCTGTATCACATCCAAACCTGTACATTCAGACACTAAACACTTCATTCTCAGCTTGTTTCCAACTTTGTAGCCAGTTTCAGAATTATGCAGTGGTTGGAGTTAGACTCACAACGGGGGCAAAGTTACACTTCAAAGATTAAACTATTGGTTTACAACCATTTTAATGTTTGACATCTTACCAAAAGTACCGTACTTTCCAAACTATAAGCCGCACCTGACTATAATCCGCACTCACCCTGTCTCCAGTGTCTCACCATCGCTTCATTGATGCCAAGGTTACATGCAGCAGCTCTGCTTCCTTCTTCGTCAGCCGGATCAATCATTAGCTGAGAAAACAGAAATTAGCCGCATCATTTTAGAGCCGCGGGTTCACAGTGTGTGGGGAAAAAAGTAGTAGCTTATAGACTGGAAATTACGGTACTGTGAAGTTGGCTCACATATCAGATATCAATTAATATTTACCACTCCACCAAAGAGTAGCTTGTCCCTTTAAACTTCTCACATGGTTTAATTTCATTAAATGCTCAAACATTACAGAACCAAAACTCAAAGATCCAAAGGCCAAAAAATTGATTTATGTATAAGAAGTTTATTATTTTCTTCTTTCTTCTCCATTAATTATGTGACAAGTCTACAGTTTTATCTGGTGTCCCCAATTATAATTGGTATTTTTCCAGGCAGGACTGAGTATCTTTACACTGCTGCATTTCTACTTCTACAAGAGTAAACTTCCAAAACACATTGTCATCAGGCCTTTGTGGATTTATTGTTTGGTAGTAAAAGTCTTTCAGCATCTGTTGTTAAATCCATTTCACTCGAGTCATATAATTAACAGGTGGAAGTTAAATGCTAAATAGTTTGTTCATGGCAAACAGTGATGACTACAAAGCAGTTCAGATCCTCTTGTTTTTTTTCTTCTGGCAGTGATCTGACCGTGTCCAGTGAAGGTCCTAGTTGGAGGCTGATGACGGCGCTCAGACTTTTGTCCCTTCCACAAACACTGTAGTAAGACCACATGTATTCACACACAGAGGACCTCAACCTGCTAACTCTCCAATTTCTCTGCATTTTAATTGGTCAACTGGCCAGTATTTGCAGTGTATCAGGGTGTAAGTGAATTACAGGTTGTTTGTATTTGTGTATAGTCATCAGTGGAAGGTGGTGTTACTCGGCCAGGCAGTGTGTGAGGACAGAGAGGAGTGGAGCGTCCAGACTGCAGAGACACTTTGTCAGTGTTTACTACAAGACACACACAGAGCCCTGGATAAGGTTTGTGTACACACCTGATTTTCTAGTAAAAACACACTTCACTTAAGACTTTAAAGGGTACCTGTGGTGAATTTTCATTGCTCGTTATTTCAAAAGATCACATATAATACTAGCAGTTCCGTCAGATAACTTTCATCTAGGGATGTAACAATTACCGGTATAGTGGTAAAATTTCCGGCAGTTAGTATTACCGTTTAAATTCTAATTATCATGATAACCCTGTTCGATTACCGCACTTTGAAAATCACGGTGATGCTGCTCATTTCCTGGAGAAGCAGATCAACCTAACATGTTTTAAATCCTCATATTTACATTTGTTCATTGAACAGTTCAGGAAAATATGATTGTGTTTCACTTTCTGTTTGTGTGTGTACAATAGTGTATATGTGTGACATTGTAAGTGATTTGATCTGGAAAATGGTCAAACAAGCTCCACTATGACCTGTCCAACTACTTTTTTTCCCATTCAAAAAACCACTCAGGAATCGATAGGATAATTGATAAGGAATTGGATTGGTAAGCAGAATGGACAATGGCATTGATATTGATCAAATCCTATTAATTCCCACCCCTGGTGCAGATATCTCTTAGGGTCATAAGGTTCCATCTTTAATGCACATTTGTATGTTTGATATTTACATGCTATTATTTCAGTGTTTCTGCCAACAGAAAGTACAAGGGTTGGACAAAATAATGGAAACACCTTCACCTCAAGATGATAATGCCCCAATCCATAGAGCTAGAATTGTTAAAGAATGGCATGAGGAACATTCTAATGAAGTTGAGCATCTCGTATGGCCGGCACAGTCCCCAGACCTCAACATTATTGAGCATTTATGGTCAGTTTTAGAGATTCAAGTAAGACGTCGATTTCCACCGCCATCGTCTCTAAAAGAGTTGGAGGGTATTCTAACTGAAGAATGGCTTAAAATTCCTTTGGAAACAATTCACAAGTTGTATGAATCAATACCTCGGAGAATTGAGGCTGTAATTGCCGCAAAAGGCGGACCTACACCATATTAAATTATATTTTGTTGATTTTTTTAAGGTGTTTCCATTATTTTGTCCAACCCCTGTACATTGTGCATGTTATTTCTTTTTTTTCAAAATATAACTTGGTTACATTATTTCAGTGTGTGTATTAGTACTTTTTGAACATTTTGAGCACAATTCAACAATACTGTGATAATAATGATAAGAAATTGATATGAAATTTTCATATCGTTACATCCCTACTTTCATCATATCCCGTTGTCAAGTATGTTCAAGTACTTAGTCACTGCTCCGTCAGAGACATGTTGCCTCCTTCACGGGCTGTTCCAGCACCAGAAGTGACGCAGTTTTGTTGTATTGTCCGATTACCTGGGCTGTGATGGACTGGTCACTGACCCCATGCAGCAGGGTTAGAGTTAGAGAAAGTCCGGAAATCCACTCAGCCTCGCTCACTGACTGCTGCTTGTTAGTTCGCACTCAATCACCGGGAAACAACGTGGGTACGTCACTTCTGGGGGGAGGGCATCCGGCATATCGTCTGTCCTTCTGTCTGTCTGTATGTGCAAAAACTTTGGCGTGAACTGAAGGCCAAGGGTTTTCAAGTGTGCACACATGTTTAATCACGCACCAGGGCTTCACTACATGTAACTTGGACTTTTCTATTGAACTAATGTTTGACCAAATCATTCTTCTTTATTATTGTCATTAGTAGTAGTAGCATTACTATTACTATTAATAATAATTGTAATAATAATGTGTGCTGTGCTGTATGTGTGTGTTTGCATAGATCCTCCAGCTCCTCCATGAGTCTGAGGAGCCAATCAGGGAGCAGCTCCATGTAGTCCAGTCCCTGCGACAAGAGGAGAAGTGCATTTTGAGAAGCTGCCTCGAGGTCCTACAGGCCATGTTGAGAAGACCTGATGACTTATTGCAATACCAACCGGATATCGATGATGCTGTCAGCTGACATCCGATTGTTGCAACAACCTGACAGTCACCACTATGAGCCATGCTGTTGGATGAAGTGGTTCCTGTCCACGATGCTCAACAGAAGCAGCAGGACAGCCTGATGTACTGTAAACACAGCGTCACAGGCCAGACCCTGGTGTGACGACAGAGGTTTAGTCCTGAACTGACCTTGAGGAAAATGGTGAATCCTACATAACAACCAGCAATAAGAGGGAAACACACTGAGCTGAATTAACTGTATACAAATTATACTTGTGAGCCTGACAAAGAAAGAGGAACAATTGGAATAAAGAACAGTAAAATATTTGACAAGGAAATTGCAAAATGACAAGGTTGTCATTTTAACATACCACCTGTAGGGATCAATACCCAGCTCAGTACTCCTGAGGTTTCCATTGAGATGAAACCCATTCCTTATGGTCATCTTACAATGCAAAAGTAACTCACTCTGCACTGACAGCTCCTAGCATCATGGCTAGACAAGTGTTCACATTGTGACAGTTTGAGTTTGATGCTTTAATTAATTTATGTTATATTATTTTATTATATTGATTTTTTTAGGGGTGCCAGCCAGGTCTCTCTCCTGACATATAAGATATTATGTCAGTCAGTTTAAGTCAGTCTTTTGCTTGAGTCTCAAACCACACCAAGGATGTGAGTTTTAATTAAACTCACACCCCACACATTAAATGACAAAGAAGAAAGCACACCTTTAAACCATTTAAAATTCAAAATCATGTATTAAACAATGATTATTAAAAAAAAAAATCACACAAATTCAAACCCACAGTTGCCCCCCCAAAGTCCAAACTCAACAAAATCCACCAACCAAGCAAAAATTCAAACTTAAATCTTACACCATGTAACAGTCTCTTGAAAGAAGAAAGTAACAAAAAAAAAAAAAAAAAACAGTTCAGTCCATTTAAACAAAATATTCCATTCCGGGTTTTCCGTTTCAGTTTATCAAAAAGGGGGGGAAAAAAATTCAGTTCGTTCCAGTTCGTTTAATAAAAAAAAAACAAGCACACAGTTCAGTTCAAGGCCTTTTTTAAAAAAAAACAAAAAACGAGAGAGCAGGAAAAAAAAATTTACTCACTCCGCTCCAATGTCCGGTCGCAGTCAGTCAGTCTGTCATTCAGTCCAGTCCAGTCAGTCGGTACTCCGGTCCGGGGTTTGCTCCTGGTTTACTGCTAAGTGAGGATGACTGTATTTGCTGCAGAGACGTGGATGGTTGTGAGGCACCGGAGGGAGAAAACGGACGGAGATGAACAGGGTTGGTATCGGGATTAACTGCCGTAATTTTGTCTCTAATAATGAGCTGTTGCTCCGACGCTACCGCGTCGTGCCGACTCGAACGCACCGCCGCACCCCCCGAATGCGGATATGGGGGGTGGTATTTAAAAACTGCCGCCAACTTCGGGCGAATCAGGTGTTGATGCCGTGGTGACAATTTCCGGGGTGGATCCGGATGCTAACAGGCATGTTACAGGGGGTGTGTGTGTGTTTGGGGCAACTTCCAGGTTGTCACACTATGATTATATAAATGATGTTAAAATGACAAAAAAGGGGGAATGACGAGGAAATTGCAAAAATGTTTAGGTTCTCATTTTAATACACAACCTGTGGGGATCAGTACCCTCGCTGTAAAAAAAAAAAAAAAAAAAAAAAAAAAAGGAAACCAGCCACTGACCCTTCATTTTTATTGGCCTAGTGTTTTATGTAAACTGCTTCAAACCCATCACACTTCTTTACTTGGCAGACAGCAGCAAACAGACTCTGGAAGTGTGGTGTTGTCTCAATATTCTTGCATATTTAAAAATATATGAGGTTCAAAGCCCATTCAGTGACTTCTGTGTTTTCATCCAAATTGTGTCCAGGGTGCTAGAAACCTTCCATGACATTTATTACTGAAGAGCAGTGTTGTGCAAGTTACTTCCATATATATATATATATATATATATATATATATATATATATATATATATATGTATGTATGTATACATATATGTATATATATATATATATGTATGTATACATATATGTATATATATATGTATGTATACATATATATATATATATATATATATATATATATATATATATATATATATATGTCGTGCAAAATGTAAAGAAAACAAAGGTCAACCTGTGGGAGAAGAAAGAAGTGGTTGTTGGGATAAGGCCCATTGGTTTGGAGGGTTATGCTCTACAGGTTGACATGACCATTGTAATGCTTAAATATGATAGTTTGCGACACAAAAAAACAAACCGATGTGAATGAACTGTCTTTGGCTGCATTATAAGTTGGATAACTGTTGAAATGAACATCTAAGAAGAAGTGATGAATACCTAAATGTATAAATCTGGACCACTGAACATTAAACTCAAATTAATTGATCTTTTTTTGCAAAATATCAGTGTCTGTTGGTAAAAGTTGATGCTAATAGCCAAAAGAATAACATCAAATTGCAAACTGGAAATTAGACATACTGACTTTGAGGGAAAATTGAAGCTGAAAAATAAAAATCACTCCCACCTGCATAATTTTTTACATTTAGTTTGACATTCAGTTCCACATTTATTGATTAATTAGTATAAATGGGTGAATGGGATCTGAGTATAACAATTATCTGGCTTCGAATAAAGTGAACTTATTATTTTTATTAATTTCAGACATACACAGTACATTTTCAGTTTGATATCAACCAATTAATCAGCAATTTGTTTCTCATTATTGTATCAGTCCATAAAAGAACACCACTGGTCAACCATAGAGCGGCATGATTTGATGAAAATAAATCTCTAAGTATTGTAATTATTGTGGGTAGCAATGTGTTTTGGAATAGTATTCTTAAATAGTCAACTAGGAAAATACAGAGACTTAAACAAACAAACCTAAAAAATACCAAAACAACGTAACATTACTCATTTTGCATGTTTTGTCCAGTACCTTTCACTGCTCACTGTCACTAAACTCAAAATATGAGCAGAAACTGTATTTTTCCTAATTTTTTTCATCACCCCAAGACCTCCAGATTTACTGGACCTTTAAACTCCAACCTCATATAATAGGCTGATGCTGCAATCCCTGTATGATTAATAATGTATAGAAATACCATACAGTATCTATATATTATTTGTAATATAGGTAAGTGTGCAGCTGTAGATGACACCTAGTGGGATGGCTAATATTTCACTAAAATTTCCTCTCAGAATTTTTATCAGTTGCTTTGGTACATTTCTCAAATCATCAATATTTGCAAAACAGTAAGTGCATTTCTCAAAACAATTCGCACAAATAGTAAAACACCATGGATTACTGCAAAAGCCAGTCTCTTGCTCAAAATCCTTAGTTAATCTCTCAGAAGTAAATATCTGTCAATGAACATGTCAGTGCCATCAGAATGACAAGTCCTTCTGTCATTGTGTATGGATAAGACAGTCGAACTGCTTAGTCACGTTGTCAGTATAACAGTGGACTCTGGAGGAATGTTCTGATGTAAACTATGGCTAAAGTTCTGATGACAGTTATTGTAAATTGTAGGTTACACCTTTGAGCAGTGGTTCCCAACCTTTTTTGGCTCATGACCTCATTTTAACATCATAAATTTCTACAGATTTCCTTTTCTTGTTTGTCAGACAGATGGAAAAAGAGTTAATTCTTTTACCTAGACATGTTTCGGCTACATCCTGTAGCCTTTCTCAGAAGGGTCACTTGATGTCACTGTGACATGTTGTTGTCAGCTGTTTTATCCTGGTTTGCCTGGCATCCCACAGAGGACAGCATCCCAGGTGTGGGATAAGGTGTAGGATCCCTCATCCCTGTTCATGGTCCCCCTGGAAATAACAAAAAATATAAAACCATAACATGTATACTGAATATTCAAGACTAAAAAGCATGTTTGAGCAGACATATTTTTGCAATCTCAAAAAGTTTTGCTCTGAATATTTACAGTTGTTTCTGATAATAAATATGCTAAAAAGTCAGTTTTTTTTTCTTTTTTACTAAACCACACTGTTTTAAGCATTTATTATTTACAATAATGATAATTAATGATATTGAAAGTTAAGCTCTTCCTGAAAACAAAGGTGCAAAAGAATCAGCCAAAAAGACATTTTGTGACACTTACAGGGTGGGGAAGCAAAATTTACAATGAACATTTAGTTGTTTTTTCTCAGCAGGCACTACATCAATTGTTTTGAAACCAAACATATATTGATGTCATAATCATACCTAACACTATTATCCATACCTTTTCAGAAACTTTTGCCCATATGAGTAATCAGGAAAGCAAACGTCAAAGAGTGTGTGATTTGCTGAATGCACTCGTCACACCAAAGGAGATTTCAAAAATAGTTGGAGTGTCCATAAAGACTGTTTATAATGGAAAGAAGAGAATGACTATGAGCAAAACTATTACGAGAAAGTCTGGAAGATACTATTAAAGAATGGGAGAAGTTGTCACCCGAATATTTGAGGAACACTTGCGCAAGTTTCAGGAAGCGTGTGAAGGCAGTTATTGAGAAAGAAGGAGGACACATAGAATAAAAACATTTTCTATTATGTCAATTTTCTTGTGGCAAATAAATTGTCATGACTTTCAATAAACTAATTGGTCATACACTGTCTTTCAATCCCTGCCTCACAATATTGTAAATTTTGCTTCCCCACCCTGTAGGTTATCTGGGACAAAAGTACAGCACGAATCTCCTACCATTGCACACACCCCTCCCTCTTTGGTGGTCAGAAAGTCCAAAACCATTCTATTTTGAAGTGTGACCAATCGGAGAGCTGTAACCTCTTCAACTAACCCATCCACTGCTTCCATAGTGGCGTTCATGAGCACATTCAGGCAGTAATTGATAGTCTCCACTCGGAGCATCACCTTCGCTACACCAAAGAAAGGCAAAAGTGATAGGACCACCTTGTCCCCTGTTCTCCATAGTTTGTGGTCTTGGGGAACGTTTGATCCCCAAACAGAGTCATGCGGTTGAAGGTTGGCCACACTCCTTCTCCCTCTCGATGGCCTGGGACCTTTCTCCGCATACACTACATATGTGTGATCTGACAGAGTCACAGGGCCACAAATCCCTCCCCAATTACGGGGTAGATTCGCATACACATTGTGTCCACAAAGCCAGAAATAACCGTCTATCTGATGGGTTCCATTTTGGCCTAGGAGATATGGATAATGTCCGCCTAAAACAGACATATTTGACCAGCCATTTGGGATTGTATGCAGCAACTGATGAATGACTCGGTAAGGATTGGATGTATTTGGTGTTATCTGAAAAAGGTGCATTCTTAAAATTTCGCATTGGTCTGGTTCCAATTCCCCTAGATGATTTGTACCGTTCATGGAATAACACTCAGGTAGTTTCCCTTGTACCTTTGCAAAAGGCGACAATTTCAAAGTAGTATTTCGTAAGGTGATATTATAGAGATGTGTGCATCCATCTCTGTACTTTTCCCCTTTTATGCTACTATTTACCGGGACTGGAGTGTAAATCGTGTTCGGTACTTAGCCCCGTACACTAGTTTCTACAACACAATCACTTAAATTTCCATTTAAAGGTTGGGTTGATACTTGGGGATGAACTGAGGATACTGGTACATATGAACAGACAAAACAATTACCTTTTCCGCTGGTTGGTAAGACGGCATATCTATACCCCATGTTGGTCAGTAACATGAGTTATGTTCCAATTACTTGGATGTAATTGATGGTGAGAATCATCATCAACCCATCTCTTTGAGATATTTACTTTTGCATTGGATGTTCTAGTGGTGGATGGTTCCCATAGGTACCAGACGAAAAGGAACATTCCCATTTATAGCCCCAATACCACTACTGTTCGGCCCATGTCCTTTATACAACTGTTAGCCATGTTGATACAAGATATTCGGTTCCTGTGTTACTTAGTTATGTTGAAGAAAAATCACAAAATGTGGTTCAAACTTTGCTGCGATGAGTGTAGCTTTATTTAGTGTTCCGGAGCACGGTGAGAGTACCGATGCAGACAGAGTCTGTTTCAGTAGTCTGACCCCGAATCTACGTTTTCAGATGATATTCATACAGTTACTTCAAAGCAGTCAACAGAAAACAAAAGAAAGTAAAAAAGAAAAAAGGGGGTTGTACTTTAGGAAGGAGACAAGAGAATTTACATTCAGGGGAAAAGGGGAGGGGGGGGGTGTCACACTCCAGGAAGGGAGGGGGGCATTCACACCAAGGGAAAAAGAAGGTAAGTCTGTCAGACCTGGTGGAGACATCTTAACATATAATCAAAACATCACTGGTTAATGCTAAAGAGGTTAGCTCGGCAGCGAACATGAAACAAAAGGGTGCCGTCTGTATTCTCAAATCACAAATTTTCTTCCTCAATCCACACTTTTTTAAAAATCTCCTATTCAGGCATCATCAGTCTCAATCTGAAACAAAAAAAATCGTAGCTTTCTTCTTCTACTGGAGGCGTGGGTTGAGTTGTATTGGTGTACATAATTGTAGTGATTGGTTTTGTAACAATTAATATACAAATGGTTTTGGGACAGGTGATCAGAAGAATAATTGTTGTTCGGATTCTAAAACCAAGTAAGACAAATTCAAAAATGACATAACCCAATGCCCTTAACTTCTGTTTAAGACAGTCAAATAAACCAGTGATGTGAGGGTTATGTAGTGTCTTGACAATATCATGCATGTGGTTAGGTATTTTCTTGTATAGTGGAGTTGTGATCAGATATAAAAGTACAACATTTTACTCAAATAACAGCACACGTTCATCCGGAGAGGCCAGAGAATAATTCAATGCAGCATGGTTTTGTAAAGTCTTTATTCGAACAGCAGTCATTTCTTGTGAGAGCATGGACATGCCTTTTGCTGTGGAGTTTGCAAGGTCCTCAATTGCATGAGAAAGGTCTCTTATTTGATCCAGGGATGCCATGACTCCATAATTTGGGATGGGTGCACCAAAAAGTCTAGTCCATGGTGTGTGTGTGTGTGTATAGGTCTCTCTTTACCATGTGAACTTCAGGTGACATGGTAAGGACTCTCATTGTTGGTATTACGTGACCCAACCCACAAACCCAAGATCATCCCTGTGGTGAAAATTCATATGCCTTCATGCCACAAATCTAGTACATCCCTTGTGATAAAGGAATAGACAAGTACAGTGTTCACAGGTGGAGTTAAAATGTAGTATGTGGCAAGTGTCACAGGGGGTGATGGGCACAGCCATCAAAGGGAGTCCTTCGCTTGTGCTGTATGGGATGAATCTGCATACGTAACAGTTCTTGGGGTTTGGGCTATTATCAGCCACCAATTTTGCCCCTGAAGAAATGTGTTCGTTGGTGGTTGTGGTTCATGCTCATCTGGTGTCTCTCTGTTCTGATACACCAAAAGGTCATGTTTGTGGTGTCTGTGGATTTCCTGGTTTGTTTTATAAAATCAATTCAGGAATTTTCTTGGCAATAATCCACTCAGACTTTTTCTCCATAATTGTGCTTGTGGTCCATTTTGGAAAGTGTTGGTCATCTGCTTCTGGGTCTCTGGTGCCTGCGCTGCTCCTTTGTTCATCTGACTGTAGTTGTTGGTCAGCTTCTTCTGGGACTCCGGTGCCAGCGTTGTTCCTCTGCTCCTCTGATTGTAGCAGTTGTTGGTCAGCTTCTTCTGGAACTCTGATGCCTGCGTTGTCCTTCAGTTCAGGAGGATTCCTCCAGAGATTCAGTTGAGGGCCCACAGGATGTAAAGGATTCCGGTGCACGATGGAGGAGCCGTCTTCTTGCAGTGTGATGCATGGACTCAAGTGAGACGATCCTCACACTTGACTGCTGTGCTCAGCAGGTCGTGTTGTGGTTTGGACCAGCGGGGTTTCAGGGCGTTTTAACACAGGAACTCTCAGGTGCAGACCCAGTCTCCTGATTGGATGTTGTGGCACTGTTGGTTACTTGGAGGAGACTGAACAACTTTTATCTGTCTGTGAATTGACTGAACAGTATAGGTTAGGGCAGAGCAGAATGAGATCAGAGACTCAATCATAGCATGGATCCATCTTCATACATAGTAATGGACTACTAGGTATTGTCATTGAAATGGAGTCAGCCTTCTTGCAAGGTCAGGCTTCCAGTCAGTTGGAAAACATATCAACACACACACAAGAACAATGTCATATTCATCACATTTCAGTATATGAATAAAGTCTATTTGCAGAGTTTCAAAAAGTCCTCCAGGGGAAAGATGTGTTGACAGAATTGTCTGTACTGTCTTTCTTGGGTTGTGCTGTTGACAGATCAGGCGTTCACAGTGTTTTTGGACACAAGATGTAAATCCTGGAGCATACCAGTCTTTCAACAGTATTTGACACATCCCCCTTTTGCTCCTTTTCCATGTGATAACCCATGTAAAATACGTGCTAGCCACAGATACAGGGATGCAGGAGTCACGGTGCGGCCGTCATTGTGGACCCTCAAATTATTTACATATTTACATCTAACAATTCATCAATCAGTTTGCCATGTTCAATGGGTGTCTCTGAGGATATGATGATTGGTTTGCCCACAGTGTACTAAAGTTTTATGAACATTTAAAACCATATCTGGAATCTATATGAATAGTAACAGTTTTACCTCTTGCAAGTTGACAGGCTCTCATCAATGCATGCAACTCAGCCACTTGGGCAGAGCTTGAGGGTGGCAGAGGCACTTTCAATAATTCAAAAATTATCAAAAATTGCATACCCTGCGTGTGGCACTCCATTTTTTTTTTTAATATGCTGAGCCATCAGTATCAAAAACAAGATCAGAGTTAGAAGGAGGAGTTTCAGAAAGGTCAAAGCGAGATTTTAGATGAACAAGAGATGACTTCCATGCAGTTATGGGGTTAAACTTGACATGCTTTCAGTAAAAGGACCTATAGAAACTACAGTTGGCTCAGATAAAGGTTGGCACATAGGAATACTTTCAACCCCCACAGCTCTTACAGTTTCTTTAGATGATTTTAGATTAGTGGATTCTGTTGGTTTTAAGGCTGAAAGTGAAGCTCCTGTGTCTACTAGAAATGATGTAGATTTTCCATAAACATCTACCATTAGATGAGATTCTTAATCTGTTTTTGCCAATTTAATTGAAGGAGCTTGGATCACATTTATCTCTGTTTCACTCTGGTTTCTTTCCTGAATGCTCTATGAGTGTGGGGTTTGATGGTTTTCCATTTGAATGTTTGCTGGAGGTGCCATAGGCAGGTTTGTCTGGGGTTGAAATGTTTGGTATGGGAAGTTTCTCACCCAGTGGTCTGGTTCACCACAATAGAAGAAATTATCACACCCTTTGTTTGACAAGGGTAAAGAGTTGCTTTGTCCCAGGTGTGAACTGTGTCTCGTCTCCACCTTCCCTGCTGCCGTTAATTCTGCCATTGTTTTCCCTCTGGTTGCTCTTGCCTGGACAGTGAGACACTTGGGCAAACAGCATTTCACACACTTTATATTCTTTTTGTGCAGTATTGTCCCAATGATGTTATTTCTAACAGTTCTGACATTGATTTTTCTTGTCCATCCAACAGTTAACTGTACCTTTTCTTTAAACTTTTGGTTGTAGACTACTCACAAAACACTTTTTTTAAATAAAGAAAAACTAGGTGGAAGATCATCAATTTGATATTGTGAGAGACTAAAACTCTCTCGTTATCATGAGTTTTTCATAAATCTCCCAAGGATTATCATCTTTCCTTTGCTCAATTCATTTATTTCTATATTTAGTTATTTATATATATTGTGATAGACTACAATTCTCTCTCTCACTGTCATTCTGAATTTTTCATAAAGCTCCCAAGGGTTATCATCTTTTCCTTGTTCTTTCTATCTATCTATCTATCTATCTATCTATCTATCTATCTATCTATCTATCTATCTATCTATCTATCTATCTATCTATCTATCTATCTATCTATCTATCTATTCTGTTTTCTTTAATTTTCTCTCTCTCTTAACTGTATCCCACCTCAATGCTCCTTGATTATTCACCTTAGATTTTTGGACACTCAAAAGGAAATCATCATTACTGGTTTCATCACTAATGTCATCACTGGATCCTTTTAGCTCTTTGACAAGATATAGCATTTTGATTTTTATCATTTTTGATAGTGGTGACGCTGTTCAATTTAGTTTTTATCTGCGTTGTGTTATTTATTTATTTATTTTTTCCAACTGGGCCATTAATTTGTTATTTTGATCAGTAAGTGAAGCTATTTGGGATTTTGCATGATGACATTTACTTTCATTTGTCCAAAATCTGAGGGAATTAAAGTGCTGTTTTTATCTGTACAGAAACTTAATTTCTCCTTTAAATTTTCTAATCTGGTTCGACCAAATGTCCCGTTTTGGGGAAATTTCAACAGACCATCATTTGCAGTTAATTCAACCCATGTTACAACAAATTTAACGCTACTGGTACCATAGTTCTCGTACATGTACTTGACAGGACTGGTTAACTCTTTCCCTGGCTTTCTTCTAAAATAACTTCCCATTGCCTTTCTATAGGATCGTTCCCAACACCAAAACAACTTTTCTTTACACTTTCTCTATCCCACAAATCACTTTACCAATCCCTCTAATCAACATTCTACTTAGGAGATATACCTCGAGTGACAAATCTGCCACTAAGTGTTGGGAGAGCGAATCATCCCCACTTCTTCCTACCAGTCCTATATAGGCCTATTTACCTAACAGTGTCCCAGACACTGCGGACCTGTCTCTCTTGTGTCCCAGACACTAGGTCCATGCTCAAGGGTCTATGCACATTGGCCAATTTCTGTTCTCTATGTTTACCTGAGATGTTAAACCACTAGAAGAGCGAGTCGGATTCTACGGCAGGACGACGCAAGTAACTTTTGCCACTAAGTATATTATGAAAATACAAGCATTCCTAGACATACACAGGATAACAATAACAGAGCAAAACCTTATCAAAAACCTCTGTCCACACTCACACAGCAAACTTACTTAAAATTTGGATGGCGTCACCCTTCTTTGGGACTCCAGCTCTCAGACCCTCAACAATGCACAGCAACAAAATTTTTGGGTTTTCAAAAGGACCCTTACCTCTGAAATTTGGCTGTTAGGTCACTGGTGTTGTTTTGTCTGGAAAGAGGAGTCTCCATTGAAGGTCTGTTGCCATCCGGGTCACGGCACCATTTGTAGAAGAAAAATCACAAAACGTGGTTCAAAGTTTGCTGCAATGAGTGTAGTGTTTAGTGTTCCGGAGCACGGTTAGAGTACCGATGCAGACAGAGTCTGTTTCAGTAGTCTGACCCCAAATCTACATTTTCAGATGGTATTTATACAGTTACTTCAAAGCAGTCAACAGAAAACAAAAGACAAACAAAGTAATAAAGAAAAAAGGGGGTTGTACTTTAGGAAGGAGACAAGAGAATTTACATTTAGGGAAAAGGGGAGGGGGGTCGCACTCCAGGAAAGGAGGGGGGCGTTCACACCAAGGGAAAAAGAAGGTAAGTCTGTCAGACCTGGTGGAGACATCTTAACATATAATCAAAACATCACTGGTTAATGCTAAAGACGTTAGCTTGGCAGCGAACATGAAACAAAAGGGTGCCTTCTGTGCTCTCAAACAAAAAGGGTGATGTCTGTATTCTCAAATCACAAATTTTCTTCCTCAGTTACAACCTGTATTCTTTTAGAACCACACAAATTCACTGTACTCAAGTTACTATTTACAAGAGGGTTGGTCCAGGGTCTTCTCTTCTTCCTTAAGGATGGGGTCTCCTTTTTCAGGTCTTCAACAGTCTAGTTTCAGGGTTCAGTTCACAGTTCAAGTATGTTACCTATCTTCTGGGAACAGAGGTTACTGGCACTTGTTCCCTAAGGAATCTAACAGTGTACTTGTCCTGTACTTGCGTCTTCTTTTCTTCGTGTTAGGTGCGGTGTGGGTGCATTCGGTGGTAAGTCCTTAGATATTCCCAAATGCTTCGACCCTAAATGCTTTGAACGTATGTTGTTCTTCACTGACGTTGAGACGGCTGGAACTCTAATCATTCCAGTCCCCTTTGTAGTCAGACTTAGGCTGCGTTCTTGGCAATGGTGGAGTCTTTGGGAAATCTACAGAGCTTACAGTGAGATAGATGAATCCACGTAGGCTTCTCTGGTACTTTCACAGCTGTGACTGTGGTCAGTAGCACTTGGTATGGCCCTTCCCACCATGGGCTGGACCAACACTTCCTCTTTATCACTTTGAGAAACACCCAGTCTCCAACTGCAATGGACTCTCCTGTGTTAGAGTGGACATTATCGGGCATTTTGTGGTTTGTTTTCCAGAAAATTGCATGCCTGTATGTCCAAATCCTCATCTAACATCTGGTCAAAATCCCCTATGTCTTCTGGTTCGTCTGCTTTATGGTCGGTTAGTCATTTATCAGCAAATCTGGCTTCTTGGTCATGGTCTGGTCTGTTTCTCTTTCCCTTACAGTCTCTAGCAGTGTCCCCTTTTCCCGCAGATCCAACATGTATCATCCATCCCTGGTCTTCTGTCTCCTCTACCTCTTCTACCTCTTCCTCTAAAGCCTCCTTGACCTCTTCCTCTACCATCTCCCATGTAGCAGATTTCCACATCCTCACCTTCTCCTACCACGTACACATTCACTTCCGTAATCTTCTTCTTCGCAGTGTTTCTCAGCATGTAAGGCATAATCCTTCATTTCTCCCACTGTTCCTGTTGGAAATCCCACCCAGTGTTTTTTAATGTACCCTTTAATCAAAGGAGCGTACCCCTGTTTCAATTGCTACTTTTAGCTGTTGTTGAAAAACCCCTTGGGGATCATCAACCCTGGGAATCCCACTGTTTTCTGTAAACACTTTCTCAAACCTTGTATGATAGTCATCTACCGGCTCTCCGTCCTTTTATTTAGTCTGGTTTATGATAGAATAATCTGGTCTGTGTCTTAGATTTTCTCGGATACGTCCCATTAATGGATCCCATCTACCCGCCAGTTCTTGTGAGCCTTGTGCAACAGGTCGTTGGCCATCCATAGGGTTCCAGTCTCCCCTTACTCTTCCCCAGTCCTTCCCTTCCACAGCCATCACTACTTGTTGACATTCAATGTCATTAAGATGATAGGAAACTCTTATCTGATTCAACCCCTCTATGCAGGCTTCTATGTCTTCTTTTGGAGTCGGAATACCATCAATGGCTCTTCTCACATCATCCATAGTCCATGTCCTGCATACCAGTCGAGTCGGGTTATTGCCACCACCATGTGGGTCAGGTAATTTGATCATGGGAAATGTCTGTGCGTCTTCTGAGTCTAAATGTTTATTCGGAGAAGCCACTTTTACAACAGGATTTTGTCCCATTTTTGGATTCCATGTCAATTGTTGTCCCATAGATTGGGTGATTGGTCTGTTTGCTATGTCTTTGAATGGTTCTAGTGATGGGTAAGTTGGAGCTGATGGCAGTGGTGTATATTGTGGTGGGGGTGGATGCACTTGAACATGTGGGTTTGGTGGCACCTGAGGAGGATGAGGAACTTCAGTCTTTAATGCCACAAATTCATCATCCTCTTTTTTGTTTAACATTGTTTCTGACTTCCTTTGTTGTTTCATTTTAACCTTTTCTGCCCTACTTTTTGCTTGTTGTAACCAGGCTTGAGCTTGTG
Organism: Sphaeramia orbicularis; assembly: GCF_902148855.1. NCBI lineage: Eukaryota > Metazoa > Chordata > Actinopteri > Kurtiformes > Apogonidae > Sphaeramia > Sphaeramia orbicularis. The sequence goes on along the minus strand of NC_043971.1, from coordinate 41,057,839 downwards.
TCAATTCATCCTGATATATTTTTTTTCTGGTTTCTTTGTCAGATTGTTTTTTAATCAATGAATCCACTAAATTTTGGCACGGAGTCACGGCCAATGTTCCTTTAAATCCATACTTCTTTTTCCATTTATCCAAATATTGGACTGTATCCGGGTCCATCATATTCATGAATTTTTTGATCTTCCGTTAATGTTTGTCTCTTTCCCCCACAATTCCCCATTTTGTTTCTTCTTCACTACAGGACGTAACCGGAAAAATCAAGGAATGCCTTCAACGGGCCACAGCCTCTGCTCCAGTGAGTCAAGCTTCTAGGTCAATCCTATTGATCGATCCGGACTCACTCTGGGGGTTCTATCCCAGAGCCAAATTGAGTCTGCGTTTTAGACCTTATTTTTCCTTCACTTGAAATGAATAGAGCCTCAATGCCTTGACAATTCTGACTTGTTTACACCGGTAGGTTTCCCGTCAGAAATGTGGTTAGAGAGGGTATTCCATTTGCTTCATTCACTCTCACACCATTCACACACAATGGATTCTTTTCCCTTGAATGTTTATCTTTCAAAATATTCTACTACTGACCCTGTCAGTCTTTTAATCCATTAAAACGTCTCTTACCTTGGCGTTAGTCAATTCAGTCTCTACCAGAATTCAAATCCCGTCAATCCCAAACCCAACAGACAACGCCGGGTCTTTCCAGCCAAGTGGAATACACCTGGACTTCTCTGTCCGTGACCCTGGCTCAAACGGGCTGTGCACAGTCTTCAGCTCACCGGTCGTCACTGTTCAGGAACTGGATATATTGGGATCCAGCTCAAAGGACCAAGTCAATGTCAGGAATTTTAATCACCAAACAAAGTAATACACAGAGACCTGCAATTGAAATAACACCACAGACCACAATTGTGAGATTTACTTGATGCAAAGGGAGACAGAACTGCCAGTGTCACCACTCGTTCACCTTTCTCCGACGAGCCTGCTTCTCCCCGTAGCTTTTATTGAAAAGCATTGATTAGAGTAGGCATTACAATGGGTGCAGTTTCACGTGCTTTGATTGAAAGGCGCTGATTACATTAGAGTGAAGTAGCTGATAAAAACATCTTCTGAAACCGATCATGACCTCTCCTGCCCTAACCCCATAGTTATCTCTTTGCATACAATGTTCCAGTGACTGGGAGTGATATAATGCAGAACAAGTCAAATGTGATACTTGAAACACAATAATATATAATTTCTTTCACAAAGAATTTATTAGTTTTACGTAAAACTCAGATATAAGCCACAGTAAAATCATTCAGAATCACTCCATTCATCCAAATAATACTCAAAAGAGGAATAAAACTGATGAAAAAGTGAGATTTATTACATAATCTGGCTAGTTTTAGATAAAACTAAGACTAATATTGAAGAAAAACTGAGTTAAAACTAGTCAATCAATCAGACAATCTTTATTTATATAGCACTTTTCATACATTGAGGACATAGCACAAAATGCTTTACATAAGTTTAAAAATCAGTACCTCACCCACTCACCCACCCCCACACACACATACACTTATAAAGACTGGCTGAGCACCAGAGGACCAGAAAGTAAAAGAGGAGGTGCTGTCTGAGGGAGCCATCCGCACCAGGAGGCAGCCACCGACCCTGGCAACCAGGTGCCAGCGACACTGTGCCGAATCCTGACCACTGAGAGAGGGCCCACTGGCACCGCATCGTGGCGGCAGGGACCCCCACCCACCAGAAAGGAGCAGACCCCAGTGAAGGAAGGTGCCACAGCCACCAGAGTCCACAGCTGCCCCCTGGTGTGGAGGGCTCCCTCTGATGAAACACTGGAGAATATAGATATGAAACATTAAAAAGATATTAAAAAAAAAAAAAAAAAGCATTTATTAAAACAAACTACACGCAAGACATATATGTGTGTGTGTGTATATATATATATATATATATAAAATTAAACATTAAAATGTTAAAAACAGAAGTATTGATTAAAGGAATCGAAATATCAGACATATATAAAAAACATAATACAGATGTAAAATATCAAATGGATAAAACAGGCATTAGTTAAAAGCCAAATTAAAGAGGTGCGTCTTGAGCCTGGTTTTAAAAATTTCTACATTCTCTGCGGCCCTGAGGTTCCGTGGCAGGCTGTTCCATAGGCGAGGAGCATGATGCTGAAAAACTGCCTCGCCATGAGTTTTTGTGTGAGCTTTTGGAACAAGTAAAAGGCCAGTGCCAGAGGACTTCAGGGTCCGCAAGGGTTCATATGGTAAATGCAGATCTAAAAGATAAGAAGGAGCAAGACCATTAAGACATTTAAAACTATTAAAAGGACCTTTTAAAATAGGAGTAAAAGTGATAAAAAAAAAAGCCGCTGTAAACCATTTAAAATTCCTTAATCAAACTCAAACTACCCACTCATTTACTGAAATCAAATATTTGTACTTTAATTACAGTTAAACAGGTTTTGCTGTAATATTATTTGATTGCTACGGTGCACATGAATAATTATATCTAAACAAACGTTTGGTGTTAGTTGTCCAGATTTGCCGGATCTTGTCAGATTATTTAATAAAACTCAAAATATTGAAGATAAAGCATGTTCATATTTGGAAAAATCGACTAGGTTTACATAAAACTGACACAAAAACCCAAGCAAAACCCATTCAAAGTAAGATAAGATATGCCTTTATTATTCCCACAAGGGGATACGGTTTATTGCACGGTTCGGTTAAATCACTCCATTCATCTAAACTGACATTTGCTTGAAGAGTTAAGAAGGTCATTCTAATTAAGCAGATACTGCTTAAACCTCCACTTAAAACTTCAGGACTTATTGAATACACACTAACTTTATCTAGGCCTACCTTGCATTGAAAATTGAAAATCCTTTCTCCCTCCATGCTAACTTTATTTTCTTGCTTTACAGCCAAAGCCAATCAGCGGGATCTTGCCGCAGAACCAGAGGCGGCGGCCCCCTTCCCACCGCCTCTGGCTCTCTGGTAGCCTATGACCGTTCAGGCCAGACATCCAGCCCCCTGCTTCCTCCTCTGGCAGAGGGCAGGGGGATGCGTTGTCGGACCAGACTGGTCATGGGCCACCTGAGAGCCAGAGTCAGAGGCAGGGTGGTGGCGGGAAAAAGAAAAGCAAAAAAAAAAGGAAAAAAAGAAGAAAAATTTACTAAATAAAACAAAAAAACCCTACAAAAAAAAATTAAGAAAAAAAAAAAAAAAAACTGCTGTAATTAAAAATAAAGTTGTCTTCCGAAGAGGGGGGGTGGTGGCGGGTAAAGGAATAATAAATAAATAAATAAATAAAAACTAAAAAAATCTGTTGGGAAATAAAAACACAAACTCCTGTAATTAAAAATAAAGTTGTGCTCTGAAGGGGGGTGGGTGGTGGCGGGTAAAAGAAAAGGAATTAAAAAAAAAAAGTAAAATAAATAAATAAAAACAGAAAAAAAAAATTAAATTATAAACAAATTGTTACAAAATTAAAAAAAAACAAAAAAAAACGCTGTAATTAAAAATAAAGTTGTCCTCCAAGGGGGGCGGGGGGGGGGGGGGGGGGGGGGGTTTAAAAAAAAAATAACGTTACAAAAAATAATAACACAATGAAACAAATAAAAAACAAGTTACACAAATTATAAACTTACACAGATTACAAAAAATTGAAAAAATAAAAAACAAACTGCTGTAATTAAAAATAAAGCTGTCCTCAGAGGGGGGGGGGGGGGGGGGGAAGAAAAACAGGCAGATGTGCAACCTTCTGCCCTCCGCCTCCAAAGTAAAATAAAATTAAAAAAAACTTTGAAACAGTTTTTTGGAAAAATTTTACAAAGACAAAAACAAAAGTTAAAGCTGCAGTATGTAGGATTGTGGCCAAAACTGGTACTGCAATCACATTCAAAATACTGTAGAACGCGGTATCCTCTCCTCCTCCCCCCAGGCTAGGGGTTGCCAGATCCCGCATGAGCATCTACTACTAGCGTTTCCATAAACTCATAAAAACAGAGCTTTTTTTTTTTTTTTTTCCGGAAAACAGTATCTCGTAAACTCATAAAAACAGAGCTTTTTTTTTTTTTTTTTCCGGAAAACAGTATCTCGTAAACTCATAAAAACAGAGCTTTTTTTTTTTTTTTTCCGGAAAACAGTATCTCGTAAACTCATAAAAACAGAGCTTTTTTTTTTTTTTTCCGGAAAACAGTATCTCATAAACTCATAAAAACAGAGCTTTTTTTTTTTTTTTCAGGAAACAGTATCTCATAAACTCAGAAAAACAGCGCCGATTTTTTTTTAAAACTTATTTTTTCTCGTAATTATGAGATTTATTTGTCGGACCTAATGGAACGCATTAGTCAGAACTAGATCCGTGGAGGAGCTCTTGGTGCCCCGGTTCACCCCCCACCCCCATAGCTTTCCACCTGGACCTGATGGAAAGCTGTCCGGGGGTGGGAGGTGAACCGGGACACCAAGACGCATATTTTCTTTAATCATGGTGAATGTCATTTTATTTGACTTCATTAATGCCAACTCCCATCACCGCGTCCTGTCCTGTCAGGAAGCCGGGCTACAGGCTCCGAGCGCCGCTGTTCTGACAGTTGAGCTGCTCCGTCCACCCGCTCCAGTCCGGCTTACACACCGGGGAGCGGATAGCTGTCCACCTGGACCTGATGGAAAGTTACTGGAGGGGGGACGAACCGGTTCACCAAGCCGCTCCTCCATGGATCTAGTTCTGACTAATGCTTTCCATCAGGTCTGACAAATAAATGAATCCACATTTGCACTCTTCTGCTGTGTATATTTTCTTTAATGCTGGTGAATGTCATTTTATTTGACTTCATTAATGCCAGCTCCCATCACCGCGGTCGTGCCCTGTCAGGAAGCCGGGTTACAGGCTCCGAGCGCCGGTGTGCTTGAAGGGCTTGATCCGTGCACGAAGCGGGGCTTGGTTCTGATTTCTGTGAACGAAACTAGTTCCATGATCCGTAATCAGAACCGGTTACGAGAACGGAAACAACTTCACGCTCCCCCGAGAGGCTTTCAGCAGCACAGATAGAAGGAGCTCCTGCCTGGACCAGGGACCACTGTCCCACTGACAGAAACACAGCCACATTTTATTTTTTTTCAGAAAACAGTATCTCGTAAACTCATAAAAACAGAGCTTTTTTTTTTTTTTTCCGGAAAACAGTATCCTCGTAAACTCATAAAAACAGAGCTTTTTTATTTTTTTTTCGGAAAACAGTATCTCGTAAACTCATAAAAACAGAGCTTTTTTTTTTTTTCAGGAAACAGTATCTCATAAACTCATAAAAACAGAGCTTTTTTTTTTTTTTTTCAGGAAACAGTATCTCATAAACTCAGAAAAACAGCGCCGATTTTTTTTTTAACTTATTTTTTCTCGTAATTATGAGATAATTATCTCATTAATTCAGAAAAACAGAGCCGAAATTATTTTTTTTTGTGAATGCAATACGCTTCCGTATAAAACAGCTCTATAAATCAATAATCTTTTAAACTATAGATTGTGTAACTTTTTAACTCTTCTTTTTTAACCAACATGAATATTTTAACATCTCCAATGCAGTAAAACACATTATGCACATTACATTTATCAACAAACACTTCCTCTATCATAACTGGGATCATATCCACACAATTATGCATCATACGCCGTCTCTTTCTCTCTCATATGTTACAGTAATGGCATTTTAGCTTAACAACCCACACCATTAGCATTCGTATTGCAGGCAATACCTAAATTAGCCTAGCAATGCTAACCTCGATTAATGTTAGCTTCCCGCCTACACGGTTAGCGATCTTTCTAAAGCTACTCTACGAAGTTCACAATGATACAGCTGGTACCATGGTGGGTTTAAAACATTGGAAAAACATTTAAGGAAACATATCGGGGACTCCGACTTATCTTATGTATATACTTCTATGAACAGGAATTTCCCCACACAACAAGCTAATATCAAAAAGCTAACCACGAGGCTTATTCTCTAGCATGTAGCATTTTCCCACCGGAGTTCTCACAGAGGACGACACACTGAAACCGGCTCCTCTCTCTCTCTCTCTCTCTTATGCACATTCACACGGCTTCTCCTAATAACAAAAGACCTATTAAGACACGGCGTGAAAATTATTCGATGGTTTACATGGTTTCCGTCATGTTACATACCCCGGTTTGTCAGCTCGTTCCTAACGCATGTGCTGTGTCAGTATCTCGCTCTAAGATGGCGCTCGCACAGACTGAGGTTACGTTCAATGATCACGACACTGAGGTCACGTTCAAAAATCCCTACACCAGGGCTAATGTGCCACCTTGTGGTGGGGCTGAGGTATTACAATCAAATCGCATATATTGGTTTCGTAACCATGTGGGTTACATTAGTTTTACATAACACTAAGCAAAATTCATCCAACACCACTAATTTCATCTGAATAATAATCAAAAAGCGACTAAAACTGATGAACAAGTGACATTTATTAAATAATCTGGCAAGTTTTAGATAACCCCAACACTGACATTGAACAGAAACTGAATTAAAACTAGTCAGTTCATCTAAATAATACTAAAAAGAGGAGTAAAACTGATGAAAATGTGAGATTTATTCAATAATCTGACAAGTTTTAGATGAAATTAAATGATATTGAAGAAAAACTGAATTAAAACTAGTCAGTTCATCTAAATAATTAAAATGGGATTTAAGTGATGAAAACTCTTATAAACCTTTTCAGATTATTTAGTAAGACTCAAAGTATTAAAGATAAACTGAAAAATATTTGGAAGAATTTATTAGTTTTACATAAAACTCAGATATAAACCACAGTAAAATCATTCAAAATCACTCCATACATCCAAATAATACTCAAAAGAGGAATAAAACTGATGAAAAAGTGAGATTTATTAAATAATCTGGCAAGTTTTGGATAAAACTAAGACTGATACTGAAGAAAAACTGAGATAAGACTAGTCAGGTCATCTAAATAACAATTAAAATCAATCAATCTTTATTTATATTGCACTTTTCATACATTGAGGACATAGCACAAAGTGCTTTACATGTAGGTTTAAAAATCAGTACCTCACCCACCCACTCACCCACCCCCACACACACATACACTTAAAAAGACTGGCTGAGCACCAGAGGACCAGAAAGTAAAAGAGGAGGCGCTGTCTCAGGGAGCCATCTGCACCAGGAGGCAGCCACCGACCCCGGCGACAAGGCGCCAGCGACACTGTGCCGCATCCTGACCACTGAGAAAGGGCCCACTGGCACCGCATCATGGCAGCAGTGACCCCCACCCACCAGAAAGGAGCAGACCCCAGTGAAGGAAGGCACCACAGCCACCGGAGTCCACAGCTGCCCCCTGGTGTGGAGGGCTCCCTCTGATGAAACACTGGAGCATATACAGTACAGGCCAAAAGTTTGGACACACCTTCTCATTCTTTGCATTTTCTTTATTTTCATGACTATTTACATTGTAGATTCTCACTGAAGGCATCAAAACTATGAATGAACACATGTGGAATTATGTACTTAACAAAAAAGTGTGAAATAACTGAAAACATATCTTATATTCTAGTTTCTTCAAAGTAGCCACCCTTAGCTCTGATGACTGCTTTGCACACTCTTGCCATTCTCTTGATGAGCTTCAAGAGGTAGTCACCTGAAATGGTTTCCTAACAGTCTTGAAGAAGTTCCCAGAGATTCTTAGCACTTGTTGGCCCTTTTGCCTTCACTCTGCGGTCCAGCTCACCCCAAACCATCTCGATTGGGTTCAGGTCCGGTGACTGTGGAGGCCAGGTCATCTGGCGCAGCACTCCATCACTCTCCTTCTTGGTCAAATATCCCTCACACAGCCTGGAGGTGTGTTTGGGGTCATTGTCCTGTTGAAACATAAATGATGGTCCAACTAAACGCAAACCGGATGGAATGGCATGTCACTTCAGGATGCTGTGGTAGCCATGCTGATTCAGGTTGCCTTCAATCTTGAATAAATCCCCAACAGCGTCATCAGCAAAGCACCCCCACACCATCACACCTCCCCCTCCATGCTTCACGGTGGGAACCAGGCATGTAGCATCCATCCGTTCACCTTTTCTGCGTCGCACAAAGACACGGCGGTTGGATCCAAAGATCTCAAATTTGGACTCATCAGACCAAAGCACAGATTTCCACTGGTCTAATGTCCATTCCTTGGGTTTCTTGGCCCAAATAAATCTCTTCTGTTTGTTGCCTCTCCTTAGCAGTGGTTTCCTAGCAGCTGTTTGACCATGAAGGCCTGATTCACGCAGTCTCCTCTTAACAGTTGTTGTAGAGATGTGTCTGCTGCTAGAGCTCTGTGTGGTATTCATCTGGTCTCTAATCTGAGCTGCTGTTAATTTGCGATTTCTGAGGCTGGTGACTCAGATGAACTTATCTTCAGCATCAGAGGTGACTCTTGGTCTTCCTTTCCTGGGGCGGTCCTCATGTGAGCCAGTTTCGTTGTAGCGCTTGATGGTTTTTGCGACTGCACTTGGGGACACATTCAAAGTTTTTGAAATTTTCTAGACTGACTGACCTTCATTTCTCAAAGTAATGATGGCCACTCGTTTGTCTTTACTTAGCTGATTGGTTCTCGCCATAATATGCATTCTAACAGTTGTCCAATAGGGCTGTCAGCTGTGCATCAACCTGACTTCTGCACAACACAACTGATGGTCCCAACCCCATCAATAAGGCAAGAAATTCCACTAAGTAACCCTGACAAGGCACAGCTATGAAGTGAAAACCATTTCAGGTGACTACCTCTTGATGCTCATCAAGACAATGCCAAGGGTGTGCAAGGCAGTCATCAGAGCTAAGGGTGGCTACTTTGAAGAAACTAGAATATAAGAGATGTTTTCAGTTATTTCACACTTTTTTGTTAAGTACATAATTCCACATGTGTTCATTCATAGTTTTGATGCCTTCAGTGAGAATCTACAATGTAAATAGTCATGAAAATAAAGAAAATGCAAAGAATGAGAAGGTGTGTCCAAACTTTTGGCCTGTACTGTAGATAAGAAACATTAAAAAGATTAAAAAAAACAAAAGCATTGGTTAATGGTCATGTGTTCGCTGCAAATTCTTTACTTCTTAACAAGAGCTGCTTAGCTCAGTAGGTAAGGTGTTGGACTCCAATACAGTAGACCTGGGTTTGATTCCTGCTTGAAGTGCTCATTTTCAGCTACATCAAATGCTTATTTTAACACATTTTTTGCTACTTGTTACTCTTATTTTAAGTCTTAAATTCTTATAGCCAGCTCACTCAGCTTATATTTAGTATATTTCATTTATTCTCAGGCTGTAAAAAGTTTCATTTGAAGTAATCTCATCTTAAATCCAGCATTTTATGCTTATTAACCCTTCTAAATACATCCGTAGACATGCCTATTTCTAGATTTAACAATCTTAATTCAAGAAATCTTGTCAAGTGAAATTATCTTGCTGCATGGACAGATAATTTCACTTATTTTGAGTCCCTTTTTCCACAGATTTTGTGTTTTTATCTTGTTTTTAGACACCTTTTTTTGCAGTGTTCAGTTGGATTTAATATTTGATATTGTCAAAGCTCCAGTGCAATGTGATTTTATCTACAACTGTCTTGTTTTTCTTAGTTTTTTTTGTTTTCAGCAGCAGGACGAGAAAATATGAAGAGACACAATGGACACTGGTCTGGATCATCAATGGTACAAAGACATTGTCTCAACATTGTGTCAACGTTTTGGTCTGTATGCATTTTTCTGCATCTGATCAGGAATGTCCACTCCAGTTGTACAGTTGTGTTGTTGTGTCAGTGGGTGTCACAGTAGATAACCTGGGTCTTATTTGGACTGTGTTGCAGGAAAGACGGCGATGCAGATCGTCTGTGAAGGAGGAGGCCTGTCTGATGGAGCCGTTCATCCATCACCGCTCGTTTTCCATCAGAACCAGTAGATCCAGAGGTCGGTACAAATCCACTTCCTGTCTCCTGAAGACCCACATTTACAAAATGACTTCCTGAAATCACTCTTCCTCATCCACACAGTGTCAATGATTCTATCTTGATATTTCTAGATGTGGGTGTAAACGACATCGGAGGAGACGTCAGCGATGGACCTGTAAGGGAGACCAGGACCAGAACCCAGACCCCAGACCAGACCCTCCCACAAAACCCAAAATGACCCCTCTGCCGCAAACTGTAACTGCAATAAACCACACAAACTTCATTTTTTTTCTTGTGTCTTTGTAAAAGAACCCAGATGGAGGTTCAGTTCGTTTTATAGAACATTGGTACACTCGGTCTGGGGTTGCCAAGACCCTCCCTCCATGTCTCTTAACAAACAGGATTTGATTTGATTTATTTATTTATTTCAAACATGCAAAGAAACAAAATAAACAAAAAAAAAAACAAAATAAAACAAAATAAATCATTTAAATGGACAGAATCTATCTTCAAGCATACAAGTCTGAATTTTGCATGGTCGAAAAGGAGTAGGAAGAAGTATAAACTTATTTAATCCTACTCCTCAGTGCTTTTACACCTTTATCACTAACTTGATACAAGAATCAAACAATACTATTTTCCGAATTTTAGCATCAAACCACAACAAATACATAATGCAGTAACTGAATTACACACAATATGATCATGGCAGTACAGTCATACAAACAGACTCAACAATTCAACCATTTTCTACACTAATTACAGCAGATTTATCAGTACATCATCCATAAACAAACAGGCTGCATTGTCATTATTAAATACTGTACCTCTCAAGAATCTTTTTTTTAATATCTTTTTTTAAATTGAATTATGTTTGATATTTGTTTTATCTCCACACACAATTTGTTCCACAGTTTTACTCCACAGATGGTGATACAGAAACTTTTTAACCTAGTGCGTACTTTATAAATCCTTAAATTTAACTTTCCCCTTAAATCAGCAGCTAAAAAAAATTAAATGACCAGCAATCACAAAACTGCAATTTGAAAATTCAGACTTTTTTTTTTCTGAAAATGATAATAGAGAAATGTAATGGACCTTAATTTTTTATTTACTTTTCCAGTGGCCCTAATCATCTTCTGTATTTATCTTGATTATATTACATTGTATTTAAAAAACAAACAAACAAAAAAACTAAAAATGAGTAGCACTTTAATTCATATATGTGATCTAGCAAAGACAAAAGGTAAATATTAAACATATATTTGTTTTTATGTTGCTTGTAATTGGGATGAAGTAAACATTTGTTGAGTCTTTTAACATAAAATTGTTTGATTATGTTGAATTCAAAACCCATAAATGCAGCAGGTCTACCACACCCACAACACTGGCTGAATGACAAAAATATAAACACCACACAAGGGTTAACCTTCAAAGTCTGTAAACTGCCTTATTGTGTCTTCCATGCTTCCCGTTGAGTTTGAACAGTTAGAGCCCCCTGTGGACATAATATGGTGTCAGGATGACACCTAGTGTTTGATTAGTGCAAGTACAGCTTTTCTAACTACGTTTTATTGCAAATCTGATTGTGTATGAGGTGACTAAAAAAAAGAGTGTATATGAATGGTTTTTATGTTTTGTGTCATTGTAAAAAATATACAGAGGAAAATGTGTGTTAACAAAGCAAAGGAAGCGGATCTAGTTTGATTATTAGTTTGTAAAAAGGGGGTGGGAGTCAATAAGTTATACTTCTTCCCACTCCTTTTCAAGCGCAAAAAAATTGTATTTATTTATTTTTTTTGACCATGTTGTATGATTCTTTGTTATCTGATGATTCTATGTGCTCGAAATAAACTACTACAACTACTACTACTATTACAATCTCATAAATATGGCAATTTCTACAGTACTGTAGAAATGTGTATTAAATGTGCTTAATGAATCACTTTCTACAGCTAATATGTATCCTTTGTATATCTAGTCATAAATATGTATAAAAATGTATAAATTTGTAACCAAGTGCTTGAATAAACTATTGAATAACCTGTCTTTCTTTCCCTACATAACCAAAATTCCTAATTCCCTACATAACCATTCCATTCTTCAAAACTCTTGCCGTAAGTCATAGTTATATTTAAAAAATAAAAAATGCATCCATGGTCTATCAAAATAGACACCTTAAAGAACATCTCAGCAAATGTTCATAGTTAGGAGACACTTGCAACCGCATTTTTAAAACGTTTAGAAAAAAAGAAAAATTTAGATGTTAATTTTTGTTCCCTACATAACCATGCAGTTTTTCAAAATTTTATGGCAAAAGATGGTACTATATGTTTTGTTTCTTTTTATGAGTTTCAGGTACTAGTTAATACCTTTAAAATGATGTATTATTCATGTCACTATCTTAAATACTTTTTGAATTACAGTATAATATGTAGTCGGGCACTCCCTACATAACTGTGTGACTTGACCCAGTAGTCTTTAGACTCACAACAAAATTAACCCTTTCATGCATGAATAATGAGAACCTTAGTCTTTTTTTTTTTCTTGAGTGTTTTTTATTCCTCTTTAGGCATGAAAAACACAATGCAATTGAAATTTTTTTATGAACCTATTTTTCATGGAGTTACAAAAATGTCCACTCAGCTGGACACCATGTTTAATTTCTGAAGCAAAGAAGCATGTATTTAACCCTTTCATGCTTGAATTATGAGAGCCTTAATCAAGATTTTTTTTTTCCTGAGTTTTTATTCCTCGAGGCATTAAAAAAAAACAGTGCGACTCAAATTGTTTTTATAATAATAATAATAATAATAATAATAATAATAATAATAATAATAATAATAATAATAATAATAATACATTTTATTTATAGGTGCCTTTCTTGGCACTCAAGGACACCGTACAGTAAAACAGGAGAGTTTAAAACAAGCAATAAAGCAAAGTAAAAATAAAAGGCAGGTTAAAAATTTGGACAGACTCTTATGAACCCATTTTTCATGGAGTTGCAAAAATATCCATTCAGCTGGCTTTTAATTTTTGAAGCAAAGAAACGTATTTACTGATAAATTGTGTGTAAACTATGGAATGAAAACATTTTTAATGCAGATAATCTGATGCTTTCTCACATTTTAACATACACTTATACTAGTCATTACTCGCTTCATGGAGATAATATGCAAAAAACAAAGCAAAACAAAAAACAAAAGCCGGTTAATTACAGTTTAATAACAATAACAAGCAATTGATTTTCACTTAAACATGTTGGTGGAGATCAGGTTTATTTAGAACAGTAAAGTTACAGTAACGGTATGAATTCCAGTATATGGGATGGTGCATGCACTGCAAAAATGTAAATCTTACCTAGTGTATTTTTCTCATTTCTTGTCAAAATATCTCATCACACTTAAAATAAGACATAATCACCTAAAGAGTAACATTTTTTTTTTCTTAATTCCAGCAAAACAAATCTGCCAGTGGAACAAGTGAAAATTATCTTGGTAAGATTACTTGAAATCAGATTTTGCAGATCTATTGTCTATTTTACCATATCAACCCTCGTGGACCCTGAGGTCCTCCGGCACTGGCCTTTTAACCATACCAAAACCCAGAACAAAAACCCACGGTGAGGCAGCATTTAGCCACTATGGCCCCCACCTGTGGAACAGCCTGCCGGAGAGCCTCAGGACTGCAGAGACTGTTGTTATTTTTAAAAGAAGATTAAAGACACACCTTTTTAATCAGGCTTTTAACTAATTTTTTAAACTCTTCTTGTTCTTATTTTGTTTTATTTATCACTGATACTTTATCTATTCTATTTTATTTATAATCTTACGTATTTTACTCTTGGTACTGTATTTATTTTATTTATTCTCTTAGTCCTATGTTATGCTTTTAGTCTTTAGCTTTTAACGCCAGTGTTTCCTCAGGGGGGTCCTCCACACTGGGAGCTGTGTCTGGTCTGCTAGTGGGGGTACTGTCCTTGGGTCCCTTTGGCCCGGCTGGCTGGGGGTCCTCCCTTCGATGTGGGGGTCCACCTGTCTGTCGGAGTCGGGGGGCCTGGGTGCCGGTCCCCCCGATGGCACGGCCTGCGGCTCCTCCCAGTGTGGACGGCCCCAAAGGTGGCGTTTCCTTGATCCTCAGTGCCATGCCATGTCTCCCTGTTGTGTGCGTGTGTGTGCGTGTGTAAGTGTGTTGGCGTGTGTGTGTGTGTGCATGTCTAGTATGGAGGGTGGGAGGGAGGGGTTTTCTTTGTAAATGTTTTTCTGTTTTTATTGTGTAATTGTTTTTAATTCTGTAAAGCACTTTGTGTTGCATCTGTGCATGAAAAGCGCTTTATAAATAAAGGTTGATTGATTGATAAATCAGTTCTTCTATCTCAATGAAAAGTTCCTCTTTAGGTGATTCTGTCTGATTTTAAGTGTGATGAGATATTTGGACTAGAAAAATACACTTGGTAAGAGTTAGATTTCTGCAGTGTGAGCATCCACTGTGTTGGCTGATATGGAAATAAAACAACAAAATCCATGAATACACAAGAGAACAGCTGTCCACTGTAGTGACCACTATGCATGAAAGGGTTAAAACCCATCATCAGAAAGTGATATACTGTGTGAAAACTATGAAACAAAAACATTTTTAATGCCGCTAGTCTGATGTTTTCTCACATTTTTATCATACTCTAATACTAATTATTAGTCATTTCATGGAGATAATATCCTCCCGAGACCCAGGAAACTGCCAATTTTAGCTTTTTTACATTAAAAATTTGTCTTGATTGGAAACTGCATCATGCAACAGTTTTTTCAGATATATTTTTAAAATTATTTTTATTTATTGATCGATTTTTTAATGGAATGTCCTTTGCAATGTACAGCATTTAAGTTAAACTGTCAAACCTTTTTCCCCTATAGAGGACAAAATGCATTACTGGGTCTCAGGAGGATATGCAAAAAAAAAAAAACAACAAAAACTTTTTGTTTCAGAAAAATGTTAATTACAGTCTAATAACAATTAGCAATTAATTTACACTAAAACATGTTAGTGCAGATCAGGTTTATCAAGAGCAGCAATGTTACAGTAATTGTATGAATTGCAGTGTTTTGGATGATACATAAGTGTCCACTGTGTTGGCTGATATGGAACTAAAACAACAAAACCCATGAATATACAAGAGAACAGCTGGGTCATTCTATGGCAATTCAACCAGTGGTCTCCACATGACCCCCAGCATCATAAAAATTCTGGGAAATCTTAGCTCCATTTATGTCATTGACCCTGGTGAAATTGGGTCAACTGACAAGCTCCATCCAATTTCCGAGAAGTCTCTACTACAGGCATCAACCTGAGCCAGTTCTGGGAAATCTATAATTATTCTATCTGAACCATCATGCAGTTCCACACCCTAGTTCAAATATCTGCAGTGTTATCATAACTTGTGCAATAATCAATGCCATTATACTGTTAAAAATGCCATTTACACCTACGTTTGTATACAATTTGAAGAAAATACAGTCATGCAGTAAACAAAATATTAAAAATAGAACCAGTTCTATCCCAAAGCTAAAATTTTGTGCGCAACATCTTAAGTAAGTAAGTAAGTAAATTTTATTTATAGAGCACTTTTCACAGACAGAGTCACAAAGTGCTTTATCAAATCAAATCAAATCAAAATCAAATCAAATTTACAGAAACCCAACAGAATCCTCCAGGAGCAAACAGTTGTGACTGGTGACAGTGGTGAGGAAAAACTTCCTTTAACAGCAGAAACCTGGAGCAGACCCAGACCCCTGAAGGATGGCCGTCTGCCTTGACCAGTTGGGGTTAAAGAGAGAGAGTAAAGGAAGAGAAAAGAGAGAGCGATAGAGATATAGAGAGAGACTGGGGGAGAAGGGGAGAGGGGGGAGGTAGGGGGAGACACATGGAGTACATGTAACACTGTAAAGTAGCAACTTTGCATTGCGAAAAACGAATAAAACAGTGCAAGTAGAATACAATTAGAATGCCCGTAAAACACAATGAAGTACCATTAAGACAGTTTAAAATATGATGAATACATAAAGTGTAATCAGTTTGTGGTGGCCCTGAGTCAGGTGGGAAATGAAAAAGCCTGTTTAAACAGGAGGGTTTTGAGGTGTTTTTTAAAACTCTACAGAGTCCATGGACCGTAGGTGTAGAGGCAGGTCATTACATAGACGTGGTGCTACAGCTTTAAAGGACCTGTCACCGCATGTGCTGGAACAGGTGTGTGGAACCATCAGCAGGTGCTGTTCTGAAGAACTCAGGCTACGGTCTTGAAACATATATGAAGACATGGTAAACATTTCAAAATTTTCATGAACTGGCCAAATGGTAATTTGGGTGCTCAAATAAAGAGTATTTTTGTGTAAAACTGAAATCGACCCATTTCATTCATTGCCTCACAACAACACTTTTCATGTAAATGTAGTCTTTTGGCAGTATATTGTTGCATCTTGACCATAAGAATCAGTGACGTGCAGTCAGAGGAGGCAGGGGAGGCAGAGCCTCCCTTGTCAATCTTGAAAAGAAAAAAAAAAACTTGACTATAAAATATAATAAATGTTGATAGTTGTCAGCTGGTATGTCCTATAAAGTCATTTTCCGTTCGAATCCAATATTGTTATTATTATTATTATTATTATTATATATATATTTTTTGTCAATTAGAATAGCAGAATTTTCGCATGCTCCGTTCAAATACAGGGAGGAGGCAGCACTGTGCTGTGCCTCCTGGAGAACTGTCTACTCCCCTCATGAACTCTGCTGGTACCCAGTGAAAATATTGTGTCGCTGTCCCTCTGTATATCGCAGTTAAAATGCTTTCAAACACTCTGATTATATGCTCTATCCTTTCATAATCTGCATAACATATGGAATGTATTTCTGTAATGTGTTTAGGCTCGCAGATTAATCCTAAAACCGCAGTGAAAAAGTCACTAGGGGAGGCAAACAGTACCCCTGCCTCATGATAGATGGTGCCAGTGAGTCCACAGATTCATGCGCTTATAATCTTCTTCGTTCTTTTTTTATACACTTTAATTCACCAGGATCGGCGCATGGATTTCATGTACAAATAAAGGTAAGACCATAAACTTTTTTTATTTTTAGTTTGAAATGGCTCTTTTTGAAGGTTTCCTGTTGAGTTCCTGCCAGTCTACCTATGCTGACTTGATGCAGAGCCCATATACCCAGGCCATTCCTTTTGCTCACTCTCTCTATTCCAGTTTCTCAGGCCACCATATATTTGTAGATCTGGCTCTGAAAGAGTCAGTGCCTCCCCAGCCATGAACCCCACTGCACGTCACTGATAAGAATCCATGCAAAAAAAGAATTAGGTCTGTACATTCATCCATTCTGGCACAGTGCAAGCCTGAAGAGAGAGGACATTTGGAAGAATTAGCCTTTTGGCCTGATTTCAAGGCCTCATGGACCAAACATGAAGGCACTTGCAATTATTTTGATGCAAAATATGGTCTTTTCAGGTGGATTTCACCCCAGACAGTAAGTTTCAGCAGTGTGGCTCAAATACCTAAGGAGATATAGCTCCTCAAAGTTGGCCAAAATGCAAATTTGCAAAATTTAAAAAAAAAAAAAAAAAAAACATTTTCAAAGGGCTGTATCTCCTGAACTATTAACAGATACATTAAAATTTTGGATGTGTTTGTTATCTGGTAGGTGAACAAGTGTGAATTTTTTCAGAATTTTCTGAGGGGGTCATGCGGGGCACTTTCTGAAATCTGGTTGATTTAGGATGGAATGACCCAGCTGTAGAATAACTGTCCACTGTAGTGACCACTATGCATGAAAGGGTTACGATTATCAATTTATCCAGAAAAAAGCACCAACTCTGTCTTCACATGTCCACATATATGTTTTTCTGTGTATAAAATTGTATTTTGATATACGTTTATTGACTTCACAATAACTGGAAAGAGGAACAAGTATTTTTCTGACATGTATTAAACGCTGATACAGATATAAAACTGTTATCGAAGGTGTTCTTTGATTTGTTGTACAACATGGTCTAAAAGCTATTTTAAAGCAAACACCTCGTAATTCTAATTTATAGACACATTTATGAGAAGGCATTACTGTACATGTGCACAGCCAACAGTAAATAATGGTTTCCCCTGAGAAACGTTAACATAACTGGGAAAAGACATAAAAATAAAGATTATTTACGAGCTACATGTGATGTTTGGTGAAGCCGATGCAGCAGCGACACAAACGCAGAGTTTCATGAGAGGTCGAGCCCTTTGTGCTTTGGGTGTTATGGACATAAATACTCCAACATACCATGAAGACAGACGGCTTAGATGTGTTGACAGAAAATGTGACTCAGATCAGAGCGGTTTATGGGGAAACAATTGCAACATAAAGTTCTATATGATTCACAGTGGATGAAGTGTGTGTTCAGCCCAGGTTTAATGTCAGTTGTCCATTTTCCACTTACGTCAGGCTTACACATCTGCAGTCTGCTCATGTTAAATTTAATAATGCAGCTTTTTCCAGACTTAGTGTCAGGACTCAAAGTTTACTGGGTTCTCAGTTTTTCAGATAAAATACATGACAATAATATGATATGATATAAAAACTAGGATGGTAGAGTAGGGCTGTGGAAGAGTTTTGACGTCATGAATGCCACATCATGTACTGAAAAGCCTTAGGA
Source organism: Sphaeramia orbicularis (assembly GCF_902148855.1). NCBI lineage: Eukaryota > Metazoa > Chordata > Actinopteri > Kurtiformes > Apogonidae > Sphaeramia > Sphaeramia orbicularis. Next base: position 41,039,193 of record NC_043971.1, on the reverse strand, counting down.
CAAAATCTGCAGTTTGTGCAAAATCCTCTGTTCTTGCAATAACAATGCAATATTTATTCAAAAATAAATGCACTATTTTTTTTATACATTTCATTCATATCCATATTGTTGATATGGTTAATTTTGTGTCTATTCATATTTTATGTCTATTTTTATTCAATTCTACTGTCAGTTCAATTCTTATTTTACTTTTTGCAAAATTTTATATTCTATTTTCATATTTTACTTCAGTTTTTGTAAGGCTCACTCCTAATTTCATTGCACACACAATGATTGTAAAGGGACTAGTACAAAGGCTGAACCCAAATGCAAGACCAGAACACAGATGACCAATTGAGAGTGTTTATTAAACACAATCACAGTAGTAAAAATCCAGCACAAATTAGTTAACGCGTCTATGAAGGCGTGTGATACTGGACTCTTCGTCCGGGCTGTGAGCGGGGAATATGGATGGTCAGCATGGCCGAGCCGGAGGATTCCCGTCGACACCCCGAGGTCAAAGTCCAGGCGAGGGTCGAAACACAAGGTAACACGTTGGAGGCTGAGGTAGTCAGGGAATAGGCAGAATCAGAAGTCGATGTATGAACCAGGTCAGAACCAGACGAGCAGGCAGACAAGGAACAGGCAGGATCGGTGGTCGGAAGGCAAAACGGGTCAAAACGGGCAGACAGACTGACAGGTATCCAAAAACACTGGTAAGTGAGCACACAAAGGTAGAACACAAACTGGCAAAGGAACAGGGGAAAACACAGGGTTTAAATACACAAGAGGGCGGGAAGACAATTGGACACAGGTGGAGATAATCAGGGAGGAGTCAGGTAATCAGGAGCAGGTGAAACAATCAAGGAGGGGAAGTAAAGACACCAGACATGACACAAGAGGGAAACTTAACAAAATAAAACAGGAAATGACAGACAAAACAGAAAAGACAGACAGTCTGGGAGCAGACATGACAATGATAAATACGATGTAAATAAATGGGTCAATATATAATTGAAGGACTTTTGAAGTTCGTGGGATATATCTTGCATACATCTTTATTAAAAGTAAAACAAACAAACAAACAAACAAACAAAACTGTTTTTTATGTTCATTATGATCATGAATTTAAAAATTCCATATGTTTTTTTATTATGGAAACAATGACTTATTATTAAATTATTAATAAATAATTAATAAATAACTAGATATACTAAAATGTCTAAATAATCATCTGAATTCAATAACTACCACCTTCTAATTAGCTAAACAATAATAAAATGAGCTTATTAAAAAAAAATAATAATAATAATTTGATTGTGTTCTTTTGAGATAATCATGACAGATACTTCTTTTTCGGCAATATATCAAATTTCATATGGAAAATAACAAATTGTATCTGTGTCTGAGAAATCCCTTTCATCTAAGTTACCCATTCCAAAAACACCTCAGAAGGAAGTGTGTTAATTCCACATCACATGACCTGCTCCACATGATGTCATTTCCTCCAAAAGAAAACACTGGCAAGACTCTAAGGCAGGGGTGGGCAATTAAGTTTCCTATGGGGCCACATGAGAAACTTTGACAGTTGTTAAGGGTTCAGGGGATCAGCTCTCCTTAATATATCTCTTTATATATCTCTTTATGTATATAATACAAAAACAGCAAATGCAACAATATAATAATAAAATGAAAATGTGGAGCACAGAATACAACTATTTAATGGATATTCACAAAAAGACTTTCGAAAATGTGCAAAACCAGCTCCACATGAACTTTACATGAAAAACTATAAATGCATCCAGCTTTGTTTGTTTGCATATCACAGTTCCTTTTCTTTACCTCCGACTTCAGTAAAGAAATGCTTACAAGTCCAAGTCTTGTTATTCGGAATCAATCTTTCTTTTTATGGCGTTAGCTGACATCTTCACGGGCTGAAACTGACCAACAAACCAATCAGTGCATAAACCTTATGCAAGTACAGAAAGTATGTGTGAAAAAACTGTAAATTAGCAGATCCTTCAAAATAAAAGCAGTGGCGTTGTATTGGTTACGTCTATTATGATGATATATATTTGCATTGACTTTTAATTTGCCAGTGACCTCATGTGGGCCAGTTAGGGTCAGCTGTTGGAGTGCATGTGGCCCCTGGGCCTTGCAATGCCCAGGTCTGTTCTAAGGTATGTTCTTTCTCCTTTTACTTAGTTATTTAATATAAAGTAGTGTGTGAGTCAAATGTGTATTTATCACACTCTTATGTCAACAGTGTTACTACAATATCTTCATAAATAACTTTCAATTTTAATTTGACTCAACTGTATACAGGGTGGGGAAGCAAAATTTACAATGAACATTTAGTGGTTTTTTCTCAGCAGGCACTACATCAATTGTTTTGAAACCAAACATATATTGATGTCATAATCATACCTAACACTATTATCCATACCTTTTCAGAAACTTTTGCCCATATGAGTAATCAGGAAAGCAAACGTCAAAGAGTGTGTGATTTGCTGAATGCACTCGTCACACCAAAGGAGATTTCAAAAATAGTTGGAGTGTCCATAAAGACTGTTTATAATGGAAAGAAGAGAATGACTATGAGCAAAACTATTACGAGAAAGTCTGGAAGATACTATTAAAGAAGAATGGGAGAAGTTGTCACCCCAATATTTGAGAAACACTTGCGCAAGTTTCAGGAAGTGTGTGAAGGCAGTTATTGAGAAAGAAGGAGGACACATAGAATAAAAACATTTTCTATTATGTCAATTTTCTTGTGGCAAATAAATTCTCATGACTTTCAATAAACTAATTGGTCATACACTGTCTTTCAATCCCTGCCTCAAAATATTGTAAATTTTGCTTCCCCACCCTGTATTATGGGGCCATTATTGTAGCAATATTATTTGCAAACGCGTGTGGAGAGTTGAGTGTCCGCATCTCAATCTGTCTGTGCGCAGTCGGATTTGCAAATGTGTAAATGAATCTGTAAATGCGTGATGAGATTTGTGTGTCTGCACAACAATCTGCAAATGTGTAAAACAACTTGTGTGTGTGTAATCAGATTTGAAAAGTCAAAGTATTTTCACCACAAGACCCAGAAATACAGACAAATCATTGGTTACAAGTCAAGCGGCTTCTCGATTGGCTCTCTTTACACACGTGAATTTTGCTACACTTCTGCCGTGACAGATCCACAAATGCGTAGCGGGTTTTGTCTGTAAAACCAGGGTTTGCGTGCCTGGGCTCAGCTGCCCTGGGCTCAGGCTCACAGGCTCCCTCATTCCGGCTGCGTTCGGCTTTGCTCGTTCTTGTACCTGACGTGAGTTTACGTGAGTTGTGCTTGCAAGGTTCACCAACTGCCACTAAAAATCGAAGAAGAAGAAGATTAATCTTCTTCTTCTTCCTCACAAGGTGGATTCCATGACCCTTTTAAAATGAACAGTGAAAGATGTTTTTCACTGTTCATTTTAAAAGGGTCATGGAATCCACCTTGTGAAGAAGAAGAAGAAGAAGAAGAAGAAAAACATCTTTCACTGTTCATTTTAAAAGGGTCATGGAATCCACCTTGTGAGGAAGAAGAAGAAGATTAATCTTCTTCTTCTTCGATTTTTAGTGGCAGTTGGTGAACCTTGCAAGCACAACTCACGTGAACTCACGTCAGGTACAAGAACGAGCAAAGCCGAACGCAGCCGGAATGAGGGAGCCTGTGAGCCTGAGCCCAGGGCAGCTGAGCCCAGGCACGCAAACCCTGGTTTTACAGACAAATCCCGCTGCGCATTTGTGGATCTGTCACGGCAGAAGTGTAGCAAAATTCACGTGTGTAAAGAGAGCCAATCGAGAAGCCGCTTGACTTGTAACCAATGATTTGTCTGTATTTCTGGGTCTTGTGGTGAAAATACTTTGACTTTTCAAATCTGATTACACACACACAAGTTGTTTTACACATTTGCAGATTGTTGTGCAGACACACAAATCTCATCACGCATTTACAGATTCATTTACACATTTGCAAATCCGACTGCGGACAGACAGATTGAGATGCGGACACTCAACTCTCCACACGCATTTGCAAATAATATTGCTACAATAATGGCCCCATACTGTATGATATTTAGAAGAATCTTTCTGTAAAAATGCCATGTGGTGTTATGGTTCTGTTGATTTTAAGCCTGAAAACAGCAAAAATGTCAACTATACCTGTCAGCTATGTTACCCTGTAGAGAACTGCAAAAGTCCCTCAATTATATATTGACCCACATGTCAAATGACAAATCAAATCAACAAGACTAACAAGAATGTTAGTGAAATGATGTGAAAAATAATGTGATAAAGACTTTCAGATATATTATTTGGACTGCGAAAGAGTCAGAAAAAATGTTGTTATAATAATTCATGATGCACTTTTGTACATAGATTTTTGTGCCCCCGTTCATAAGCTATGGGTCGCTTCTGGGGTTACCCTTTTTACAAAATCATATCTTGCTGTAAATTATGAACACAAGTTGCATACATATTTTAAATGATGTGTAAATAAATGTGAACTGAACTGAATGTGAAATTATTTATTTATTTATTAATGAGAGAATGGGTTTTACTCAAAAGGAATATTTCTGAATGTGCCTGAACTCTAGTTCTACTACAAAACATTTTCTCCACATTAAAATACATGAACATTTAAGATTCCCTCTAGAGTAAGATTCATACATCTATTATTAAGATTCATTATATTTGTACTATATACTGTAAATGTGTGCAAACCAGAACCACATTTGATCAAATATCTTAAAATATTTGCCAACCAGCAATGCTTTCCAATCAATTTGATCCAAATATGCAAGACTTAGCACATTTTTTGTATAATTTCCCCCCAAAAACGTAGACCAGTGTGTCTAATACATGAACTTATTGTTTTGTTTTTGCAAAGGCCATTATAAATATGTAAATAAATATGGAAATTCAAGACTTTTTTGACTATTATCAAGATTATTTTATCATGTTTAGCCACGTATCTTTACTTTTTCAGCAGCTCCTGTTCTGTTTTTGCTTCAGTCAAAAAGAAAAACCATCTTTCTCAACCTACTTAACCCATAAAGACCCGGTGTTACTTTTCACAAATTCATTTTTCTCTATATTTCTCTGTATTTACCCTTTCTTAAATGATTTATCCCCATTTATTTTAATATTATCCTCTTTATTTTGTGTTTCTTCATTAAAAATGTGGTATTTTTCTATATTTAATTCACTGGTCATACAGATGTTCATAAAAGCTCAGAGTAAATTCAAAGGTTATTGCAGCAGAAACAGAGAAAACTGAAAAAGTGATTTTTTTCAGCAAAATATATTAATAACTGAACATAAACCGAGTGTGTCCATCCACTGTCATTGTCATGGGTTTTACTGATGAATCAGTGTTGGAGAAGATAACCCAATGCTACTTTTGCGGTAGTCCCCAGATCAATTTTTCTCTGTATTTAACCTTTCTTAAGTGATTTATTACCATTTATTATCATATTTTCCTCTATATTTTGAGCTTTTTCAGTGAAAATCAGGTATTTTCCTCCATTTAAATTACTGATCATGTAAAAGTTCATAAAAACTCAGATTCAAGTTTAGAGTTATTAAATCAGAAACAGAGAAAACTGCAGAAAAAGTGACTGAAATCATTAACTGAACATAAAATAAGTGTGTCCATCCACTGTCATTGATCCAACTCCATGGGTTTTACTGGTGAATCAATGTTGTAGAAGATGATCGTGTTTCCATGGTAACTACGGAGCCTCTGAACATCCAAATGGGTCATATCGTTTTTTTTTTGTTTGTTTGTTTGTTTGTTTTTTATATATATATATACCTTTATTAAAGCAACACCAAGTGACAATGACATTTATGTACAGTATTATACAATATATACATTTACATCATCATAATGTGGGGGTTTAAGATATATGGCATGTAATATACAAAAGAAACAAAATGTCAGTCAGTAATAAGAATCCATGTCCTGTGTTGGTTGTATAAATGTTCTGTGTGAGGTGGAGTGTGTACGATGTGTATCAAGGTTATTATCATTAACGAAAACTAATGAAATGACGAAAACTAGAATTGTAAAAACATTTTCGTCAAGTGAAATAAATAAAAACTTTAATTAAAAGAAAAAAACGATAACTAACTGGAACTGTATTGTTTGTTTACAAAACGAACTAAAATATATAAAAATTATGGCTAAAATTCCCTTCAATTTCATCTTTGTCAATGTTGGATTGATACGAAAGTGATTTATTTCACTCTAGCAATTTTAGCTAGTGGCACCATGTGATATTTAATGGTCCATCACTTCTCGTCACTTGTCGTTTAGACTCCTCTTCTCATCTCCACTCTACCTGGAAACATGGAGTCCTGTATGGGATTTATGTGAATACAATGGAGAAGAAAAGAAAAGATATTAAAAAAATACTAAAACTAAACTAAAACTAAGCATTTAGAAAATAAGGAAAACTAATAAAAACTAGCAAACCTGGTCTAAAAACGAGTTATAACTAACTGAATTAGAGAAAAAAAAAGTCCAAACTATATAAAACTAAACTATAATGAAAAATCTAAAACTATTAGGAACTTGATGTGTATGTGGTGTGACTGTTGTGATATGAGCTTCTCAAAAAAAACAAACAAAAAAAAAACTCAATCAGGGATATGACCAAAGACAATCATTAGGGAAGTGAAACTAAATGAGAAGAAGAGAAAGGAAAAGGAAAGAGAAAGGAGGAAAACAGTAAGTAAATAAATAAATGAAACTAACCAAATGAGATTAAAAGTACAGTTTATCTACATTTGATGCCATTGCCATTGCAAATGGGTCATATCTGATGACCATGAAAAGATGTAGACCTGCATTTTACCCCAATTCTTTACATGTATTGATAGGATTAGTGGATCATCAGATATTAAACAGTTTAGATCAGTAGATGGTTTGGGTCAGTGCTGGATGTTTGGGTCTTTATGGGTTAATAAAATAATCTCAATCCTAAATTACCAAGTAGAACATGTTGTTTTTTTCCTGACATGTTAAATCTGGCCTTGTGTACTGCATATTTACAAAGCAGAAAGAGAAAAACAAAGATCATTTTTGGCAGTTTCACTTATTTTGCAGCAGCCAGTTGCATCTTTGACTCTTCCCTGAGGTATTTTGTATCATTATGCATCAGCAGAATGTGTTAGATACATATTTACGCTTGGATTCTCAGATCTTTCACCTCTACCTGAGTAAAATACAAATGCCTGAAGCTTGCATTAATGCCAAGTGCAAATGAGGTCAAAGCACAAATAGAGAATCTCACTCTGTTGGTTTCACGTTGTTTAGAGAGCGACGGGGATGGAAATCCAGAATTTTCTGCTGTTTACTGTTTTGTGTTTTTTTTTGTCTTTATTTTTCAGCCTGATCACAATCAAGGGTAACAGGAAGGGTGCACAGATAGATAAAAAATAATAATGCTCTATCAAAAACTCAGACAGGCCATTTTATTTGTCTGATATTTCTCTTTTAAAGTCCAAAATATTTTTATATTATGGTGTCTACTAAAAATTTCGCAGGCTTGTACTCCTGTCAAATCAGAAATTATTGGGTGTACGGACACTCCAGCCTGATAGCCTCCATATTTAATGCCTACAAAGATATACAAATGTTTCAGCACTCAGGATAATCATGCATTGTTTATTGCATAGATGTCATGTCCGAAGCAGGTGTGCTGAAAAATTCCATATATTGACAGAAACAATAAAATTAGACCCACATATTTTGAATATGGTGTACAGACACTACTTGGTGTACGGACTCTACAAGATTGGAATGGAAATCTGGCTTACCACATGGTCGCATCTCTGTTAGATCTGTAACTACATCTTCCTGGTACAGAAGTAAATAAACATTTGTGAACAAGTTATAACAATATACACTATATTGCCAAAAGTATTTGCTCACCTGCCTTGACTCGCATATGAATTTCAGTGCCATCCCATTCCTAGTCTATGGGGTTCAATATGACGTGGGTCCACCCTTTGCAGCTATAACAGCTTCAACTCTTCTGGGAAGGCTGTCCACAAGGTTTAGGAGTGTGTTCATGGGAATTTTTGACCATTCTTCCAGAAGCGCATTTGTGAGGTCACACACTGATGTTGGACAGAAGGCCTGGCTCTCAGTCTTCGCTCTAATTCATCCCAAAGGTGTTCTATGGGATTGAGGTCAGGACTCTGTGCAGGCCAGTCCAGTTCACCACACCAGACTCTGTCATCCATGTCTTTATGGACCTTGCTTTGTGCACTGGTGCACAGTCATGTTGGAAGAGGAAGGGGCCAGCTCCAAACTGCTCCCACAAAGTTGGGAGCATGGAATTGTCCAAAATGTCTTGGTATGCTGAAGCATTCCCAGTTCCCTTCACTGGAACTAAGGGGCCAAGCCCAGCTCCTGAAAAACAACCCCACACCATAATCCCATATCCCAATCATAATCAACTTTTCCATGAAGCTCTCTGCGCACTGTTCTGGAGCTAATCTGAAGGCCACATGAAGTTTGGAGGTCTGTAGCCATTGACTCTGCGGAAAGTTGGTGACCTCTTCGCACTATGCGCCTCAGCATCCGCTGACCCCGCTCCGTCAGTTTACGTGGCCTACCACTTCGTGGCTGAGTTGCTGTCGTTCCCAAACACTTCCACTTTCTTATAATGCAGCTGACAGCTGACTGTGGAATATTTAGGAGCCAGGAAATTTCACTATTGGATTTGTTGCGCAGGTGGCATCCTATCACAGTTCCACGCTGGAATTCACTGAGCTCCTGAGAGCGACCCATTCTTTCACAAATATTTGTAAAACCAGTCTGCATGCCTCGCTGCTGGATTTTATACACCTGTGGCCATGGAAGTGATTGGAACACCTGATTCTGATTATTTGGATGGGTGAGCCAATACTTTTGGCAATATAGTGTATCTATAAGGCATATACGCCATATTACTGATGGAAGTATATTGATGCCCACATCCTCCACCAAACTGTTGTCGTTTTGTTTCACAAAAACAAGGTGAAACAAGTGGACCGTCTCAAAGAAGAGGGATTAAATTTGACACATAAAAGGTAAACAGGCGTACTGACAGTGTCTCGATGTCCCAATACGAATTGCATAAGTCCATGTCTCAGCTGGTGCCACTGTGTCCTTGAAAAAGCCTTGTCACAGTAAGATGGCTTTTCACAGTTTGTATGAACTTTATACAGAGCAAAAGTGTGTACAAAGTTCACATATAGCATAGTATGGATGAATAGTGACACAATAGGAATATAGGTAAAAAGAAATTACTAGTATAGATCCACAATGTACGGACACTACATGAATTTTGGTGAACAACGCACCATTGAAAACATGCGGTTCGAAGTAAACATCCGTTTGCCACATTGTTACCAACTTTTCTGCAGCCAGGGAGCATACCAAAATCTGTCTAGTTGTGCATATTTAGTCATAATAATACTGAAATAACAGGTTCCCATTCTATTATTCCAATTAAAAGGCTGTAAAAGAAGGGTTTTCAGAACAAAATGGTTGATTGTCTTAATACTGAAAATAAGAATTGATAATCAAACATCTGCTCAACAAAAATGATCAATAAATGAAAAGCAATGTGATGTGTGTATTTCATAATAAAAAAGACACAGGAGTTGAGTAGTAACCCAGATCGCAAATATTTTGGCAATATTATGGCATATATTTGGCATTTTTGGCTTTCTTTTGGCATTATGAAAACCTTTAGGCTTAACTGTGGTATGATTAAGGTTATCCATAACAGATATGGAGGCACCAGATATATATGACTGAGTTACGGCATATGTGTAGTTAACCAAAAGACTGGGCAAAGAGCGGGATCATGTATAGGGATGGTATGGCATGTTTATGGTAAGCCAGAAGATTGACTACAGAGTGGCAACATCTTATTCCATTTATGGATGTGTTTTGTTTTTGTTTTGGCATATTTCTGTAAAGCCAAAACACTGCGCAAAGAGTGGGAATTTCTACCAGAAGAAAACCCCACTTCATTTTAAAAACATGATCAACACAAATTTGGGGTGAATTTTGGCCTCCTTTTGGCTTCTCTTTGGGTCAGTTTTGATTACTTTTTGGCTGGATTATGGGGATTTGGGGCTTTTCTGAGACAATTATGGCATATTTTGGAAGTCCGCAATTAGTTTTGGGTGAATTTTGGCTTCCTTCTGGTTTGATTTTGGCTTGCTTAGTTTGGGCCATTTATACATCTGCCCAGAACTTTGCCAAATGGCATGCCAGTTTTGGGCCAGATTTAAGCCATAATGATTTTGCTATCTGAGAATTATTTATTGTGTTACAAAACATGATGTACAATAATTTTGCTCTCTTATAACGATAAAATTGTACACATGTTTTCACGCTCATTGGGTCACCATTTTATCAGTTTTTCTTCAAATTTGGAGGATTGCAAGATCTGGTCATAAGATGGCCAAAGAAACATTTTGGAAACAGTTTTGGGGGTATCTTTTTGCAATACTGATTAATAACTGATGCAAATATACTTGTACACCTTGATTGTGATCAGGCCGCTTTTCTTTTACTTTCTTTATTCTCCCTCCGTCTGTTCCAAGTCCTTTTTGTCAATGTAACGGCAGACTGTACGAGGCTGTGGTGTTTATATATGCTGTGTGCGACTGTGGGAGTTGTAGTCCTGTCAGATGAGAGTAAAACCCTGATTACCTTGTAGATAAAACTAATCCACCGAGCGGGAGAGACAGAGAGATGGACGGAGACGGAGGGGGAGATGATAATCCTCTAATCTCCGCTGTCTGCCAAGGAAAACACCAGCACACACACTCTCTGCTGTGATAATAGTGACCATAACTCTCACTGGGTGTAATTGCTGCATGAGCATTGTAATTACTTTATTGATCCTGCAGTAGGGAATTCCTTTACAACACAGCGGTGATCAATAACAACTGTGTTCACGTGCAGTAAATAAGGGTTTGGATGGGATTTTGACACACACCACTGATAATATATCTGTATGTGAGAAAACACCTGATTCTAGAAAGAGCTTGATTTGTTCCTTTACGAGCTGCTTTTGTTCACTTGTTTTTTTTTTTTTTCCCTGAAATATTGTCTAAGGAGCCCGTTAGGGGACATTGAGAAAAAAATAAAATAAAATAAAAATAAAAATAGAGTCAAGTTTTGCAAGATCTCACAAAACCTGACCTGAATTTTTTTTTTTTCAATCCTAAATTACCAAGTACAACATTTGTCATTTGTTTTTTCCTGAAATTTTAAATCTGGGCCTGTGTACTGTATATATAAGAACTTGATTTGTTCATTTAAGAGCCGCTTTTGTTCACTTGTTTTTTTTTTTCCCTGAACTATTGTCTACGGAGCCCATTACAGGACAATGAGGAAAAAAAATAAATAAATAAAAATAAAAATTGGGTCAAGTTTTGCAAGATCTCGCAAAAGGTATTGTGAAATCTCACAAAACTTGACCTGATCGTTATTTATTTATTTCTTTATTTACTTTTTCAATCCTAAATTACCGAGTAGAACATGTTTTTTCCTGAAATGTTAAATCTGGCCCTATGTACTGTGTATATAAGAACTTCATTTGTTCATTTACGAGCCACTTTTGTTTGTGTGTTTCTTTTTTTTTTTTTTTTCCCTGAATTATTGTCTACAGAGCCCATTAGGGGACAATGAGAAAAAAAATAAAAAAATAAAAATAAAAATTGGGTCAAATTTTGCAAGGTCTCGCAAAAGATATTGTGAAATCTCGCAAAACTCGACCTGATTTCTTTCTTTCTTTCTTTCTTTTTTTTTTTTTTTTCAATCCTAAATTACTAAGTAGAACATTTGTTTTTTCCTGAAATGTTAAATCTGGCCTTGTGTACTGTATATTTAAGAACTTGATTTGTTCATTTAAAAGCTGCTTTTGTTCACTTACTTTTTTTTTCCTGTACTATTTTCTATGGAGCCTGTTAGGGGACATTGAGAAAAAAAAAAAAAAAAAAAAATTGAATTAAAATTGGGTCAAGTGTCGCAAGATCTCGCAAAAGCTATAGTGAGATCTCGCAAGACTTCACTCGATTTTTTTTTTTTTTCAATCCTAAATTACCAAGTAGAACATGTTGTTTTTTCCTGAAATGTTAAACCTGGCCCTGTGTACTGTATATATAAGAACTTGATTTGTTCATTTACGAGCCACTTTTGTTCGCTTTTTTTTGTTTGTTTGTTTGTTTTTCCTGTACTATTTTCTACGGAGCCTGTTAGGGGACAATGAGGAAAAAAAATTCAGAAATTAAATTTAAATTGGGTCAAGTTTTGCAAGATCTCGCAAAAGGTTTTGTGAGATCTCGCAAAACTTGACCCCATTTTTTTTTGTTTTTTTTTGTTTCCAATCCTAAATTACCAAGTAGAACATGCTGTGTTTTTCCTGAAATATTAAATCTGGCCCTATGTACCATATATATATAAGAACTTGATTTTTTAATTTACAAGCCGCTTGTTATTATTGTGCACATATTTCCAGTTTTTTTTCTTTTTGCTGAAACAAAGACACAATAATGTGGCCTTTGTGTGTTTGGATATATGTGTTGTATGCAAATTCCCACATATACTGAAAGGATAATTCATATACATAACCAGATACATAATTTAACTGTACTTTTTTTGCATATGACCAAAAAGAAAAATGGCTTTCTTATTATTTATAGGCTATTATGCTATTATTTTACTGGTCTGGTCCACTTGTGATCAGTTTGGGCTGCATGTGGCCCCTGAACAACATCGAGTTTAAAGCTGCATCAGTCTGCTGTTGTAGTTCTTCATGGCCACCACTAGATAGCAGTACTGCAGTTTGTTACGTAACATCTCTTACTACCAGCTGCTCATAAATGATTCCTGTCCCTGCTGCATGTCATGCCTCCACATGATCCTCTTGTCGTCTACTACTTTAACAGTACAGGTCGTATCATCATATAATCAAATTTTAATACAATACATTCATCATATGTAGAACAACTGATAAAATATGGCAAAGAGATGGTCACTCGAGGGTGTAGTTGAACAGTTTTATGGGAATATGATGTTTCAGCAAGGTGGAAAATGGAGATTTGAGGTAATTTTAGGTCAGTTTGCATTTTACAGGTACAAAGCTCATTGGCCCATGTTTAAATTTAGCTCATGTTACATTGAGGCTAAGGGTTAGTGATTAACTGCCAGAATAAATGCCATGTTTATATGTCAGGAAGTAATGCAACTGGCAGGAAACAAAGTAAAAAAAAAAAAAAAAAAAAAAGAAAAAGAAAATCTTGCCTGTGTGCCATTTTGTTTCTCCTTGTACAAAACAAAAGTGCACATACGGCCAGTTTATTTATTTATTTTTTGTCCTATTCTCTTTGAGGGACACAAACAAAAAACTAGAGGAATTGCAGTCTCTGCAGAGATTGTGTGTGTTTGCTGATAGCTGAAGGTTTGCTGGAATGCAGCTGAATCGTGGCTGAAGTAGTTTAACACTCAAAGACCCAGTAGTAGTAGTAGTAGTAGTTTATTCAGTCATGACAACACCAAATATTGTACACAGTATTGACATTTCACGCAAAAGAAAGAAAAAAAAATCACAGAATCACAAAATCAAGAATCATATGTTGAATAATGTGTTGAATAATGACTGAAAAGGTATAGGCAGAAGCAGACTGCTTATCAAGGCCTATCCTATATTACAACTTTTTAGGCTACCAACCTCCAAAGAAACAACAACAACAACAGATAATTTATCGCATTTATAAGCTTCAAAAATAGCTTTACAAACCATTTTCGTAAAAACCAAAAAAGAATTACATGTTTTTAAATGTATGTTGGCATCATTCCAAAATTTAACTCCAATAATGGACACACATCTCCTTTTCATACCTTTTTTAGCTTTTTGTACAGTAAATTTGCAAACACCTCTGAGATTATATGGAATGTCCTGAATTGAAAAGAACCTCTGTATTGGGTCAGGGAGCATTTTTGATTTTGCTCTGAACATAATTTGCATTATTTTAGAATAAAAGTGATCATAAAATTTCATCACATAAGAATTTAGAAAAAGTGGCTCCGTGTGAGCATAATAATCAGCCTTATTGATAATACGTATAGCTCGTTTTTGCAGTTTTATTATTGAATTTATGGTGGTTTTGAAGGTGGATCCCGAGAATATATACTTTAACCCATAAAGACCTTAACAGCAACTGGCAAGCAAAGATATCTACTGATCTAATTTTTATTTTATTTTATTTTATTTTATTTACTTATTTTGAACATGCAAGGAAACAAAATAAAACAAAACAAAATAAACAAAATAAAACATTTAAATGGACAGAATCTATCTTCAAGCACATACAAGTCTGAATATTGCATGGTCAAAAAGGAGTAGGAAGAAGTATAAACTCATTTAATCCTACCCCTCAGTGTTTTTACACCTTTATCACTAACTTGATACAAGAATCAAACAATACTATTTTCCGAATTTTGGCATCGAAGCACAACAAACACATAATACAGTAACTGAACTACGCACAACAATATGATCATGGCAGTACAGTCATAAAAACAGACTCAACAATGCAACCATTTTCTTCACTAATAACAGCAGATTTATCACTACAACATCATCCATAAACAAACAGGCTTCACATCTGAAGTGTACAATAACTTCTGATCCACTAATCCTATCAATACATGTAAATATTTGGTGTGAAATACTGTTTCTCATTTTTTCATGGTCATCAGATATGACCCATTTGGATGTTCAGAAGCTCTTCAGTGAACATGGAAACACCGTCATCATCTGTAAAATTGATTCACCAGTAAAACCCATGGAGTTGGATCAATGACAGTGGTTGTAGATGGTTATTTCTGTGGTTAGTTACTGATATTTTTGCTTAAAAAGTCACTTTTTTCAGTTTTCTTTGTTTTTTAACTTAATAACCCTCAATTTTAACCCTTTCTTTTTTTATATACTTTATTTTTAACAGGTTTTACATTTTTTAACAAACAGATAATAAAACATAAAGTAAAGACATACAATACAAGAGACGTCAACAAGCACAGACAGGGCAGCATCAAAAATCAAAGCACAACAATAAATATGTGAGTCAGTGAGTCACAATGTTATCTCATCATAATAAGAGGGTTGAGTTAGTTTGGGTATTGTCCTGTTTCAGTCCTTGTCAGATGATTCGGATATATTCTCATATTGCATCCGATCATGTCCTGTAAACCTGCTGACATAATTACATCCATCATTTTCATAAACATTTGTGCACATTTTCCTGAAATGTGTAATTACACATGTTGATAGTAAAACACACAGATGTTGACATATATGTGTATTTCTCATGAGAAAAACAAGGTGCTGTCCTATTGGGGCGTCACATCTTCTGGGATAGATATCCGTTTTTGCCAATAATTAGTAAATTTGTCAACTTTAACCCTTTCATGCATACTGGTCACTACAGTGGACAGTTATTCTACAGCTTTTCTCTTGTATATTCATGGGTTTTGTTGTTTTAGTTCCATATCAGCCAATGCAGTGGACGCTTATGCATCATCCCATACACTGTAATTCATACCGTTACTGTAACTTTGCTGTTCTTGATAAAATTGATCTGCACTAACATGTTTGAGTGTAAAGCAATTGCTTGTTATTTTTATTAAATTGTAATTAACAACAAATTTTATTTTATTTATTTTTTTTTTTGCATATTATCTCCATGAAGTGAGTAATGACTAGTATTATAGTATGTTAAAATGTGAGAAAACATCAGATTTGCAGCATTAAAAATGTTTTTATTTCATAGTTTCCACACAGTATACTTGTAAATACATGTTTCTTTGCTTCAAAAATTAAATGTATGGTGTTCAGCTGAGTGGACATTTTTGCAAATCCATGAAAAATAGATTGATATATATATATTTTTTAATTGCATTGTTTTTTTTTTTCATGCCTAAAGAGGAAAAAAAAAACACTCAGGAAAAAAAAAATCTTGATTGAAGTTCTCATAATTAATGCATTAAAGGGTTAATCTGAGCTTCCATGAACAACTACATGATCAATAAAATAAATACAGGAAAATTCATGATTTTCACAGAAAAAAAAAAAAATACAGAGGATAATATTATAATAAAAGGTGATAAATCATTTAAGAAAGGTTAAATCTAGAGGAAAATTCATTTGGGAAGTGCCACAAAAGTAGCACTGGGTCTGTATGGGTTAATACTATCCTACCAGAACATGTAAATAATTGAGGTAAAATGCAGTTTCTCATCTTTTCATGGTCATCACATATGACCCATTTGGACGTTCAGAGGCTTCGTGATGAAAGTGAAAACACAGTCATCCTCTGTATCATTGATTCACCAGTAAAACCCATGGAGTTTGACAAATGACAGTGGTTGTAGATGTTTGTTTTAAGTTTAGGTATTGATATTTTTGCAGAAACAGTCACTTTTTCTAATAACCTTCAACTTTACTCTGAGCTTTTATGGAGATCTATATAATCAGTAAATTAAATACAGAAAAATACCAGATTTTTACTGAAATATGCAAAATGCAAAAGATAATAGTTTAATAAATAGTGATAAATCACTTAAGAAAGGTTAAATAGGAAGAAAAATTCATGTGGGGGCTACCACTGGGTCTTGGTTAAATTACAAAATATTGTTATTGTGAAACATTTCATTTGTTTGTTTATTTCGAGCATTTACAGAATACATGCAAATTCAAAATTCCAAAAAAATCATTCATTTATACTCGAAAAGGAGTGGGAAGAAGAAAAACTATTTAATCCCACCTCCATTCTCATCATCAAATAACTGAACATAATAACATTTTAAATACTCACTCCTGTCCTTTGACTTCAGTCCAGAACAATGAACAAAATAGGCCTATACCAAATTAGAATCAACTCATGTGACAGCATTTACGTTGCATAACCAAAATATATGTAAAAAAAAAAAAAAAAAACCCAAAAAACACAGAAACAAAGTACATTCCTGGTGGTTTCAGCACAGGTAACAGTTAACCGTCAACTTACATGAAAATAATTACATACCAACAACGGTAAAAACAAAAAAACTGCAATACAACAAGTGGTAAAGAACAGCAATAATTACATACCAACAATGGTAAGAAAAAAAAAACCAAAAAACTACAATAGCACTAACGGTAAAGTTTAAGGAGAAGGTGGAATATATTAACCCTTTCATACATAAATCAAGATTTTTTTTGTGAGTGTTTTTATTCCTCTCAAGGCATGAAATTGATTTTTTTTATGAACTTATTTTTCATGGAATTACAAAATATCCACTCAGCTGGACACTATATGTTTAATTTTTGAAGTAAATAAACGTGTATTTACTGATATACTGTGTGAAAACTGAATAAAATATTTAAAAATGCTGCTAATCTGATATTTTGTCACATTTTGACATACTCTAAGTTATTATTCACTTTATGGAGATAATATGCAAAATAAACAAAACAAAACAAATAGAAACTTTTTGTTTTAAAAAAAAAAAACAACTGTTAATTACAGTCTCATAATAATAAGAAGGACTTGATTTACTTTCAAACATGTTCCTGCAGATTAAGTTTATCTGGAACAGCACAGTTACAGTAATGGTGTGAATTACAGTGTATGGGATGATGCATAAGCGTCCACTGTGTTGGCTGATATGGAACTAAAACAATAAAACCCATGAATATACAAGAGAACAGCTGTACAATAACTGTCCACTGGAGTGACCACTCTGCATGAAAGGGTTAAAGTACATATAACACTGTTGTGTGTGAGACGTCACCACTCTAATGTTCTCCACATATTTTCAGTGGGACCAAACAATGAATAATATTTCAAGTATAAAAGGCAGAAGTGTCCAAAGTAAATGCACTAATGTCCTAAATGAGCTGCATAATTTAGTGTTTGAATGGTTCACATCGCACGTACGCAGAGGGAGTAATGTGTCTAAAAACGTACATGAAGACCACATCATAGTGTCGTTTGCTGGATGCATCAGTAATAACCCAACCAAAGCCAGCGGCTGCTTCATCGGTGGAACCTTGAACCGAAGCAGATCTGTCAGCTCCACAGGAAGCGTCCACTCCACAGATGTCCCCTCGCAGAAGCATCTCCCTCTTCTCCTGCTTTGTAATGAAAAGGACACTGTGCTGACATCAGAAACAGCTGAGCGTCTTTTGAAAAAATTACAGCCTCAGCAGGGGATCCACTTCAGCGTGAAACACAGCAGGAAAGAGAGGTTACAGGAAACTGAACATTACCACCACCCTGTGGCAAAGGTTAGGAATTACAAGACTCATAGACCAAGTATTTGATTTGTACTGTATTTGTACGACTGAGCTGCATGTGAAGTGAAACTGTGGTTTTATTTTGGGGGAAATTTCAGATTCAGATTTATTTCTTGTCATCCAGATTTTACATCATCAATGTTGTTTGCTACTGGTTATTTGATATGATATTGGACTATTCTCTTTTTTTAGTTCACTGATGTTCTTTTGTTGTTGTTGTTACTATTCTGTTTTCACCTGTTGTTTGTTTCTGTTTCAGGGTCTGTATCAATGTTTGTGTATAATCCCTGTCCTGTTCTCTCACCAGGTAACATCTGTTTCAGTAATAAAACTAGAAGCACTCGGAGAGCGCAGACCTCCGCCAAGGCTGATCAGTGGCCCCCCCCCGTGGGCCCCCCCACCCCCGATCACCACCAAAATGTAATCATTTCTTCCTTATCCCATTTCCAACAAACCCTGAAAATTTCATCAAAATCTGTCCATAACTTTTTGAGTTATGTTGCACACTAACGATCAGTGCCCCCCCCCCCCCCCCCCCCCCCCGTGGGCCCCCCCACCCCCGATCACCACCAAAATTTAATCATTTCTTCCTCATCCCATTTCCAACAAACCCTGAAAATTTCATCCAAATCTGTCCATAACTTTTTGAGTTATGTTGCACACTAACGGACAGACAAACAAACAAACAAACCCTGGCAAAAACATAACCTCCTTGGTGGAGGTAATAATAACAAGATCCAACCAACAGGGGGCACCCAACACACCCATATTGGAGGCCAAATTACTGAACAGGACAGGTTAAAAGAAAAAAAAAAAAAAAGATATTATACTGACTGTCAATAGAAACTTTGAGGTAGACATGTCTGCATATTTCTACTTGTAGGGGGGTTGTAATTATTCATTGTGGATTTATTGATGACTTAGTGCTCGGGTAGTTGAGATAATGATGAGTTGTCATGTTGTCATGGTTCATTGCACATGGGTTGGTCTCTTTGCAAAAGTGGACCAAATACACATTGAGCAATACTCAGTGGGTATCTGCACAATTTAAGGATTGGTTTTGAAGGCCTATATAAAGGCCCAAAAATAGGCCACCATTGTTAGTCCAGTGAACGGCATCATACCACGTCTATCACGTGAACAACATCTCCGGGCACTGGGTATGGTGGAGGCCGGTTTGAGCTACAGTGATATAGCCAGGCCTATGTATGGGCTGTTCCCACCCCACAATCAGAAACCTGGTTGAACGCCACAACACCACAGGCTCTGTTGACCATAGACCGCATCCAGGGTGAGAGAGAGTGACAACTACTACTACCAGGACTGCTAGTGTTGTGACTTTGTGTTTGGCAGGTGCCATTTTCTTTTGTTAAGTTTTTTGTTTTGAAATTATTCTTGAAACTTTAGATTTTTATTTCTGTATGCCAATATCCTAAACAAATGATTCATATGAAAAAAATTCCAGTTTAGGGTTTCAAAATAAAAATTATGTCGAAAAATATGGTCTCAAAGTTTTCATTGACTGAGTGTACATCATAGATGCACTGCTGAATGAAAGTACATTGCATTGGTCTACAATAAAAACAGCAGCTAGATAACAGATAAAACACTGTAAAGACAGTAAAAAAGGTTCAAAACAGTCAGTAGAAAAATATATAAACATACATAAATAAAGTATGCACGTACACAATAAAAAATTTTGAGGAAAAAAAAACTGTACCATGTTTAACCCATAAAGACCCAGTGCTACTTCTATGTCAGTTCCCAAATGACATTTTCTTTATATCTAACCTTTCTTAAGTGATTTAATCACCATTTATTTATAATAGTATCCTCTGTATTTTGTATTTTATCAGTATAAATCAGATATTTTCCAATATTTCATTCACTGATCATGTAGATGTTCATAAAAGTTCAGATTAAAATTGAATGTTAAAATATCGAAAACAGAGAAAACTGCGGAAAAAAATGACATTTACAGTAAAATATATCATTAACTGAACATAAAACAAATGTGTCCATTCACTATCATTAATCAAACTCCATGAGTTTTACTGGTGAATCAATGTTGTAGAAGATGACAGTGTTTCCATGGTAACCGTGGAGCCTCTGAACGTCTAAATGGGTCACATCTGATGACCATGAAAAGATGAAACTACTGGTGTAAACTGCATTTTACACCAGTTATTTACATGGATTGACAGGATTAATGGATCAACCGGTATTAAAACGTTTAGATCAGTTGATGGTTTTGGTCAGTGATGGATGTTTGGGTCTTTACGGGTTAATATTAGGTTAATAATATACAGTATTTTGTTGTAGGAAGAAAATTAATAAATATGAAAATACTATCATCTCATAAAATAATCATACACACTGTCATCCCAAGTGTTAAAAATAAAAGATCTTTTGTAAAAAATTAATAAATAAGTGTTTACTGCTTCTGTTTAAGGACAGTTTTTAATGGATAGTTTTCCACACACATATTTAATATTTAAAGGCGACTGTTTGTCTCTGGTGGCTTTGTTGCTGTTTTGTTTCATGACAAAGGAGCTATTGAAGGCCAATAAATTAATTTCAGTCCACATAATCAGTAGTGATTTGAGAATGTGTGATGGTGTCACATTGGTTGGATTAGAAAAAGAATTTAACGCTGCACCAGGAGGAGGGGAGGGGCTTCATCGTACTGGGGTGAGGATGGGGAGACTTCTGGGCCAAAACCTCCACTTCCTGTTCATTGACCTAAACCAGCGATTTCATATGGAAGAAAGGCAAAAACACAAGAGAAAATATCAGTTTTTCCACATATCCGGCTACGTGTGTACATTAGGGAAGGGCTGTCAAACTCATTTTAGTCCAGGGGTCACAGTCAGCTAAATTTGATCTGAAGTGGGCCAAACCAGTAACATAATAACATAATAATACATAAATAATGTCAACTCCAAACTTTTCTCTATACTTCTACACACATATATATATATATATATATATATATATATATATATATATATATATATATATATATATATATACAGCACAGGCCAAAAGTTTGGACACACCTTCTCATTCTTCGCATTTTCTTTATTTTCATGACTATTTACATTGTAGATTCTCACTGAAGGCATCAAAACTATGAATGAACACATGTGGAATTATGTACTTAACAAAAAAGTGTGAAATAACTGAAAACATCTCTTATATTCTAGTTTCTTCAAAGTAGCCACCCTTAGCTCTGATGACTGCCTTGCACACCCTTGGCATTCTCTTGATGAGCATCAAGAGGTAGTCACCTGAAATGGTTTTCACTTCATAGCTGTGCCTTGTCAGGGTTACTTAGTGGAATTTCTTGCCTTATTGATGGGGTTGGGACCATCAGTTGTGTTGTGCAGAAGTCAGGTTGATGCACAGCTGACAGCCCTATTGGACAACTGTTAGAATGCATATTATGGCGAGAACCAATCAGCTAAGTAAAGACAAACGAGTGGCCATCATTACTTTAAGAAATGAAGGTCAGTCAGTCTAGAAAATTTCAAAAACTTTGAATGTGTCCCCAAGTGCAGTCGCAAAAACCATCAAGCGCTACAACGAAACTGGCTCACATGAGGACCGCCCCAGGAAAGGAAGACCAAGAGTCACCTCTGATGCTGAAGATAAGTTCATCTGAGTCACCAGCCTCAGAAATCGCAAATTAACAGCAGCTCAGATTAGAGACCAGATGAATACCACACAGAGCTCTAGCAGCAGACACATCTCTACAACAACTGTTAAGAGGAGACTGCGTGAATCAGGCCTTCATGGTCAAACAGCTGCTAGGAAACCACTGCTCAGGAGAGGCAACAAACACAAGAGATTTATTTGGGCCAAGAAACCCAAGGAATGGACATTAGACCAGTGGAAATCTGTGCTTTGGTCTGATGAGTCCAAATTTGAGATCTTTGGATCCAACCGCCGTGTCTTTGTGCGACGCAGAAAAGGTGAACGGATGGATGCTACATGCCTGGTTCCCACCGTGAAGCATGGAGGGGGAGGTGTGATGGTGTGGGGGTGCTTTGCTGGTAACGCTGTTGGGGATTTATTTAAGATTGAAGGCAACCTGAATCAGCATGGCTACCACAGCATCCTGAAGTGACATGCCATTCCATCCGGTTTGCGTTTAGTTGGACCATCATTTATGTTTCAACAGGACAATGACCCCAAACACACCTCCAGGCTGTGTGAGGGATATTTGACCAAGAAGGAGAGTGATGGAGTGCTGCGCCAGATGACCTGGCCTCCACAGTCACCGGACCTGAACCCAATCGAGATGGTTTGGGGTGAGCTGGACCGCAGAGTGAAGGCAAAAGGGCCAACAAGTGCTAAGCATCTCTGGGAACTTCTTCAAGACTGTTAGGAAACCATTTCAGGTGACTACCTCTGGAAGCTCATCAAGAGAATGGCAAGAGTGTGCAAAACAGTCATCAGAGCTAAGGGTGGCTACTTTGAAGAAACTAGAATATAAGATATGTTTTCAGTTATTTCACACTTTTTTGTTAAGTACATAATTCCACATGTGTTCATTCATAGTTTTGATGCCTTCAGTGAGAATCTACAATGTAAATAGTCATGAAAATAAAGAAAATGCAAAGAATGAGAAGGTGTGTCCAAACTTTTGGCCTGTACTGTATGTGTGTGTGTGTGTGTGTGTGTGTGTGTGTAATTTGATTGTTTTAATACATGAAAATATTCTTTATTAAACATTTAAAAGTAAAAAAAAAAAAAAAAAGAAGCAAAACCTCATGTAAAGTTAGAGCAAAAAACTGTATTTTATTTATGGAAAATTACCATATTTTTATGAGATGAGATTTTCTGTTATTGTACAGTATTTTTTTGGCACCCCTGTTGCCAGAATATTACCATTCTTTAACAGTTTTTTTTTTTTTTTTTTTTTTTACAGTGTAGTGTACATGGCATAAAGGTGCCAGCCATTACAGATAAATACTTTCCAGGAAGATATTTTACAATGACCTGCACAGCACTTAGTGTAGTGCATGACACAGGTCAGCCCTTAATGCACAGCCCATAATAACTCCTGTCTTCTTGTCTGTTTTGCATCACAGAGGAGTTGACCCACAAAGAAGAAGAGCTGACACAGTAAGAGGCAGTCGGTGAAATTGGTGATCCAGTGAATCCTTCTGTCAGACATGTGGGGTTTTTTGTCTCTTTTTAGGGAAACGGAGTGAAAATTAGTCATCCTCAACACTTGTTACGGACTCACAATGAACAAGGGAGTTAGAAAACAATTAGACTGTGTTCATTCTGCTGCAGGCAAAAGGGACACCAGTCTGACTTTTGTGCCTCTTTGTTCCTCACATCTGTTTTCTTCATAATAGTGTAAATATTTTTATATGTGTTCCTAAATCAGTGCCACAGTCATATCAGAATTCATGCACTTTTTTTTTTTTTTTTTTACATCCCTCTACATTGACATTTGTGAAAAAACTCAATAAAATACTATTAAGTCTTTAAAATGAGCTCAACCTTCAACATGCACATTATGAATGAGTGAATCAACAGAAAACAATCAAAAGAAAAAAAGAAATCTGTCCTATTATACACAAGAAATACTTCATGCAATTTTAGTGTTATTTACACATCCTGCAACCTGCCTCTTTCATCTGTCTGTTTTCCCCGACCCTCTGCCTTCCCACACAGGAAGTTTTTACAGAGTGGTTTTACTAATTTTAGTTTTTATTTAGTTTCAGTATTAGGTCATTTTTCAGATATCATAATGAAATGTTGAAGCTGAAAGTAGTAGGATGAAACAGAGCATAAAATTGTTAACATAAAAGATTTTAATGGTCCCTTATTATGCAAAGCAATAATAGTTTCTGCAAACCAACCATTTTAACATGGAGAAACAGAGAGCAAAAGTGATTTTATCTGCAATGCTGTTTAGTTTTACTTTGTGTTTATATTGTCCATTGTACTTTTTATTAGTTTTTTTGTTGTTGTTATTCTCAAAGAGTACATATCAGTCATTATTAACCTGAAAAACTTTAGCCTGACGTGAAACCTAATAACATCTGAATTCGGGGCAGAGGCTTTCATCTGGTGACACGTCTATTTCTGGGTCTCAGAGAGATTTTGAAGTACATCCCCCACTGTGCACTTCATTCTCACTAGATGTAAGTGTTGATTATTTGAGATGAAGTCATTACTTACTTATACAAACAACTTTATATTTTTACTTGGCCTGACAAACAAAATCATTCTGATGAAATATTGGGATGAAAATAGAACATGGACTAGCAACATTAAGCAATGTTCCTTTTTAAAAGACTTATGTCTGTTGTTTATTTCAGTGGAAGTGGGTGTGGTTGATAGATGTATTAAAATAGTAAGAACATGAGCAAAACAAGACTAAACGTTGAGTGTTTTAATGACCTATACCCAGGGCCAGATTAACACTTCATTGTACCCTGGGCAACAATATTCAAGGGCCCCATCATCACAACCCCAGGATCCCTATAATCTGGCAAAATACAGAATAAGTTCCAGGAATATATGTAAATATACACCATACTTCAATATCTAACTATTATCAATTGCATTTTGATGTACAAATGTGTAAATGCTCGTAGAACTACAAGTGCACCACT
Source organism: Sphaeramia orbicularis (assembly GCF_902148855.1). Lineage (NCBI taxonomy): Eukaryota > Metazoa > Chordata > Actinopteri > Kurtiformes > Apogonidae > Sphaeramia > Sphaeramia orbicularis. The sequence continues at coordinate 41,014,184 of NC_043971.1, read as the reverse complement.
ATAGCCTCTTGTCAAGGCCACTCACTTGCATTAAATGATATGAAAACAAGACACATTAGCATCAGTATAATCTAAAATTGATCCACTACATTAGAAAGAGAGGGAAGTGTCCTCCATTTTTACAAAAACTAAATAAGAAACCATTTCCAAAGTATCCAGTATTTATTTAAGAACACTTTTTGCCAACACAAATGTATTGAATCGTCAGAAAAAGCCCACAGACAAAACACAAACATAATCTGATAGAATCAGATATGAATTTTAAACAGAAATCCCCTTGTCACCTCAGAATTCAACAAGAGAGTTAAAGTAAGTGCAATGTAAACATCTTGAAATCTGCTTTCTCTCAATAATAAACATATCTCAACATTTTCATGGAGCTACCACAAGGGAAAAATAAATATAATGCAGTATAATCTGCTAAAATAAACATTTTGGTCCCAGTTTAACTTTTAAACAGAAAACACATCACAATTCAAGGCATGTCAAGGCAAGGGTTAAACATTTTAATACTAAATACTACATATACTAAATACTATAAACATCTGGAAAACCGTCAATTTCTCTCAAAGAAATACTTATCTGACCAATACAAAACTTCCCACTTAGCTGCTTCTCCATGTTTGCAATGTTTTGATTTGCGTACGTCGCGTATGTCGCGTAGTTCTTGATGTCTCACATCCCGCTCAGTGCACGCACGTTGATTTGCGTCACCGCTGATTCACTTTTTGGACTGACCAATGAGGAGAGGGTCTCAGCTCACGGTCACAGACAGCAGGAGCAGGGTTTCTGTGCAGTGCAATGGCTCCGGGCAGTGGACAGTTTCATTTATAAGCAAAAGATAACCAGATATTTTCGTTATGCCCGAGCTACCCAGGGCCCTTCAGAGGTCACGGGCCCCTGGGCAATTGCCCAGTTGCCCATATGGTTAATCCGGGCTTGCCTATACCCTTATTGATCCATGCTCCCGTACCAGTATCACTCACCTCATCTGTGCTAGCTTCTTCTACTTCCCATTACCATGCACTGACTTTGAAAGGACCTGAAAAGTAATGGTCAACAATGTGTCAACCAGGATTTAACCTTAGAATTGAAGATCAAGGGTGACATCCAAAGAAGTCATCTGAGAGCTTCCCAAGCTGAACCTCAATCCAAAATATGACAAAGACTGGACAATTTGGTGACAATTCCAAATGCCAAATTCGACACGTCAACTCCTGTTTGACCTTGTAAATGAAAGTCAAAGTCAGTGGTCAAGGAACTCGTACAAGAACGTTCCAAAGTTGCACCTAGGCAAGGCAAGGCAAGGCAAGTTTATTTGTATAGCACATTTCAGCAACAAGGCAATTTAAGGTGCTTCACACAGGACATTGAAATACAACAAGGGAAAATGAAACACATTTAAAATATTATAAAAGAAACACGTAAAAGGCGATTAAAAACAGCAAGTAAGAAAACAACACATAGAACCCAAAAATATAAAAACACACATATTAAAGTAAAAGTTGCAGTGCAGAGTTTCGAAAGAGAATATGAAATTTAAAAGTAAAAAGTGACACATTGGTGGAAAGAAGTGGACTCAAAAGCACAGTGCTGAGGGAAGAAAAATGTGTTTATTAACATAAATTTCAACGAAAACATGGAACAAACAAAAACCTGAGTCAGAGTCCTGAGAGAGCAAATGTCTGGGTTATGGAAAGGGTGGAGGAGATGCAATGGACCAGTGTTGCACGGCTGCAACACCAAGCCTTAAATAGGTTACATAATGATGTGCTGCAGCTGTGTGACGCTCAGCAGGTGGTTCTGATTCGGAATAATGAGGAGAGGGAGGAGCGGGCGGTCAACACCGGCGCGAATCGCAACAAAAAGCCTTTTAGTCAAAGGCAGCAGTGAACAGGTGAGTCTTTAACCTTGACTTAAAAGAACTCAGACTCTCAGCAGACCTGATATTTTCTGGTAGTTTGTTCCAGATATATGGAGCATAGAAACTGAACTTCTATAATTGGACAACCCGCTCTACAAACTGAGCCACAGCCGCCCTGAAACATGAAGGAGATCAGGTGATTTGGTGAACAGTAATTGCGTTGACACTGTTGCCAAAGGTCAAATAATTTCATGTCGTGACCTCAGTTATGCCGCTTTTCCACTGTGTGGCTTGACTCGACTCGACTTGACTTGGCCCAGCCTTTTTGTGTTTCCATTACGAAAAAGGACCTGGAATCTGGCACCCGGTACTAGTTTTTTGGGATCACCTCCGCTGAGGTTCCAAGCGATACTAAACCGAGACGTATAACACTGCAGACCACTGATTGGTCGGACAGTTTCCTCTGTGACCCGCCGTTTTACAAAAAAACAGATGTGGAAGTGGACAGTAAATATAGTCGTACATTAATCCACATGATAACAGCCCAAAACTACACCATGGTCGGTCAAGAAGATTCAGTTTTTGGTGGCCAACGTAAAAATTCAGACGAGACAACACGCAACGAGCGAGTTTTCAGCAACTCTCTGAGCAGACGACACGGAAATAACGTGCCATATCGCTACGACATCCAGGTACTGTAAAGTCAGTAGTATCCTGTAATGGAAACGGTCTCCAGGAATACCAAGTCAAGTCGAGCCGAGCCGAATCGAGCTGAGTCGAGCTGGTTCCACGCAGTGGAAACGCGGCATTAGGCCTTGAAAATGAAGGTGAAGGTCAATGCCCACGAAACTCATCCAAGTGCTTCTCAAGTTACACCTAAATACCAAACATGACAGAGAATGGACAATTTGGTAAAGAACAACTGCGTTGGGACAGTTGCTGAAGTCCAAATTTAACACGTTGATCCTGATTTAACCTTGAAAATGAAGGTCAAGGGTCACATCCAAAGAACTCATCTGAGAGCTTCTCAAGTTGCACCTAAATATCAAACATGAAAGAGATTAGCCATTTGGTGAAGAGTAATCATGTTGACACCAGTTCCAAAGGCCAAATATTTTGATGCGTTGACCTTGGTTAGACCTTGAAAATAACATTCAAGGTCGACGTCCGCAAAACTCATCCAAGAGCTTACCAAGTTCCATCTAAACACCAAGCATGATGGAAATGGGATGATTTGGTGAAGAGTAATAAAGCTGAAACTGATGGACAGACACACAGGGTATGATAATACCGCTGGTAAAAACTCGCTCATCAGACCTTAAGGACGAACCACCTCTCCCATTCTGATCGGATGTGCCCTGATTTTGCGTCATTCTCATCTTTCCCATGGACTGATAATCAGATGCCAGTCTTTGTAGACACTCTTTCAAGAGCAGCTTATGTTTAGAAAGAGCCAATAAGACACCTGGAGGAGGAGGCGAACAGAGATCAGAGGCTTTATTCAAGGACAAGGAAAAGAACAATCGTGTGTCAAAAATAAAGGAAAAGTGATCAGAAGACAGATCACAAGGAGTGCTGTCGCTTTCACTTTACCATTCTGCCAGAGGGAGGCGTACTGCATGTTCTGAAAAAGGAAGCATGAGAGGAAAAGGTAATGAGGAGGAGGATGGAAAGATGATTTAAAGGGACTGAAAATGACACAGAAAACAAAAACGCTGGTGCGTGAAGACTAATCAGGGTGATAGCTCCTCCTGACATACCCGGTAGTTAACACTGGTGTACGTACTGGTATGTGTGTAATTATCGATGAGTAGACTGTGTGTTTGGACGTCTGTGGGAGTTTGTTTTTGTGATGCCATAATATGTAGGTGTGCATTTGTTCATCGAAACAAAGGACGCAATGTGTCAATGCATGTATCAAAGCTAAAGACTCTGTGATTTTAAAAACCATTTCTGCCTTTGCAGTGCAGCAGACAAACATAAAATAGATGATGATGTCTTTTTTAGATTCATAAATGCTGTGAATCATCAGTGTGGTGAATAGAGTCTGAGTAAGGAGGAAACTTCTTCAGATAATTTAAGCACTGAGCTCGCTGATTGAGAAAAACACATCACAGTTAATATGTATGTGTTAGTTGTTTCCTGTCAAGTATACACACTTAAGGCATTTTCACACTGGGTATCCGAGCCTGTATCCGAGTACGTTGGTCCCCAAAGTCCATTTAATTTTATCAGTGAATACAATGTGAATGTGAATGTAAACGTTCCGTGCGTGAATACCGTACCCGAGTCCAGCTGAAAAGGTTGTCCTGGGTACGGAGTTCGAGGATTCCAGTATGAAACGTAGCCGTGTGAAAACAATCCATACCCAAGTGACCTAATCACCACGAGGCCACTGATGGCGCACCTGTTGTCTCCTGAAAAAGCTTCGGATTCGCACGGCATGGGCTCGCCTTATCGACCGACCCGCTCGGTGATTGATCAGGGACAACGAAGGTCGCTCTTCTTCACTTTGCCTCAAAACAGGCTAACAGACAGAAAAGTATTGCCGCCGTTGTAGACAAATGAACAAAACGGTCGCTCAGTTGATGACATAAGGGTTTGTCTTCTTCTGACTTCCACGTTTATTGTATAGCGACAGAATTCCTTCCACACTGCGACCCCCTGTTTTGACCCTGTAAACGGCCCTTGCACTTGGGCATGGACCACGCTATGTGCTTGTCAATGCAACATCTGTGGGAAAGGTGTGAATGTATCCAGGTACAGCATGGATCCAGGTACCCAGTCTGAAAACGCCCTTATTATCCAGTCGTGAAAAGTGGTTAAATAAAACTGTAACACTGTGTCAGAAATAAATCTGTATCAGACATTATGAAAGCACAAGTGAAGACTGAAACTTCAGCTTATTGCCCCTAAATTTAACACTTAAAAAGCAAAAAAGATCAAAATACAAATATAGCAATAATGGCTTCCAGCAGTTATGACACTTAAAACAAGGAGGTTTAGCATTAACCAAGAACTATTTTTCTGGTGTCTTCCATCATTGAGTTATCATTTTATATCATCATGACATCATTGCTGAATGTCACGTGTAATGAAAGTGAAGCTGCATGTAATCCAATCTAATCTTATCAACCCCTGAACTTTGCATCTTTCAGTGAAAATCAGGTATTTTCCCATATTTATTTAACTGATCATGTAGATGTTCATAAAAGCTCAGTGTAAATTCAAAGGTTACTGCATTAAAAAAGAGAAAACATAGGAAAAGATTACTTTTTCAGCAAATATATCATTAACTGAACATAAAACAAGTATCAGAATCACAACTGTAACCATAGTCATTTATCAAACTCCATGGGTTTTACTGGTGAATCCGTGTTGAAGATGACAGTGCTTCCATGTTCATTGCGGAGCCTCTGAACGTCCAAATGGGTCATATCTGAGAATGATGAAAAGCTGATGAACTACATGTTACCTCAATTATTTACATGCATTGATGGGATTAGTGCTTCAGAAGTTATCAACCCTACAATGCCAAATGTATCATATTTGATACATGACATTTAAAGCCCTCTACATGATCAGCGTGATTTTTTTTTCTTGAAAAATCTGATACATGCAGTTAGGTACATGCAATACATTGATAATCCACCAGGGAGGATGAATTCATTCACCAGAGGCCTTTCCAGTGACACGACAAGATTATCATTAATGAGGAAGGAGGCAGAACTTTGCCAGTTTTGAAAAGGAATTACCAGTTTGTTAGTTTGTGTTATGTTTTTGTTTGTTCAAAAATAATAGTATTTGAGCATTGAAACCCGTTGTATCAAATATGATACAACATTGAAACTCATACATGGACATTGATATTTGAAAAAAAACAAAAACAAACAAAAAAAAAAACTTGGTAGGTCATGTAACCCTGACAAAAATGTGAATACATTACAAATAAATAAATAGAGGTTCATGGTGTTATTTACAGTTAAAAGGGTAAAAAAGCATTAATATGTTAAATGTCACATAAATACGTTAAAATGCTATTTCATTTGTAGTGCAATATGTTTAAAATATTTAAAAGTACCTGGACATGAGATTAAAAAAAAACATTTGTAACGTACAATGGAGTCGAAGTATTTCATTTACTTTTATTCTGAAAGGTGAAAGGAAGTGCAGTGTCTGTATACAACTGTTCCAAGTCAATATTTGTATAACTTTACCCTTGTGAAACCGGAAGTGAGTGTACTGATAAGTGTTAGCTTAACATTGAGAGAAAAAAAAGAGAAAAACTTAAAACGTGTCGCTGTTTTTTTCTTAGTATGTAGACACGTTTGAGATTGTTAAATCAGCCGTCGGAGACAGATACTAGTTCTACTTTTCTATGGAGTGCTATGGACGTTTTCAGCCCCAAGATAGTCCTGCAGCTAAGTACTTTTTTCCGACTCAAGTGTAACTCTTTAGCTCAACGTGTATTAGCATTCACTGGCTAAGTGAATGTGCTTCTGTGGACAAGAATAGCTAACCCAACTATCTATAAAGACTGTTTCTCATAATTCCGGCTTGGAATATGAACTTTGGTCGTGTTTGGAGAGCTTAGAGACTGCGAGAAGTTAACCTTGAGACTACTACATTTCCGAACAGCGCATGCGTGGGGTTGAGCAGGACCAGAGGACGTGACCGCCATCTTGGGACACGGTGTGACCGCCATCTTGGGACATGGCTGCGCCTTCCTTCAACAGGTGAACTTGGAGTAGACATCTACATTTTGAAGCGCTAAACCAGGTACCGCTAGACTATTTTCTGTTTGGCTCGTAAGAGTGAAAGGGCCACTACGTTTTGGGCCTCACCGCTCACAAGAATGCATCAGGCCTGCATGTTTAAAGTTTAAAGTAGTAAGCTGGCAGGTGTGAGTGTGAGAGTGAATGGTGTGTGGACCCACCACAATATTGAGGTAAAAGGACATTTTATCACAGTGAGCATAAGCAGTATTCTGATTGTTTGATCACTGTTATCTGCTAACATACATTTCCTAATTTAGTTAATTGAAAGTGCATTACAATTACTTGTGTGGTCATTGTTTGGTCATTTAGCTACTTATTGGTAGAGTGTTAAGTGTGAATGAATGTGATGTGATTATTGCTTGAAGGGTGAATACTGTGCGTGGACACATAGGCCTTAAGAACAGTAAGTAGTTAGATTTCTATATATTTTAGTATCTAAGGAGTTAATTAGGAACTCAATGGCCTTGCCTTAATATACTGGATATAGGTGGGCTACATTCAGAAGGACTAATAAAGGCTCCAGTTTCAAAGAACTGGAGTTTTCTGTCAATGATTTAATGGTTCAAGCTTTACAGGGTTAAACATTTTATGTCAATAGATGCTTTTGGTTGCTGGTGAGCATTTACATGTCATCATTACATTCCCCATCTCTCTTTGTTTAATCTATTCACCAAGGACAAAAAGACACCAAAAACAAATGTTAAAGTCAAACACCACTTCAGTGTTTGGGGAGTTATCTTATCTCACATCTATACACACACAAAAGCTAATCTAGGAGATGTTCATCTATCTATCTATCTATCTATCTATCTATCTATCTATCTATCTATCTATCTATCTATCTATCTATCTATCTATCTATCTATCTATCTAATAATGCACGTTCTGTGTCCGTCCGGGCATCCAGTGTCCTCGTGTCCGATCGATGTTGCAGCACAGGAGGGCTACAATGTCGCTGTTGTACCACAGGAGGGCGTTTTAGCCACGGGTCCAATGCTGCTAGTAAATGAAATAATTAGTGTATGCCTTTACATTATTGTTGGATTGAATTTGTAGGAGTGGAAGAACATGAAAATACTGATTTGGTTGTTTAGAAGTTGAAGAAAATGATGCAAAAGATGAAAAATATGTAATAATAGTATGCTTCCTGCAGCCCACTCCAGTGGTGCTGCCTGATAAATGTAGTGAATGTATATAGTTAGTTAAGATTTGCTGCATGTCTGCTGGTTGCAACACTAAAATGCTGCTTACATTTACAATACATGAATCAGCAAAAACAATGGACTCACTTATTTTAAGAAACATTTAGGCGCTTAGACTGAAAGTTCTTTAAATTGTGAAAAAAAGCATGAGGCTGAGTTGGTGAGATGTGTTGCTTTATGAGCAGGTGAATTAGTGAGATCTTAGAGCTACATTTTAGTGTAAATATCCATAAGCTGAAACAAACTTCTTAGCAAGCCAAACTGTGACTGTGAGAAGTTACAATAATAAGACTGTTTTCTTATGATGATGTTAAGGTTTGCTCAGGTTTAGGCACAAAAATGACTGATTTTTGAGTGTGAATGGGTAAAATAATCTGATGAGGATTACCTCATATTGTCTCTGCTGAGTTCATGGTTCTAGTACAACATCCCCTCCCTCTATTTCCAGATAAATAAGAATTACAATCCATGAATGTCACTTAAACTTCACTTTTGTCACTTTAGTATGCTGTTACATGAGACTGATCCTGTATTTTTTTTTTCTGGTTCAGTTCTCTCACTTTGAAAGCTGATAAATTAGATGACAAACTTTAACTTTAAATTAGATGACAAACTTTTCTTTAACTGTTACGTCAGGAAAGATCTCACATTGCTAGAAAGTTGTCAAGGCAGTAATGATTTCATTTCTCGTCTCTATCAATGTGAGGTTATTTCCATTGTTTGTGACAATATTACATATGTCTTCACATATTGCATTTAATCTGGTTTTTGATGGGGTCCTACTGTGACAAAACTGTTTTGGACAGAATGAGACAATATATTTGTGGTGCGTCAGTGTTTGTTTCACGGTCAAAAAACAATCATGATGATTCTGTAGATGATCCTGTTTGACATGTATGTGTAGTCATGTTTTGGATGTTTGGAAATGAGCAGAACCGGCTCCATTTATCAACCACTGATTGAGTGTCCTCCAAACACTACCGGCTCTAGAATGGAAGTGAATGGGAGCCTAATCACAGATCAATGATCAATCAAAGATGAGTCAAAACACAACTAAAGCCCATTTCAGACCAAAGACTCATAATGACATGAGTTACATCAGAACAGCTGAGCAGATAGAGCAAGATGTCTTCAATATATGGTCACCATCATGTGGGATCAGTAAATATCCAACAAGAATCAAAGGAATAAAGTGAATAAGGTCACGGCTGAGATGAATCTGTCACACACTGAAGCTTCTGAAAGTATGGAAAGAAATTAACCAGGGAAGGAAGTACATCAGAGTAAAACATCTTCATTCATCCATCTTCTGAACTGCTTTATCCCCGAGAGGATTGTGGGGCTGCTGGAGCCGATCCCAGCTACCTATGGGCAAAGGCAAAGTACACCCTGGACATGTCGCCAGTTCATCTGGCATACAGAGACGCACAACCAATCACTCTCACATTCACACCTATGGGCAATTTAGATTCACCAATTAACCTATTAGTGCGTGTCTTCAGATGGTGGGAGGAAGCTGGAGGACCCGAAAATCCACACAAACATGGGGGAGAACATGCAGACTCCACACAGAAATGTTCCCGGTCAGCTGGTGTTGGAATTGAACACAGGACCTTCTTGCTGTTAGACGACATCCACTGCACCACCCAACATCCCAACATCTGTGTTGACAAAATCAGATTCAGTTTGAACTGAAGCGTAGCCTTATTCAGATGGTTCCAAAGTCATCTGCACACATAAACACAGAACCATGTGTAGGGAATCAGTCAGTCAGTCATTTTCTGAACCGCTTTATCCTCTAGAACAGGGGTGTCAAAACTCATTTTAGTTCAGGGGGCACATTCAGCTAAATTTGATCTTAAGTGGGCCGAACCAGTAAAATTATAATATAATAATACATAAATAATGTCAACTCTGAAGTTTTCTCTATGTTTTAGAGTGAAAAAAGTAAAATTACATTATGAAAATGTTTGCATTTACAAACTATCCTTTCAAACAATGTGAATAATATGAACAAACTGAAAAAAAAAAGTGCAATTTTAATATTATTATGCTTCAGTTTATCATTTACACATGTACATTGTAACTTACAGATCACAGTGGATCCACAGTTACACAAAACATTTAGTAATAGGTGGAATATTATTAAAATTGCACTTACTTCTCTTAAGACATTTCAGGTTGTTCGTATTTGTTCAGGTTATTCAGATATTTTTGCATTATTAGGGACCGAGCCGAAAGGTAAGGCCCTCTCACACAGTGAGAGGCCTTGCCTGCAAGCAAGGCCCTATTGTTATTCGTTCGTTTTTTATTAGGGACCGAGCCGAAAGGTAAGGCCCTCTCACACAGTGAGAGGCCTTGCCTGCAAGCAAGGCCCTATTGTTATTCGTTCGTTATGGTATTATTATTATTCACACACCACTTTGACCTGGATTTTGACCCCCTGAACATGCTCTAAAATTCACCAAATTTGGCACACATGTCAGGCCTGGTGAAAAATTTGATAAAATGTAAAAATTAACCCCATAGGTGCCAAAATAAGCTCTCTAGCGCCACCTACAAACACAAAAATGGCCCTAGCGGCCAGTAGGAATGTCATAGAAACATGAAACCAATGCCAAAATTTTCGTCTCATCGAGCCCGACAAATCACGTGCTGACACCTATGAGCTATCTCCAACAGGAAGTTCGCAATATGCCTTTCAAAATAAAATTTTTAAAACTAACTCCAATTACACCGTTTGTCATATTGACTTATAAATAGCACCAAAAGATAGAGTGAACCCTCCTCAAAAAAGTTACTTCGCACTTTTTCCATAACTGTTTTAGTTTTTTTTTTCACAAGCCTGCAAAGTTGCGATGTTTGTAACTCATTTTTCACTTTTGACTTTTTCCCCACATATGACATATCTACACGTTCACAGGACTCAGAACAACGCACACATGTAAAAAATTTTGAGATACGATGTACGGTTATTGATTTATAGCAATTCGTTTATTTTCATACTTTTTCTACTTTAGACTGCCATTTGACCCCCTTAACATGCTCCAAAACTCACCAAATTTGCCATGTATGTCATGGCTGGTGAACACCTTGATTCAATATCAAAATTAACCCCTTGGGTGCCAAAATGGACTGTGTAGCGCCACCTATGTACTAAAAAACACACAAAATCTGCCCTAGCAGCCAGTAGGAATGTCACAGAAACATGAAACAAATGCCAAAATGTTGGTCTGATTGAGCCGACAAATCGTACACTGACACTCATGAGCTAACTCCAACAGGAAGTTGGCAATCTGCCTTTGAATCTTACTCTACGTTTCTGCAATTACTGCTTATTCATTTCAGACTTTTCACAAAAAACTTATACCTCATTAAATTCCCACAAGTCTGCAGAATCCAAAAGTGAAAGAATTTTTCAGATATGACCTACGGTTATGGAATAATGGCAATTTTTTGAAGACTATGTTTAGTTTCACTTTTAACAATGACAAAGTCCCTATAAAACTCTTCCTGGTGCATGTTTGTAAGTGTCTGTCTATAGTGCAGTGTTTCGTGTAGTTTCCTATAGAACAAGAGGACCAGGGTTCAAGTCCCAGGCAATCTAAATTTTTTTTTTCTTTTTTTTCTTTCTCCATTTTAAAAAAGGTTTTACTGCATTGTATTGTGGATATTGGAAATTTTGCACACATTCAAAAGTACACAGAGTACATTTTTTCAAAATAAAACCCCAATTACCAATAATACAAAATTTCTATTACATAACTTCTTTTTATTTTTATAACCAAATGCTCAACTGTTTGTATGATGTTTCTTCATTCAAAAGTACTCTTTCTCACAGACACACATGCTCACACAATAGGGTTTTTCCAAAATAAAAGCCTTAAATGTGGTAAATCATCACTTTAATGCTCAATTATTCATACATTTTCAATTCATTTTTCAAACTGATTCTTTCTCTCGCATACAAAAGAAATGCACATACACACAGTAGGGTTTCCAAAATAAAAGTCTCATTTTAAAGGTGATTGTGGTTTCAGCAGAGGGTCGCTGGTGTTCTGTACAGATGTAAGGAGGACAGACACTAAAGAGTGGGAACTGGTATGGGGACGGAGAGGTGTGAGTGGAGCTGAGGTTTTGACGGTCATGGGAGGCGGATCGCAGGGGAGGCGGATCGCAGGGGAGGCGGAACGCCCGGTGCGAGGTCCCGCCCAATGCTGCTTGCAGCTTTAATTATACTTTGTTTTAGTGTAAATACATGAAAACATTTACATTTACAAAGAGAAAAAAATGAAGTTGTGAGTTTTTATAGGTTGACCCACCTGAGATTGAATTGGTGTGAATGTGGAACCTGAACTAAAATGATTGTTAACATCTTAGTATAATTTTTGCGTTTCACAAATTCATCTGAAGGGCTGGACTGGACCCTTTTGCAGGTGGCATTTGGCCCCCGGGCCGCATGTTTGACACCTGTGCTCTAGAAAGTCGTGGGGGTGCTGGAAACTATCCCGATTACCTATGGGTGAAGGCAGGGTACACGCTGAATGTGTTGCCAGTTCATTGCAGGGCCAACATATAGAGACGAACAACCAATCACTCTCACATTCACACCTATGGGCAATTTTAGTGTAATCAATTAACCTATTAGTGCATGTCTTTGAATGGTGGGAGGAAGCCAGAGTACCCGGAGAGAACAGGGCGAACATTCAAATTCCACACAGAAAGATTCCCTCCCACCCCCCTGTTAGCTGGTGTTGGAATGGAACCCAGGACCTTCTTAATGTGAGGCGACAGTGCTATCCACTGCACCACCCAACATCTGTGTTGACAAAATCAGATCCAGTGTAAACTGAAGCGTAGCCTTATTCAGATGGTCCCAAAATCATCTGCACACATAAACACAGAACCATGTTTAAGGAAACATTGTAATTAAATCATGTCTGAAGTTAGATAATATTTTACATATAGTTAGAAATTCAACAGAACATTTTTATTAAGATCCACTTTACTTTAGTGTCTTTGTCTAAAACTAGGATACAGTAGAATGAATACAGCAAACACACTTGTAACAAGACCATCATCTGTTTCGTCACAGTAATAGTTACATTTACATATACATACTCCGTCTTCCTCCCATCATCCAGTCACATGCACTGATAGGTTAATTGGTTAACCTAAATTGCCTATAGGTGTGAATGTGAGAGTGATTGGTTGTTTGTCTCTATAGGCCCTTTCCCACCAAAAGGCCCAGGAACTTTATTACCAGGAACTTTTCGGGGTAAAAAAGTTCCTGGTAACTGCGTTTCCACCGCACCTGAAAGTTCAGGGTAATTTATTCAAATCAGGTTGATGATGTATGAGGTAGCAGTAACAGAAACTGTAGTCCAGTTCATGTACATTCACAAACTAACCTCTAGTTCAATAAAATGACACAGTACTTAAGTGGACAGTTTGGGTTTAACATTTTACTGGTTGTTGAATCACTTAATCCATCTGGAATACATTTTAAATTAAGTTAACCATCATTACATATCCTTAATTTGTATTTAAGAATGGTAGAACATGTATTTTCAACTTCTCATTCCTTAAACGAAATCACATCTAACTTTCAGTATGATGGATGGTTCTGTGTCATTTCTATTGTTTTACAGATATGATAGTCCAGGTTCAACCCTAAAGTCAGACACATTTACTCAAATGCCTGCATTTAATTGAACTGCATATTACTGATAAAAGTACTTATACTCATATTTTGATGCCTTGTAAATGAACAGACAGTATTAGGATAGATTTTTTTTTTTTTTTAATTAAAAATTGAAACAAAACAAAGGTGCCTTGAGATTAAAAGGGAAATAAAGGTGTGAAAGGTTCAGGCTTTTGGACCAGTGTGTGGTCCAGCTGGTCCAGGACAGCCGGTCTGGAACTCCATGGTCCTGGTCCCTTTTTCGCTTTCCTAATAGAAGAGTAATAAAAATGCAAAAATGAATAACAGAACACATGATGACAGATTCCTACCAGTGTGATGTGACATGTCTGACCTGGGCCGTTGTAAACAGCAGTAGATGTTGGACCAGGACACAAACGAGCTGCAGGTTCAGAAAAAGAGGCGAGTCCGTCCGGTCCATTTCAGGTGGAAATCATAAAATATACAGAATAAATCAGTGTTCAGCTCACAGCGACAACACAAATACATCCAGTTCTCAGATTTAGGTTTAATGTCAGACTGTTTACCAGTTAGCATTAGCATTAGGTTAACCGGACTTCACTGTTGTCTAAAACAGCTAATGTTCCACTGACTACTGTTACAGCATGGAATGAACTAAACAGTAAATATTTCTGTCATATACATACCATTGGTTTGTTCAACAGTTGGATCCACTGCGACTGTTGTGGTCCTTTAGTTTCTTTTAATCCTGCATAAGCTTCTTCTTCTTTTCTCGTATTTCTTTAGGTTTGTGTCTTATATTTGGCTCCGACTGCTTTTACTCGCTCGTTTCGTGTCGGCGATTCAAAGTCCATCTGAATTTCCTCGTCATCCGTCCACTTGTTGTAGCTTCTCTTTTGGTCCATTTTCCGAATTATCAAAATACAAAGCTTGTGGAAATTAAATGAGTTAAATATTGGCGGTGAACAGAATGCGGAAATGCTGCTAGTCTAGTCCACCACTCAGCCTTCTCCAGCACACAGCTCCGCACCCTAAAGTTCCCGGTAATCTAGAAAGTACTACCTCTGGACCAGGAACTTCTTTGGGGTAAATTCGGGGCCAGGGGAGGGTCAGTTACCAGGGTAATTTTCGGTGGAAACACACCAGGAACTTTGAAAGTTCAGGGTAATACAGAAAGTTCCTGCAAAAGTTCCTGCGGTGGGAAAGGGCCTTATATGTCAACCCTTCGATGAACTGGCGACTCATCCAGGGTGAAACCTGCCTTCACCCTTAGGTAGCTGGGATAGGCTCCAGCGACCCTAGTGAGGATAAAGAATGAATGAATTTTCAACATCTATTTACTAGCATCAGGCTTCCGTTAATGTCAGAGGCAGTATATTGGAAACACTTCAGAATATTACAAGTAAAAAAATAAGGCTCATTTAAGATGAAGAAAGAGTAATTCGAGACTATAAAACCTGCAGTAATGTGATTATGCCCTGTGATTTTGGGTATTTAACATCCTTGATGTTTGCTGCTGCTTAAATACATCTGCTTTCAGCTGGAAAATTGCACCAGTCTGTAATTGCTCTTTTGAATTAAGTCTTTCTTAGTGATACCAAAGTGCTATGGCCATCATGTCAATAACTACACAGCAAATTTTCCAGTTTTAACAAGTTTTGATTCTTCAGTGACTGATTATTTGGTGTTGACAAGTGCTGATTAGACACTTGTTTGTTCCCTCAAATAGCTGATCTGCCTCTGGGGAGGCTAAATTAACTCTGATGGGGTGAACTCATAAACACTGGCATCGTGTTGTTTTTTTGTGTGTTTTTTTTTTTTTTTCTTTTACACTTCAATGAGCACTGATGATTTTGCTTTGTAGAGATAAAACACTGTCGAATATCACCGTGGTGCTGCTCAGACAGTCGTGGCCGGGTAAAATCCTGTGGTTTGAGACGGATTATGCTGAGTCACTGGCTGCAGAGCATGTCTCAGCACTGCAACACGTAGCTGACTTCTCAAACTGTCAAATAATATTCTTACAGCCACTAAGATGTCCAAATAGAAAACATCAGTTCCTGCTGTTATATAGCATCATGTTTTTAAGCATGATAGTATGTCTGAAGGGTTCAGAGGACAAGAAACAGAGGAGCGCAAGAGCAAAATCAAAAATTTTGGTGGTGAAAGAAAGAAAGAAGCTGCACAAAGAAGTCTCATGCCACTATACTATACTTTGTTGAGATTAAAAAGAAATTCTTCCTCACCCCTCGATAAGTGTTGATGTCTTTCAGGATGTGTGTGATGTAATTAGGAAGGAAGCATCGGTGATCGACTGTAAGAGTCAGTGTAAAAATGCTTTGAAGTTTAAGTTCAGTCTACACTGTTTATGTCGGGAGTTTTTATTGTATGGTATGAAATCAAGTGGTTTTATATATAAATGTAAGTATATGTGCAGTTCATAACCCTCGGCTACATAAACACTAGAGTCCAAAACTGTGAAAAGGGAACCGGCAAAGAACTTATGTTGCCTCTATACTCTGATACTGCAAAAAAAAGGACAGTAAAAGGGCAGTATGGACTGTCAAAATGTATGAAAAAATACTGATCTGTTTTCCATGTTTACAGTAGTTTGTGACAGAGCATTCTGTGTTCCTGTTTGTCACAGAAGTGTCTTAAACAGCTGACCTGTGGAGAAATGTTTACAGCCTTTTTGGTAAATATAATGAATTTTATCCTCAATAATAATTGTACAGCAGATTAAATTTTATGTACTTCCCTATTTAGATTATTCAAAGCAAAAAAGGTTGTGCTGTGACAGGTGATGTGTGGACTTTGTTAGCATTAGCGCCACTGCAAAGTTGGACATTTGGAACCCTTTTTTATTGAAGAAAACTTTATTTTCTCCTTGATAGGAAGTTCTACTATATTTGTGTTTAAGGAGATAAACTAACAAGGCAGTTAGAGGATTCTGTCATGAAGAATATCAAAACGGAATTACAATTAGCGGCATGACTGCTGCATTAGATGATGTTAACATTAATTTTTATTAAATTATATGGTCTGCCAGTTAGCATGCTAATTAGCACAGGCAGCTGTACTTAGTGTGTTAATAAATTTTTTTTGAGTTTGACATTACTTTTACCAAATATAACTATGTTGATGTTTATTAAGCATCTTAAATTACCTGATGGAGTTTATTGTTCCACTGTTAGTTGTTTAATATTTTGAGTAAGTGTCATTGTCATCCATCGCTCTTCTCTAACTCCATCCACTTGTTTTCATAAATCCAACATGGCATCAGCTTTATTGTGCAGCAGAATTGCAGTTCACAAACCAATGGGTGATGTGAGTAAAGGTTTGTCCATGTTTAATATAGGCCAGGGGTGTCAAGCTCATTTAAGTTCAGGGGCCACATACAGCCCATTAGGATCTCACATGGGCTGGACCATTAAAATAACCTAAAAACATCATAACCTTTAAAGCAGCGTATGACTTTCATCACAAACTTTTTTTTCACACTTGTAAATGATAGCCTAATTATCACTAATCCATTAGTCTTTCCGTGCTTACGCACTTGAATCACTTCCTTCACGTTGAACAACTTCGAAGATAACTCCATCATAAACACAGTTTGCTTGTTTACTTAACAAAGCAAAACATATCGCTTTTTCAGAAATTTTATCGCAAAGTGCATTGTATGAATGGGAATTCCACATAGCAGCAATTTTGCTGTTTCGTTGTGAGTGCTGAACCCACATGTTGATTTTACCTCCATCCACCGACTATACTCATTTTTTAAAACAACCCTAGTGGACTGTACAATTTTACATTGTAGCAAAACAAATGCACAAAATATTTGGCAACAGGCATGATATTAATAAAATTGCATTTATTTAACTGTTTTTGCATGTACTTCGATTAAGACATTTCATGTTGTTTGTATTTTTTCAGGCTATTCACATTATTTGTGAAAGGACAGTTTGTAAATGTAAAGATTTTTCATTCAATTTTACTTTTATACATTAAAATGACGAGGAAAAATTGGAGTTGTCATTATTTACAGATTATTATGACAGTATTTTGCTGGTTTGACCTACTCAGGCTTGAATTGGGATGAATGTGGTCCCTGAACTAAAATGATTTTAACACCCTCTAATGTTATTATCTTCTGTGTAATTTTTACATTTTACGAATTCATCTCACAAGCCAGATTGGCTTGGTTTTGGCCTGTGGGCCGTATGTTTTGCGTCCCTGATAGTCTATTGTCTGCATCTAAATGCTTGAAGTCATGAGGCTTCCCAGATGCAGTGCCAGTTGTCGTCCACTATGTCAGACAACAAACGATAAGGAGATTAATTATTATGCCTGATTTGCGTTTGAATTCCCAACATGAGCTGATGCTTTATGCCAACAGGAACCAAGCTGATAATCATGTCCGGCCTTAAAGCAGTGTGTCAGAAATGTTTTCAGCTGAATTTCACATCTAAAGGTGTAATGAATTGCTCATGTCTGCAATGCTACTGAATCCTCTTAAACAAAGTGGTATTAAAATACAGTTATGAAAAATGACAACAACCATGTCTAACACTGACAAGTCAATTTTACCGCAGAAACATTTGACATAGTTCTAATGACAATGAATGCAAACACTTGACTGACTTTTCAACATTATTTCATTTTGTTGCATCTTTCTTGTAATTTTTCTATTGCTGCTTCTTTTACATCTTTCATAGAGTAGTTATCCATTTCAATCTGCCAACTGACGATACACTAAAAACAGTTCCGTGACCAATTTTGGGTTGTGTCTATGAGTGAAAGTATTACACCATATACTGTATTTTGTGTAAATTTCTTTAAAAAAAGATAACATTTTCTAATCTAAACATTTCTTTTTATGTCATTCTTTTTAAGCAGGGCTACAACACAACAAGGAATTAAAAACTTTACTAATTTACTGATATTTAACCCTGTAAAGCCTGAACCATTAAATCACTGACAGAAAATTCCAGTTTTTTGAAACTGGAGCCTTTATTGGTCCCTCTGAACAACCTCAAAATTTTTTTCAAACATCAATATACATTTAAATTTTGTATCATATTTGATACATTGGGTCTTAATACTCAAATATTATTATTTTTGAACCAACAAAAACATAACACAAACATGTCCAACAAATTGGTAATTCCTTTTCAAAATTGGCAAAGTTCTGCATCCTTCCTCATTAATGATAATCTTGTAGTGTCACTGGAAAGGCCTCTGGTGAATGAATTCCTCCCCCGGGTGGATTATCTGTGTATTGGATGTATCTAATTGTTTACATCAGGTTTAAAAAAAAAAAAAAATAAAATAAAATATATATATATGTATATATATATATATATATATATATATATATATATATATATATATCATACTGATATTGTTGAGGGCTTCAAAACTCATGTATCAAATATGATACATTTTGTGTTATAGGGTTAAGGCTTGTTGAAGGTCAGCTACAGAATATGTAGCTGACCTGTAACACATGGCTGTACTAACATCCTGAAGAAGATAAGCTTCTCCAACATACATATATGAGGCAAAAATGAGGCGAAAATGAGGCAGCACTGAACTAAAATAATGACTATGATGGCATATTTGTGCAAAAAAAAAAAAAAAAAAGGATTGCTTTAAAATATGCCTCATTACAAAGCTGAATAATACGCTGAAACATCCTTTTAGGATATTAGGGATTGATTTTTGACTGTCTGTTGGCCCCACAGGAGCAGTGAATACTGCATAACAAGGACAAGATACGACCAGATTTTCCGACAACACTGCAGGAAGACGATCAAGTAAATGTGCTGGCACACATCAAGCTGAGGCAGGACTGTCAAAGCAATTTCTGTAGCTGCATGGATGTGTATATTAGGTAAATATTTGAAGGAGTCTGAAAATCATTCTTAGATCTGTGCTGTTTTTCACATTTCTTTTTTTTTTTTTTTTTTTTTAACATATTTGTTCCTGAAACTCTAAGTGAATGCACATTGCCTATAAAAAGTACTTACCCATTGGATGTTCTACCCTTTCATTGTTTCAAAACGGAATCATTGTTAGTTTAACATGACTTTTTGAACAGGAATTTACAAACAAACACATAAATATTCACCCCTCTTCAAGTCAGTAGATTCACCCTGTACATCTGGACATTGCAATTTTATACCATTCTTCTTTGCAGAACTGCTCAAGATCTGTCAAGTTATATTTGGAATTAGTTATGAACAGCCCCTCTCCAGTAGGAGCTTGGAGTTTTTGTTTGTCTTAATGTGTAATTGTAACCATGAATAGTGATGAACCAGATGCTGGACGTTCCACTGGTGTCTTATATAATACAGTCACTTCAGGCATATTCATTCCTCTCAACTGGCTGGATCTCTGTTAATTTAGGCCAGTTATTTTCACTGTTACAATCACTTATTTTACCTTACATATTTTAGTTAACTGACAATACTTTGTACACATTTTTCATTTTGACATTTTAGAATTTCTTCTTATAAATTTCTGTCAACAAAACAAGTATATTGACTGTTATTCTATACTGAGCAAAAATATAAACTCACCATGTACAGTGTTTGTGTAACTCGAGACATGCAGCCCAAAATGAGCTCATGATGTGTTAGAATTGTTACACATGGTTAATTCTCTTGACTTATAAACGAACTTTGTGTCCATCTCTGCGAGTTAGCACTTGTTCAGTGGTGTAGTGATTCCACCCACAACACAGGTGTAGCATGTCCAGACGCTGCTCAAACAGCGTTAACAGTATTCAGACCCTCCTTACATGGGGGACAATAAAAGGACACCTCAGAATGTCACATTTCCTCAGATGTCACCATGCCACAGATAACGCAAATTGTGCAGGAATGGTTCTGGATAATATCCCATTACTCCGTGTAGCCCTCAAAGACGAGTGGAATAACATTTCACAGGCCACGATTGACAATATTGTCAACACAATGAGAAGACGATGTGTTGCCCAACAGGAAGCCAATGGTGGACACATGAAATATGGAGTTGTGATTTCTTTCAACTGCCCCCCACCGTGACCACATGAATGTCCCTGAATCCCAGACGCCACTATCATGTTCTAACGGACAGTAATCTGTACTGCACTGATCAACAGAATAAATTGTGTGCAATTTAATATATTGTGCAACACCTATTGCTATTAAAAAGTTAAAGTGTCACATGGAGCATTTATATTTTTGCTCAGTGTATTCATAAAAGCAATAAAAGAAGAAAACATCCATGTGGGTGAATGTTTTTTATAGACGCTGTACACTTTGCCCTGTGTCAAAACCAAAGCCTCCATTCAAAACTATGTAATTGGAACCAGACATCAACATAAAGGTTTCAAAATAGCCACGCAGAGGTGAAATTAAGTCAACTGAACCTAATAAGCAGATGGAAAAAAACAGTTTTATTCCTTGAAGACTAGAAATAAGTGATCAGAGTTTATTAAATGTAACTCTATACGAGGGCTGCTCAATAAGTTCATGGCCTCACCCAGAAATACTGGTTGTTATAATACAGGATGTTACATTCTTTCGTGATGGGATAGTGATGCTTGAACATCGATGGACCAAGTGCATTGCTGTAAATGGAGATTATGTTGAAAAATAAAATATAAATTATCAGTCTGTGTTGTTCTGTTCTGGGTGAGGCCATGAACTTATTGAACAGCCCTCGTATTAACTCTAGTTGACATTTTATCCCAGTTTGTGGTTTTTTAGTAACTTTATTTCTTGTTAGGTGTATGTTCACTTACCTATACAACACAAACTTAGTGGAAAACCTTCTCATACTTTGAAGGGACCAAAAACTGAACACTCTATGTCTATGTCTCTGCGATGGATGTACAGAAATTTACATGGAGTGGCAAACGCATGCCCGGAGGTGTTCACAGAGGTGCATGGAAGAACAGTATGTGGGAATCAATGAAAAATTCCATAAAAAATCCACTGAAATACTATACAGTGATCCCTTATTTTTCGCGGTTAATGGGGACCGGCGCCCCCCGCGAAAATCGAAAATCCGCCAACTGGAGCCGGAGCCCCCCGAGCCTATCCTAGACCTAGGTACATGTATGTATGTATCTATAAATAGTATATAAGTACTGCAAATGTAATAATTATGAAATAAATGAGATATATATAAAAGAAAACAATGATTAGTACATGTATACATGCATATATATATAGATCGGCTACATGTACATGTACGTACTGTAAAACATCTGAAAGAAAAGAATGTAGAAAGTAAACAAAACACACACGTGCATACGTACTAACAGCTGATACGTACTCTCTCCTCTCTTCATTCGTGACGCTTATCCATCGTATACGTACACACGAACACACGCACATCTACTCCCAGCTCTCTTTTCCTCTCATACGCACAAGAAACGAATCAGTTCTCTCTCTCTCTCTCTCTCTCTTTCGCTCGGGGTAAGCGGTTGCTGGGCCGTCTGTGTTTCTCGTGTTGCTTACAGGAGGCTGTGAGTCATCGTTTGACGTTTCGCTGGCAGCTGCGGCCTCTTGTTTGCTGTGGGGTGGATTTTCGTGGAATTTCCGCGATTTTTTCTTGATTTTTTATTTTTTGATGAATATTTCTGAAAAATCCGCGAATAACTAAAACCGCAGAACTTAAAGCGCGAATTGGCAAGGGATCACTGTAGAAGAATCAATTTGAAATCAATTTTGGTCAATTTATTATTTGTTTCAGTGCTTTGGGAAGCTTGTAGACCCTACTCTGCATATGCACTACATGCAACTGTAGCACATACGCATAAAGGAGGCGCACATACAGAACATATTACATGTAACCTATTTATTGTATTGTGCTGCAGAGTCATTTACACACCCATGGTTGCCAGTAGTCAGAGTGAATCTCTCATTGTTTTAGTAGATGGGGCAAATTAATGAGACAAAATTGATTTGGAGACTTTGAGAGTGACAAGGAAGAGCTGGATCCAATCAGATAAGTGCCGGTCCCAAACTGGGATGTCTGAACAAGATTAACAGGATTAGATTAAGATCAGAATATTTCTAATAACTGAAGGCAGCGCCAGACCAAATGTAGTACATGCACAAGGACGCAAGAAGTCAGTATGAAAATAGATAAGACAGGAGAACAATGCATGAGGGAAAAGGCTGGAATGAGCACAGAGACGAGGGAGAACATTGATTAAATTCACAAAAACAGGGAGGAAGATGGGGCAAAGGTTAAGGTTACCAGGGTGGAGTATGTGATCACTCAGGTGGAAGTGATGGAATAAAAAAGAAAAACAATGAAAAGAACACAATAATATAATAAAGTTTGAGCTGCAAAAAAACAACATCCAAACATCTCAAACTTCTACTGGTAAGAGCCTGATGTGAGTTCAGGTCAGAATTTTTTTGATCAGTTTATTATTAATATGTTATAAACAGGTGAATTCCCACTCTTTCCAGTTGTGACTCATGGGTCCTTATTTCAGAAAAAACTGTATTACAGCCCATTGTGAGTGACAGGGAATGTTCATGATCGTTTTAGGGATCTTGATCATTCTGAATTGCTCAATGATAGGATCTGGGTTGTACGAGTTAAGGCCCATTTATACTCGGTGTCAAATACATATGCACTGGGGCGCCGATAAGGGGGGGTAAACATGACAAATTCATGGGGCCCAGCATTTGTGGGGGGCCGAAAGAGCAGTGGAGGGGGTCCAGTGGATACAGGGTAGAAGTTGTGAAAACATGTTAAAGGTCCGGGAGACTTTTGTGACCAATTTTTCATCAAATCTGTAAAACCTCAGTTAAAGCCTAAGTATCACGAATCTGTAAGTCTTTCTGTGATTACTCACCTGAATCTCTTGGATTACGGTGAACAATTTCTTAGTGCCATCCACCATAAATAAATCATATGTTTACAAACAGAGCCTGGAGGTCACTGGGGCATCTTCGGAATTTTGTTGCGACATGCATTGTGGGAAAGGGAGGTTTGCGCAGCCACCTGACAGCAGCAGTGGCAGTACAACCATATGGTATTATATGGATGAAACAAACACGCAGAAACGGCTGAAACGCAGAAATGGCTGGAGGAATATGCATAGAGGGAAGGGAGCTCCTGCTGTTTCCGCGTCGTGTCTGTTGAGCTTTCGCTTCCCACAATGCATGTCGCGACAAAATTCTGAAGATGCCCGAGTTACCTCCCGGCTCTTTTTGCAAACACATGGTTTGTTTATGGTGGATGGTACTAAGAAATTGTTCACCGTAATGCAAGAGATTCAGGTGAGTAATCACAGAAAGACTTACAGATTCATGATACTTAGGCTATGACTGAGGTTTTGCAGATTTGATGAAAAATTGGTCATGAAAGTCTCCCTCACCTTTAAGTTTCAGTTTCATTTTCATGCTAGCACAAGTGACTTTATGTGTCTTTGAGGCAGTTGCCTAAAATGTTCTGTTATTGGTTGTCTTCACGAACACAAGTGGCTGTACATGACAGAGCAGCACGGCCAACAACCTGGAGGGGGTGGGGCGTGAAGTGGCTCATGCGCATTTAAAGGGCCAGTGCTCTAAACAACCTTTCTTATGTCATTACTCAGAAATAGGGTTGAAGATGGACCTGAGGATGTTTAATTAATGAAGAATCCAGACCCAAGCAGAGCATTTACAGTTTATGTAGACCACAGGGAAATGTTTTAAAATGCATAATTCCATTTTAAAAAAAGCTAATATCACTCCTTTAAGTGACACTACAATAGGGATGTAACGATTACCGGTATAACGATAAACCGTGGTAAAATTGCAGACGGTTAGTATTACCATTTAAGTTCTGATTATCATGATAACCGTGTTTGAGTACCGCACGTTTAGGGGAAAAAACGCTTTTTTAAAGCTATGCTTTTATGCCAAGTATTTGAGTATAGTTTTAATTTATTACAATTTTGATTTTATATACCTAATATTTGGAACCAGTATTCACTTTTAAAGTCTTTGAAAAGGTTCGTTAAGCATTTTGGTGTTATTTATGCAATAAATTATATACATTTTTCTAATCAGATTTTATATATTTTTTTGTGTTTTCTGGCCTTTTATGTTTTTATAGTAGGTTAAAGTGAAAAAAATAATAGACAGATGATATAGATGAAGTTGTGCTGAAAAAAAAGATGCCAAACATGGGTATAGTAAACATTTGTTTATATAGTATATAAAGGCAAAATCAAAAGTACTGAAAAATGGACGAAATAGGCTCAGACCACTAAGGGTTA
Source organism: Sphaeramia orbicularis (assembly GCF_902148855.1). NCBI lineage: Eukaryota > Metazoa > Chordata > Actinopteri > Kurtiformes > Apogonidae > Sphaeramia > Sphaeramia orbicularis. The sequence goes on along the minus strand of NC_043971.1, from coordinate 40,989,400 downwards.
ATATTTGAATGTTTCTGCCAACAGAACGTGCATTGTACTAATTATTTTATTTATTTATTTTTTTAAATACAACTTGGTTAAATTATTTCAGTGTGTGTATAAGTACTTTTTGAACATTTTGAGCACAACTTCAATAAAACCGTGATAATAATGATAACCATGATAATTTTGGTCACAATAACTGATATAAAATGTTCATATCGTTAACATCCCTACACTACAACACTGTCAAGTCATTTTGTTGTGGAAAAGTTTCATGGTGTTTACTGTCACCCAGTGTCAGGAACATAGGAGCATTTAGCCATTGCTCATACAGGACTCTTAACTCACCAAAAATATGGCCAAAACATAGACACCTGGCTTCAAAATGGTGGCTCATGTGTGAAGTGATGATATCCACTTCGACACAGTTAATGGTTTGGATTATCTTAGCAAAAGTTGAGGGACTGCCTCCTAAGTTTAAGAATGCAGAGACAGAGTGAGAGACATTGAGATAAATGAACTGAAAGCTATAGCGGCAGTGTATAGACACTATTTCATCGGTAAAGTCATGTATGGTCCTATGTAGTGCACAGTGTGGAGAAATGAGGCCACGGAGCTAAACGATGCTGACTTCTATTGTAGATTACTCAGGCAGTGTCTCTTTTACAGGACGGTGATGGGCACAAAATTACCTGTTTCATATCTCTCCACTATTTATTTGGAACACTATTTCCGCTCTGAGGAGCTAAATGATGTGAGAGGAAGAAAAGTGAATGTCTGTCATGCAGGTGCTTTTACGGGAAGCTCCCATTAGCCTGCAGCTCCTACCACACAGGCACCATCTCGCATAAGTTCAGACAGTAAAAAGGCAGTTAGACCAATTTTCTTGTGAGAAATTTCTGCTTCAAGACTTCTGAAAACTTTCCCTCAGACACTTCAGAAATAAAAAAATATATAATATAGGATGTTAATGACATATACTGCAGTGTGTGTGTGTTCAGTCTTAATTTGGTGTATATGTCTTTATTGTAATGCACAGATAATGTGAATTATGTACAGTCCAAAAGCCTAGGTTCAGTGATACTCGAGATAAACATGACCGACTGAACAAAAGAAAACCATCAGCATCAGATGGGGAGAGGTTGTCGGTTCATGTTACAATGAAAGTAGGTCAATGACAGTCAAAGAGCATTAGTGACAGGCAATACTGACCGTCCATGGCGTTACATATGGGTCGGTCATTTACTGTACACACATCAGGATGGAGTCTCTTATAGTGTTTATTTATAGCACAGCACTGAACCCTATAACGCCAAACATATCGCATTTGATACATGAGTTTTCAAGCCCTCTACATGATCAGTGTGATAATTTTTTTCTTGAAATAACGGATGTATACAATTAGATGCAATGCATGGAAAATCCACCAAGGGGGAGCAATTCGTTCACCAGAGGCCTTTCCAGTGACACTCCGAGATTGTAATTAATGAAGAAGGAGGCAGAACTTTGACAGTTTTGAAAAGGAATTACCAATTTGTTAGACATGTTTGTGTTGTACTCAAAAATAATAATATTTGAGCATTGAGACCCGATGTATCAAATATGATACAAAATTGAAACTCATACATGGAAATTGATATTTGAAAAAAAAAAACAAAAAAAAAAACTGGTTGTTCAGAAGGACCAATAAAGGCTCCAGTTTCAAAGAACTGGAATTTTCTGTCAATGATGTAATGGTTCAGGCTTTACAGGGTTAAATGTCCTGATGTTTGGTGCCTTTTGTTGCATCTGATGACAGTCGTATTCAGTGTTATATTTGACAGGTATAACAAACACAGGCTCATTTTATGGAATCAAAGCTCATGTTGGTTTCTTTGATTTACAGTTTCCTGTATATTTTTTAACTGCTACAGAGAGTAATATTCATTCTATAGCTTGAATTTATTCATTCAGAAAATGAAGCTCAGTCTCAGACTAAATTAACATACACTTATGGGGTACTAAAAATCTGTTATAGGTTTTCTGAGTGTGTAAATAAGCTGCCATTAAAAAAAGGCTACATAAACATCCTACCAGAGTAAGAATACAGAATAAACTTCCAAAAGAATCTGTAAAAATCTTTTATATCTTTTGTGTCATTAATCTTATCAATACATTTAAATAATTAATGTAAAATACAGTTTCTAAGCTTTTCAGGAGCTTCAGATATGACTTATATATGGATGGTCAGAAGCATCAAACTGAACATGAAAACATTGTCATTAATTCACCAGAAAAACCCATGTAGTTTGACAGTGGTCAGTGGTCGTAAACACTTTTGTTTTATGTCCTGTTAATGATATATTTTGCCACAAAATGAACTATTTTCAGCTTTATTCGTTTTGTTAAGGCTTAGTATTTTTTGTTGATTCTGTCATGAGCTGTGCCATTTGTGATTATTGTATTTTAGTAGTTTTTTGTTCTCTTCCTTGTGTGGGTGTGTTCAGTTTTTCCCTCCAACAGATAGCAGCTGATTGAGGATGAGCTGCAGGAGTGGTATTGGTGTGCTGGCTCTTTCTGATTGGTGCTTCAGGAGATGAGCCGGGAAATTTAAAGGACAGAGCTTCATTCCTCCCCGGACTCCTCTCAATTCATCTCCCCTTCTGTGTGCAGACCAGCCTTTTGTACATTTTTTGTTAGAACTTTTGTAAACCTTGTGATCAAGGAGGGAATCCTTTTCGTTAAATTTTTGTTTGGGTAAGATTGTTGTATTTTGGTTTCCTTAATTTTGTGTTTGTAGAATATGATTCCCTTACCTGATTTAATTTTTCTTTTTTTGTAAATAAATAACTCATACTGCATTTCCACGGTTGCTGGTCATTTTTTTTGATATTTTGCCCTGTTTGTTAAGGGACATGGAGGGAGAGGAGTCTCACTTCATGTTGCGTCTCGGCAACCCCTAGACCGAGCGTAACATGAATTGGGGGCTCGTCCGGGATTTTTTTTTCCATTTTTGATTTTTGATGAGTAGTTTGCGGCGTCTTTTTTCTTGTTGGCAGTTTTGTCTTTTGTGTGTGGGGTGATATGGAGTTTTCATTGGATGATTTTGTGACCAATCCTACTTGGGATAAAATTGACACTTGCAAAAAAGCAGATCTTTTGATTGTGGCTAATTGTTACAATATTCAAGTCTCCTATCAGGCCCGAAAGGCGGAGCTACGGAAAGCGCTATGTGACAAGCTGGTGGAAAAAGGCGTGCTGTCCTCCCCGGAGGAGGATTCCGCCAAGGAGGAGGAGGAAAAGGAGGAGGAGGCTGAAACGGTGGAGAAGGCTTCAGGGGTTGCTGCCTCTAGTGGAGAACCGGTAATGGTCTCTCCTGCAGGTATGTCAATGGAGAACCTCCGTTTAACCCTCCGAATTAAGGAGGTGGAGATGCGCCAAAAAGAACTAGAGCTGCAAGCAATGCACGTACGCGTGCAAGCCCTTGAGTTAGAGAAAATGTCTCCAACCACACCACCACCTCTCTCACCTCTCCCCAGCCCAGCATTTGACATAAGTAAGCACATAGCTTTAGTTCCACTCTTTCGTGAGTCTGAAGTCGATTCATATTTTAGTGCATTTGAACGCATCGCGGCCGCTCTTAATTGGCCGAAAGAATTTTGGTCTCTTCTGTTACATTGTAAGCTTATGGGTAAAGCACAGGAAGTGTGTTCTAGTCTGTCCGTAGAACAAAGTTTAGATTATGATGTGGTTAAAAGTACTGTGTTGCGAGCTTATGAATTAGTGCCTGAGGCATACAGACAAAAATTTCGGAACAGTGACAAAACTGCCAACCAGACTTATGTGGAATTTGCCCGAGAGAAAAGTTTACAATTTGATAAATGGTGTCAGGCGAGTAAGGCTGACACATATGAAAAACTTAGAGAACTTATTCTGCTTGAAGAATTTAAAAAGTGCTTACCGGAGCAAATTGTGGTTTATTTAAATGAACAAAAAGTTACAAGTTTGGATAATGCAGCAGTTCAAGCAGATGAATATAATTTAACTCACAAAGGGGCATTCGTTACGTCAGGGTCTCGCAGTACTAATTATGGATTAGACAAAAAAATCAGGTCTCCAAAACCGGTGCGTAAAAGTCCATCCGTTGCGTCCAGTGAAAGCCGCGAGTGTTTTTATTGTCGCGAGGCAGGGCATTTAATTGCTGTCTGTCCGGTCCTAAAACGAAAAATGCTAAATAAATCTTCTAAAACACCTGCGGGCGTTGGTCTCATTAAAGCCGCACCCCAATTGGAAAATCGCGCTGTGTCCGATTCTAAAACTGAGGTTGATCCTCATTATCAGCCTTTTATTTCCAAAGGGTTTGTGTCTCTCACTGGGAAGGATAATGATAAAGTACCAGTTACCATTCTCAGAGATACTGGTGCGGATCATTCCTTCATGCTTGATAATGTGTTACCACTTTCAGATGAAACATCATGTAAATCCGATCTCTTGGTTTGGGGAATTAAAATGAGCGTGGTAAAAGCCCCACTCCATAAGGTGCATCTTGAGTCCTCGTTTCTCAGTGGGCAGATACGTGTAGCTGTGCGTCCTCAATTGCCGGTTAAAGGTGTGTCCTTTATCCTCGGTAACGATTTGGCTGGCGGTCAGGTGTTTCCCGCGCCGGAGGTCGTTGATGAACCAATTTGTAGTTCATCCGATTCAGCCCCTTGTCCTTCGTTTTCTTCTGTGTTTCCTGCATGCGTAATTACGCGCGCTCAGAGCCGCAAAATGGGTGAAATTGTGGATCTTTCTGACACATTCATGGCTTCTAATGATATGAATAAACTGTCTGATAATGTGACTGTGAAGGAAAAAGGTGAAAAAAATGTGACTTTGTTTCCTGTTGAATCTGAGATTGATTTCAAAGTGGACAGAGAAATGTTAATTAAGGCTCAACAGAGTGACGTAACCCTAGCGCAGTGTCGGTCTTCTGCTGTTTCTGGTGATAAACAGTTTGAGTCTGTGTGTTTTTTCTTTGAAAATGGTGTTCTGATGAGGAAATGGGCTCCTGATTCCACTGAGTGGAACGTTGTGACTCAAGTAGTAGTGCCAGTAGAGTACAGACCACAGGTTTTGAAATTGGCGCATGATTCTGTTACTGGTGGTCATCTGGGTGTTAAAAAAAGGTATTATAAAATCTTGCGTAACTTCTTTTGGCCTGCTCTAAAATCCGATGTGGTAAAACATTGTAGGTCCTGTCACGTATGTCAATTAGTGGGAAAGCCAAACCAGCCGATACCTTCAGCTCTTCTGCAGCCAATACCTGTTGTGGCGGAGCCATTTGAGCGCATCCTGTTGGATTGCGTTGGCCCTCTGCCAAAATCCAAATCTGGACAGCAGTACCTTCTGACTATAATGTGTGCAGCCACTCGTTATCCAGAAGCTATTCCCCTTCGCACTCTAAAAACAAAAACAGTGGTGAAAGCCCTAATTAAGTTTTTTTTCAACTTTTGGCCTACCTAAAATTGTTCAAACTGATCAAGGCACAAATTTTATGTCAAAGATTTTTTCTCAAGTCTTGGCCGAACTAAAAATTAAACATGTAACATCCAGCCCTTACCATCCTGAGTCCCAAGGTGCACTCGGACGGTTCCATCAGACTTTAAAATCAATGCTGCGTAAATTTTGCCTTGAATCTGGTAGAGAGTGGGATGAAGGACTACCACTCCTTCTTCTTGCTGTTAGGGAATCCCCTCAAGAATCCCTTAGATTTAGTCCTGCTGATCTGGTCTTTGGTCACACCGTGCGCGGTCCTCTTCGGCTGCTCCGTGACGCATGGTTATCTTCAGAACCGCACGCTGAGCGTAATGTGCTGGATTATGTCAGCGGTTTTCGTGAGTGACTTCGTTATGTACAGGACCTGGCAAAACAAAATCTTGCTCAGGCCCAAGCTAAAATGAAACACAACTTTGATAAAAAGACAGTACAGCGCAGTTTTCAGCCAGGTGATGAAGTATTGGTGTTGCTTCCTATCCCTGGGTCTAGTCTGCAAGCTCAATTTTCAGGTCCTTATGTTGTAGAGCGTAAAATTAGTGAAACGGATTATGTGGTGCGCACTCCCGATAGAAGAAGAAAAACCCGTGTTTGTCACATAAATATGATAAAGCGTTACTTCTCCAGAAAAGATGCGGTCCCACCGCCACCCCAAGGTGTATCAATCATGACTGTCACCTGCGTTAACCCTTACCAGCTGTCTGATGACGGGCTGAGAGCTAATAGTTCTTTACCGGGTATTAGGTTACAGAATTCTGAAATCTTAAATGATTTAAACTCATTTCTGTCCTATCTATCTGAACCTACCCGTAACGACATCATCTGTTTAATCAATGAAAATTTAGAGCTCTTTTCCGATCATCCAAAACAAACTTCAGTGCTCTGTCATGATATCGATGTTGAAGGCCACTGTCCAATAAAACAGCATGCCTACAGGGTAAACCCAACGAAAAGAAAACTTATGCAGCAAGAGACAAATTATTTACTGGAGCATGGGTTGGCTGTTCCAAGTAATAGTCCATGGAGCTCCCCGTGCGTCTTAGTTCCAAAACCGGACACCACCGCTCGATTCTGCAACGATTACAGGAAAGTAAATTCGGTCACAAAACCTGATTCTTATCCACTTCCAAGAATGGAAGATTGTATTGATAGAGTTGGAGCTGCTAAATTTGTGACAAAATTAGATCTTTTAAAGGGTTATTGGCAAGTGCCACTAACACCACGTGCGTCAGAGATATCCGCCTTCGTTACACCAGACCAATTTTTGCAGTATACTGTGATGCCATTTGGACTTAGGAATGCACCCGCAACTTTCCAACGCCTAATGAAAAAGGTGCTGAATGGAGTGGAAGGTTGCGAGGCGTATTTAGATGATGTGGTGGTTTATTCAAAAACCTGGGCTGAACATTTGAACACCTTGTCAGTTGTTTTAAGGCGTTTCCGTGATGCCAATTTGACGTTAAATCTCGCCAAATGCGAGTTCGGTAAAGCTACTGTTACCTACCTAGGCAAGGAGGTGGGTCAGGGACAGGTGCGTCCTGTCGCAGCTAAAGTTCAGGCCGTGGTAGATTTTCCAGCTCCTCAGTCAAGGCGCGCGCTGCGTCGCTTCCTCGGAATGTGTGGCTATTACAGAGGATTCTGCCGAAATTTTTCCGATGTCGTGGCTCCTCTTACTAGTCTTGTTAGCCCTCTCAAAAAATTCATGTGGTCTCCGGCCTGTCAGGCTGCGTTTGATGCAGCGAAGGCATTATTAAGTAGTGCGCCCGTACTGGCGGCTCCAAACTATGAGCGCCCTTTTAAATTAGAGGTGGACGCCAGTGCGCACGGGGCAGGTGCTGTCCTATTTCAAGAGGATCACCGCGATGTAGAACATCCCATCTCTTATTTCTCAAAGAAATTTAATAAACATCAATTAAATTACAGCACAATCGAAAAAGAAGCCCTGGCACTACTTCTTGCCTTCCAACAATTCGAAGTGTATATTGGTTCTAGTTCTCAACCTGTTCAGGTATTTACAGACCACAATCCCTTAGTATTCCTGTCACGCATGCGCAATGCAAACCAGAGACTGATGCGCTGGTCTTTATTTCTTCAAGATTTCAGTTTACAAATCTGTCATAAGAAAGGAGCTGATAATGTTATGGCAGATGCTTTGTCCAGATCGATGTTGACTTAGACTGTTAAACCAACCATCCCATACAGAATCAGAATTTAACACAATAGGGGAGTGTTAAATTCTTGGGGTGGGAGGTGTTAAGGCTTAGTATTTTTTGTTGATTCTGTCATGAGCTGTGCCATTTGTGATTATTGTATTTTAGTAGTTTTTTGTTCTCTTCCTTGTGTGGGTGTGTTCAGTTTTTCCCTCCAACAGATAGCAGCTGATTGAGGATGAGCTGCAGGAGTGGTATTGGTGTGCTGGCTCTTTCTGATTGGTGCTTCAGGAGATGAGCCGGGAAATTTAAAGGACAGAGCTTCATTCCTCCCCGGACTCCTCTCAATTCATCTCCCCTTCTGTGTGCAGACCAGCCTTTTGTACATTTTTTGTTAGAACTTTTGTAAACCTTGTGATCAAGGAGGGAATCCTTTTCGTTAAATTTTTGTTTGGGTAAGATTGTTGTATTTTGGTTTCCTTAATTTTGTGTTTGTAGAATATGATTCCCTTACCTGATTTAATTTTTCTTTTTTTGTAAATAAATAACTCATACTGCATTTCCACGGTTGCTGGTCATTTTTTTTTGATATTTTGCCCTGTTTGTTAAGGGACATGGAGGGAGAGGAGTCTCACTTCATGTTGCGTCTCGGCAACCCCTAGACCGAGCGTAACAGTTTCGATATGATAATCTTTACTCTGATTTACTTGGTTGGTTAATTAAATATAGGAAAACACCTGCTTTACACTGAAAAATGAAAAATGCACAATATAGAATAGTATTATAAATTGTGATAAATCACTTTGGAAAGCTTAAATATCACGAAAAAATCGTTTGAAAGACACCACAATGATAGTTCTAGGTCTTAAAGTATTTAGTTAACCCATAAAGATCCAGTGCTACTTTTGTGGCAGTTCCCAAGTGATTTTTTTGTCTATATTTAACCTTTCTTAAGTGGTTTATCACCATTTATTTGTAATAAAAGACTTTTTCATCAAAATATATCATTAATTGAACTTAAATTGTGTCCATTCATGATCATTTATGAAACTCCATGGGTTTTACTGGTGAATCAATGTTGTTGAAGATGACAGTGTTTCCATGTTCACTACAGAGCCTCTGAACGTCTAAATAGGTCATATCTGATGACTATGAAAAGCTGACAAACTGCATTTTACACTAATTATTTACATGTATTAATAGGATTAGTGGATCAACAGGTATTAAACAGTTTATTAAACAGTCTATCTATCTATCTATCTATCTATCTATCTGTCTGTCTGTCTGTCTGTCTGTCTGTCTGTCTGTCTGTCTGTCTGTCTGGGTTAATATTAGTTATGTATTCAGTGTCATGTGAATATTGTGTAAAACCAAAATATGTGCTTTTCTTTAACACACATTGAACCTTGTATCTCTCAGGGAACGACAGGACCAAAGTAATGCAACATTTTTCTTTGTACATGTCTGATATGTATAACTGTCAGCACACACAGCAGGGGACATTTTTGTAGGTGTGTCATACCTCCACTGACTGTCAGTGACAAAAACTGTTTTTCTGTCAGTGTAACTACATCTACTCTGTGTACTTTACAGTGGTGAAGAAGTCTGAAGTTTTCCAATGTCAGATTTCCAGTAGAGAAATAAGTCAGATTTACTAGTCACCATCCACATAACTGTAGGTTTTTCTTCTGTTCCTCTTTGGTAAAGGTGAGCATTTTATAATCTGTTCAAAATTAAACATGACACTTAGAAGCTTTGATTAAAAAGAAAATTGGTTTATGTCTGTAACATTATCGCTTCATCAACATGTTGTGCTGCCATGTTTCTACAGCAGCTCAGAACACAGTTCTTTCCCTTTTTTCCATTTAATAGTCAGTGGCATCCAATGTTAAGGTGAATTATCATCACCTACTATAATGAACTAGAGTTAATATCCCCTTATCCAAAAACCCAGGAACGGATAAAATGATCACTCGCTCTAATTAGGGAAATAGTCTGACTTGCTGTTAGTACTTGGATGGAATATGGCTGAATATTTTCATTGCACAGGGGCTGGATTATCATCGTCCTTCCTTCTTTTTTCTGTGCATTATCACTTTGAAAGTTCCCATCGCTATGTGAAAAAACAACCTCTGGAACAACTCTGAAAATGGCAGGTTTTGACAAAGTAACACAACTTTTTTTTTTTTTTTTTCTTTAAGGATTTAGTCATTTAATACCACTAAGCACTTCCTCATATGAACATATTTCGCCAAAACAACTTTTGTCTGGTACCTGATACTTTACTGGTTTTGAATTATGAAATAGTCTGAGGGAGGAGCACAAGGAATGTTCAAATATCAACCAATTAAAAAACACTTAGAATGTTTTTCACAAGATATAGGGATGAGGATCATTAATTGATCATTCATTCATTCATTCATTAATTAGTTAATTAATCAATCAATCATATATAATACTGTGTGTGTATATATATATATATATATGCACAAATACAAAAGAGTAATGTAAAAGGAAGATGGAGATTTAAAAAAAACAAAAACAAAAAAAAAACAAAACAAAATAAATAAATAAATAATATATATATATATATATATATATATATATATATATATATATATTATATATACATATATATATCAGTCAGTTTTTTCTTCACTTTTCTCTGTTTCTGATATAATAACCCTCAACTTTAATCTGAGCTTTTATGAACTTTTATATGATCAGTAAATTAAATGGAGGAAAAAACCTGATTTTCACTGAAAAAAAAACAAAATACAGAGGAAAATATTATAATGAATGGCAATAAATCACTACCACAAAAGTAGCATTGGGTCTTTATGGGTTAAGAGTTATTCTTAATGCTACCTCAAATGCATGGGATGTCCAGAAATTTCTCTCCAACACTGTATCTGATGCTACTTAAAAGCTGAGAAAGTGCATTTTATCTGAATTATTTACATGTATTGATAGGAATAGTGGTTCAAAGGTTATTTTGAGATCAGTAGATCCTTTTGGTCGCTAGCGGCTTTTTGGGACTGAGGGCTAAACATCAGTGGAAACCCAGCAGGGGGTTGAACAGCTCATGGACGTCACATCCTCATGTCTCCACTGCGCAGACTCTATCTCGACGTTACATCACAGCTCCTATAGTTGCTCAATTCTGGTTACAGCTTCACACAGCGGGATCTTTATATATAGTTTATGGTTCCAGATAAAGGCAGCTCATAGATAATGTTCACATCTGCTCACAAGTCTGTATATGTCGTACTCATTATCAGTTTCTCTTCCTCCCTTGGTCCTCAATTTCACCTGACATCCCCGGTGTAAAATAATCCCTGATTAGATTATTGGACGTAAAACCAGCAGGGCTCTGTTTCCTGAGAACCAGAATCAATAACCACTCATTTATACTCATACCTGCATGCACACACTTTATTGATTACATTAATTCCCTCAGCCCTGGGCCTTATCTTCACCCTCACAACTCAATGTCACCTTAATCCCCACTATAATCTAAATGTAATTTTAATTAAACCTTAAAGGACCACGCTGCCATTAACTATAAACCACATACTTTTAGTACCATTCCTAATTGATTTACATTCATATCTATGCAGGATAAATCAACCGGCAGAAACAAACCTTACAAAAACAGTGTTTCTGAGGGTTTCAGCACAGTAACATTTAGACCTTCTTAAGGCAAGTACGAATGCAATTTCAGACCTGGTTAATTTCCAACTTTGTGCTTTTATTTGTGTGGTTTAGACTTTTATCGACCATGGGTGCTCAGATCTTTCTTATTAAAATCTGCCAATCCCAATCACATAATGTAAGACATTTTGTCCGTTCCACACTTGATGGTTTTAGCAATGTCGCAGAAACATTTAAAAGTGAATCTGGAGTTAATAAAACTTCATAAAAGTAGCATTAACACGATCCAATCAATATTCAAGCCCTGTTAAAATTGTATATAAGGTCATAAATTTTAGATTATCACTGGGCAAAGACGGGTGTTTTCACTTGTGTCTGTCTGTGTGAGAGCAGATGCATCCGTCTTTCTGAAACGTAGTACATATATATTGATTAAGGGAGTAATTGGAACCCTTTAGTTTTTCTTGCATCTTGCTTAACAATTCAGGAAATGATAACTGGAAATTCACCATTAGGGTACACTCTGTAAAAGTATGCTGGTAAATACAAATAAAACTTTAGTGTAACTGTTAAAATTAAAGTCTGTGAAGCATTTTTATGAAATACCTAAAATCTGTTTCATATTAAGGTCTGTGTACAGGGTTTGCATTCCCTCTCAGATGCATTTTTAGTCCGCCCCCTGAAAGGGTATTGTTTCTGATTCAGTTTGTTTGTGTGTTTGTTTGATTGTTAATGCTCTAGAAGCAAAACTATTGGTTGAATTCATACCAAATTGGGTTTATAGATTGCCAGTGACCCAGAATAGATCTGATTACATTTTGGGAAAAGTAGGTCAAAGTTCAAATTTTGTATGAATTTTTAAAATCTTTTTTTTCCCCATTTACTTTCAATGGCCAGAATTTCAAATGTCCATGTGTTATAGATTGCCAATGACCTAGAATAGCTGTAGTTATATTTTGGGAAAAGTAGGTTAAAGTTCAAATTTTTTAATGAATTTATAAACTCTTTTTTTCTTCCCCCCATGTACTTATAATGAGCGAAATTTCTAATGTCTATGAAAACATCAATTTTGTTTCAATTTACTTCAAACTTGGCACATATGTATGGAAGCAATTGATATGCTGACATCACCACACTCGACATCAGCTGGACCGATGCCAAAATAAGCTACAATAGGTGCAAGGGGCGGAGTTTGTTGTGCCTGGCACCACTTGTTTAAGATGACATTACAGACTTAAGACCTGGAAACACTAACATTCATTTTATTTAATATGTAGTACAGAAAAACCTGAAATAACTACTGAAATATACTTTACTGTGGGGTTTTTCTACAGGGTAATAGAGCTGGAATGCTGTAAATAACTACTCGCGATGATAAAGCACCAGACCAGGGCCTTTCTATGTGGATTTGCCATGTGCTCCTCATGTCATTGGGGTCCTCCAGTTTCCCCCCACCAGTAGAAACAATTATGCTAGGTTAATTCTCCTGTCAGTGCCCTTGACAGAGGTTTAGATTTTGAATTAGCCCTGATACGCCTTCAGTAGCACTGGTCCTTGTACTTGGAAGTGTTAAATGGAGATGTTGAAGTTCCCTACAAGGGCAATAAAGTAATCTTTTATTTTGATAATACTTGACTTATATTCTGTGGTAGAGTTCATGTATTTATCTGTAAAGGCAGGAAGTGCACATGTAATATTAACTGACTACAGCTATGGCTCAAGACATAGTGGGTGGTCCAAAAACCGAAGATAGATGGTTGGATCTCTGACCTCTGTTAAAGGTTAAGTTAGATTAACTGACTTAATTGCTTGCAAAGAATGCAAATAATACGTTAATTGATGGATATAAATTGCTCATAGGTGTGTATGTGAGGATGAATGGTTTTATATGTCAGCCCTGCCGACCCCTGTCCCAGGCTGTTGGTAGCTGGGATTATTTATTACCCCACCCCCCAAAGACGAGGCAAGGGGTATTGGTTTTGGTTCGGTTTGTTTGTTTCTTTGTTCGTTTGATTGTTAACACTGTAGCGGCACAACAAATGGTTGAATTCATACCAAATTGGGTTTATCGATTGCCAGTGACCCAGAATAGATCTCATTACATTTTGGGAACAGTAGGTCAAAGTTTAAGTGTTTATTGAATTTTTTTAAATCTTTTTTTTTTTTTTTTCCCTGTTAATTATAATGGGCAAAATTTCACATGTCTGTAGCAGCAAAACTATTGGTTGAATTAATACCAAATTTAGTTTACAGATTGCCAGTGACCCACAATAGATGTGGATACATTTTGGGAAAAGTTGGTCACAGTTCAAATTTTCTATGAACTTTTTAATTCGTTTTTTTCCTCCCATTTACTTACAATGGGCAACATTTCAGATGTCTATAAAAACATCAATTTTGTTTCAATTTACTTCAGATTTGCCACACAAATAGAGGCAATTGAAATGCGGACATCAGCACATGCATAGACATGATGACATCAGCTGGATCGATGTCCAAATAAACTACAATACTTGCGAGGGGCGGGGTTTGTTGTGCCTGGCACCACTTGTTTATTAGTTTATTTGGTTGGGACATTGTACATTAATGAACATCTGTTTAGACCAGTGACGTGCGGTCATGTGAAGCAGCCAGTTCTCCTGCCTCATAGCAGAGGGCACTCATGAGCCCATAGGTTGTTCTTGCTAGTGCGCTAGCTACAAGTCAAAGCAGCGATTCCTCTATTTTTTCTTCTCGCAATGGAAGATTACACATCCAATATAATTTGATCGAAAATTAAATTCTGACCTTGAATGAAATATGCAGAAGTATATGTAAGTTATATGTAAAGAATGCTGCTATGAGATATGCAACATAACCTGTTCACTGTTGCCAATCAGATAGTGAATAAAATAATCTATTGGGTTCATTTGTAGATCTGAACCTCACCACATGTCACCGGTATTGACCAACATTAGATGTAAAAATACCAGATTATAGTGAAAATTTTCATCCATAGGCAGATTAAACATCACAATTAAAACATAGAAATAGTAAAAGAAAAATGGGAAAAAGAAGGAAACTTTTCTTTACAATTAGAAATGTGGGAAAAACTGAATAAGCAACAATGGAAAAGTAAGTAAGTAAGTAAGTAAATTTTATTTATAGAGCACTTTTCACAGACAGAGTCAAAAAGTGCTTTATCAATTCAAATCAGAATCAAATTAAGTTTACAGAGACCCGACAGAATCCTTCAGGAGCAAGCACTTGTGATTGGTGACAGTGGCGAAGAAAAACTTCCCTTTAACGGGCAGAAACCTCGAGCAGACCCAGACTCCTGAAGGATGGCTGTCTGCCTTGACCAGTTGGGGTTAAAGAGAGAGAGAGAGAGAGTAAAGGAGGAGAAAAGAGAGAGCGATAGAGATATAGAGAGACTGGGGGAGAGGGGGACACATGGAGTACTTTATGATGAATACATAGAGTGTAGTCAGTCTGTGGTGGCCCTGGGTCAGGTGGGAGACTAAAAAGCCTTTTTGAACAGGAGGGTTTTGAGGTGTTTCTTAAAGCTCTCTACAGAGTCCATGGACCGTAGATGTAGAGGCAGGTCATTCCATAGACGTGGTGCCACAGCTTTAAAAGACCTGTCACCGCGTGTTAAAACAGGTGCGTGGAACCATCAGCAGGTGCTGTCCTGAGGACCTCAAGCTACGAGTTGAGCTGTAGGGCTGGATCAGGGAAGCAACGTATGCAGGGGCCTGGCCATGTAGGGCCCGGAAAGTTAGCACAAGAATTTTGAAATGAAGATGATATAGAACAGGGAGCCAGTGGAGAGATTTAAGAATGGGAGTGATGTGGGTTCTCCTGTTTGTGTGGGTCAGAAGCCTGGCAGCAGAGTTCTGGACAAACTGTAGACGGGCCAGCTCCTTGTTGTTTAAGCATGTAAAAGCACTTCAGCATTGTCCTGGAGAGAGTTCGGTTGGAAAAATTTAACCAGATTCTTTAAAACACCTGCTCAAAATCAATTTTTGAACAAAAACACCTCATGTTGGCGATCCTGTGGGGAAAAGAAGGCAAACCACTATCATGTATTCTGGCAATGCCCTATGCTTCAGATCTACTGGAAACAAATCAAAGAAAGTATGGAAAAGATATTTAAAGTACAAATTCCATTCAAATTCGAAAATGTATTTTTGGGCTTGAGTTCAGATGCTCTGGGTTCATCTCACAAATATATATTTAATGTCCTTTTGTTAGCAAGTAAGAAAGCACTCACCAGGAGATGGATGTCTACTGAAGCTCCTACACGAAAATTGGATAGCTGTGATTCACGAAATTTTTGTGATGGAAAAACTCACATTTTCTTTACAACTTGAACAAGAGAAATTTAAAAAATGTTGGGCGCCTTGGATTTCATATGTAACCTTAGCAAACCTGACTTTGACTGAACATAGAAGATGGTACTAACTCTCTTCCCTCAAGGTTTTTTTCTTTTTAAAATTTTATTTATGTGTTTTCTTTTCTGAGCTACTCCTATGTTCACGGTTGCCTTTTTTGTTTGAATTTCATAATACTAAATGTACATGTGCACTGCTAGGCTCTTTTTTTTTTTCCTTTTACATTATGATTAAGAGTGCTGCCTTGTGTTTATACGTATAAATGTATTTATGCCTCCCCCCCCTTTTTTTTTTGTCTTATTTCCTGAAGGTGTGGTTGGCTATATGTACTGGCCTGTTGATGTCATTTTTGTTGTGCATTTTTATTTTATTTTATTTTATTTTATTTTATTTTATTTTATTTTATTTTATTTTATTTATTTATTCATTCATTCATTCATTTATTTTTCCTTCTTAAAAAAGAAAAAGAGAACAATGTGGTTGATGTCATGTATATTATTTTGTTTGTTCTGAATAAACATTTGAATTAAAAAAAAACAAAACAAAACATAGAAACAGAATAATACAAGTTCAACACATTAAAAACGATCACAAATCTGGTTTGCTTTTAGCGACTGTTTTAACTGCGATAGACTCCAGAATCCTTGCGACCCTCTCAGGATTAAGCAGGGAGGGAAATGAATGAATGAATAATACACACCACACCTCGCTTTAGCACATAGTAGCTGCCATTGAAAGTATCAGGGATCGACTCCAGATCTTCATCAGCACCTTAGTTAAGCGTACTGACATGAGAATTAATCTACATTTTTGTTGGCAGCATAAACTGGAGAACTCAGAGGAAATCAACCATCCTTGCACCAATCCTTTATTAAGACACTGAACACAAGTTGCCAAGTTCCCAGTGACTTTCACTGGTGTGTGCAAATAGAACGAATGAAGACGACACATTGTACTGCACTATGAGTACCATCAGGTAGAAAGACACTATAAAACTCCAAGGACATCTATCATTGCAGTTTTTTTTCCTTTTTCTTGTTTTTTTACTCATATATCAAAAGTATTTCTGTTTTATTTGTATTACTCTTGTTATATATTTTAATCAAGCGTGACCATATGCTTCCCCACTCAGTTATTAAAGATTTTTCTGCAAGAACTAGTCACAACATTTCCTTATTCTATCAATAAAATGATATAACCAGTGACAAACATCACGCAGCAACACTGAGCTCAGCTACAGAAAGTCACGAACTCACTGATCCTCATTCTGACACCCACATGCCCACACAAACAGTCAGCCTTGTAAAAAAGAAAAAAAAAAAAAAAATAGAAAGAAAGAAAGATAGCCTTCCCACGGTCTTCATGTTTCTCTTTCACATTCACTGAGGATTTGAATGAATAAGAAATAGACTAAAGTGACGACTAATGATCTGAGATATACTGTAAGGGGCTAACAGGTCTGTTCATTGCATATCAAACAGACCGTGAGCGCAGACCTGCCTTTTCTAAGATCCTCACTCTTGTAATGCCATATGAACATGCACTTACTCTGCGGCGTTGGCAGGGTCCATCAGGGTTAGATTATGCAGTGGAAATGAATGCACTGAAGTTCACGATGAATCTTTCAGTGCTATAGGATTCAACTTGTGCCAGAGGGGAAAAGGAGTGAAGTTCAACTGTTTAAGGCGGCAGAGTCAATCATGCCTTAGCCTTGGTGCAGAACAGGTGAGGATCTGCTAAGCTGTTATAAGATATCCAATGCACTCCAGTTCGCTGTGCAGATATGTATTTATTTTTGTGTATATCTCATGTTTATTGGATAAAACTGATTTTTCTGCATTTCTTCAAGATGTTATCTACACTTTTCAACGGATTTCAATGTATCTTCCCATCCCCCAACAGTCATGCTTGGAAATCATGTTCATGATCATAACACTGGGCTACAAAAAAATGTTTTTTGCAAGTTGTCTAGGTTTTTTCAACTGAATTAGGACCATTCCAAAAATGACATCTGTTTTTCTCAATGAGGTCAGGTTTTTTTGCTAATTTGATTTTGAAAAATTTGATCTTCTCTCAAAATTGATTACATTTTTGTGACATTATCTGTTGATTTTTCATATAGTTCTCACCCAAAATAGGTTTTAAGAGAAAAAAAAAATCATTTTCTAACAGGATTCCTGTTAGGTACAATGGTGTATTCACCGCAGATGTAGCAGAATACGTCAGTCTTATTTTTGTAAGATCTTCTAGTCGAAGCCATTTCATTCACCTGTAATATTAGAAAAAAACAATCATAAATTGGCAAAAGTAAAATCTTCAGAACTTGTTTATTGCAAGAAATATGAAAGAATTTTGTATCATATGATGTGAAAATGCCCATAAATGTAAGCAAAAATGTTAAAAAGCCAATATGTAGCATAGTTCAGAAAGTTGAGCTGATTGAGCAAAATTAATGTGCTTTTTGGATTCAGCACACCAAAATTATCCTAAATCAGCTCAAAAAACTTAATAAAGTTGTTGTTGACCAGTGTAATCCTGATTAGCTAGAGAGACGTCTCAGGAGAAAAGATACGTCAACACAAAGATATGATCAATTAGGGATGTAACGATTTGAAAATTTCATATCACGGTTATTGTGACCAAAATTATCATGGTTATCATTATTATCGCAGTATTGTTGAACTTGTGCTCAAAATGTTCAAAAAGTACTTATACACACACTGAAATAATTTAACCAAGTTGTATTTAAAATAAATAAATAAAATAATTGGCACAGTGTACCTTCTGTTGGCAGAAACATTCAAGTATTAACCCTTAGTGGTCTGAGCCTATTTTGTCCGTTTTTCAGTACTTTTGGTTTTGTCTTTATATACTATATAAACAAATGTTTATTATACCCATGTTTGGTTTCTTTTTTTTTTTTCAGCACAACTTCATTTATATCATTTGCCTATTATTTTTTTCACTTTAACCTACTATATCAACATAAAAGGACAAAAAACACACAAAAAATCCGATTTGAGAAAGGTATATACTTTATTGCATAAATAACACAAAGATGCTTAACAAACCTTTTCAAAGACTTTAAAAGTGAATATTGGTTCCAAATATTAGGTATAGAAAATCAAAATAGTAATAAATTGAAACTACTCAAATATTTGACATAAAAGCAGATCTTTACATAGGCGTTTTTTCCCCTGAAAGTGTGGTAATCAAACATGGTTGTCATAATTAGAATTTAAACGGTAATACTAACCATCTGCAATTTTACCAAGGTTTATTGTTATACCAGTAATCATTACATCCCTAGATCAATATTTTACTATCCTGAAAATAGTGAAATTAGTAAAAAAAAAAAAAAAAAAAAAAAAAAAAATATATATATATATATATATATATATATATATATATATTTTACTATCCTGAAAATAGTGAAATTAGTAAAAAAAAAAAAAAAAAAAAAAAAAATATATATATATATATATATATATATATATATATATATGTGTGTGTGTGTGTGTGTGTGTGTGTGTACAGGGTGGGGAAGCAAAATTTACAATATTTTGAGGCAGGGATTGAAAGACAGTGTATGACCAATTAGTTTATTGAAAGTCATGAGAATTTAAATCTTCAAATCATATTTTACTGCATTTCTAACGGTCTTGTTGTCTACCTCAAGTTCAATTGCCATTTTTCTCATGGATTTGGTTGGATCCTTTAGGATTTTGGATTTGAGAGCTTTAATAAAAGCTTTGGTACGTTTTTTGTTGCTTCCTCCACTTCCAGACTTTCTTGTAATAGTTTTGCTCATAGTCATTCTCTTCTTTCCATTATAAACAGTCTTTATGGACACTCCAACTATTTTTGAAATCTCCTTTGGTGTGACGAGTGCATTCAGCAAATCACACACTCTTTGACGTTTGCTTTCCTGATTACTCCTATGGGCAAAAGTGTCTGAAAAGGTATGGATAATAGTGTTAGGTATGATTATGACATCAATATATGTTTGGTTTCAAAACAATTGACGTAGTGCCTGCTGAGAAAAAACAACTAAATGTTCATTGTAAATTTTGCTTCCCCACCCTGTGTGTGTATATTCTTATATATATATATATATATATATATATATATATATATATATATATATATATATTTTTTTTTTTTTTTTTTTTTTTTTTTTTTTTTTTTTGAGCATTGTACAGAGGCTTAAAATTGTCAGACATATAGTTTAATTGTAAATCTGGCAATGCTTATTTGGCAAATCAGATACATTTCCTGAAAGGGGATACACTCCCAGTAACTGGATCTAGCTTGTATGTGGTTTTAAATGCACTAATTTAGGAGCAATACATTTTTGTCCTCTGTAGGGGACAAAAGTTTGACAGTTTTACTTCAAAAGTGCTATCCATTGCAAAGGACATTCCATTAAAAAAAGTAATAATAATAAATACAAAAAAAAAAGAAAATTAAAAATGTGTCCAAAAGAACTTTTGCATTATGCAGTTTTCAATCAGGACAATTGTTTAATGTAAAAAAACTAAAATAAAATCACTTTCCTGGGTCTTAGGAGGATATACACTGTTGCCCATGAAGTTGGAATAAAATCTTTTTACCTCTTCTTATGAAATGATTGTGACAATGTGATTCATTCTTGACAGATAAAGTGTAACTGTTGATGTAAAATGTACATCACTAAGAGATTTAGGATGTTGAACATGAACTGTGAACTGGAACACACTGAACAACAACAAGGATTTAAATTTTGGCACAGCAGTCTTAGAAAAAAAAAAAGCCTCAAAACAAAATCAGTCTAGCTCTTTTTGGCACCTGGTTGAACTCCAAAAAGCAGTTACATGGTCAAAACTTGGTAAGAACACAGTAAAAAAAAAAAAAAAAAAAGGGAAAATCACCACAAAACTGAAAAACAGTAAAAACAAAAAACAAAACAAAAAAAACACAAGGAAAACGGTGTAAAAAACAAAAAAAAAAAAAAAAACCATCTGTTTTCATAGCGAGTCGGTCTCACTCACTGCTCTATGTTTTACCCCCCATTACACAGGCAGTGGGGTGTGCACTGAGCGTGCTCAGATTTCATGGGAAGAACAAGGTCTATTCTTCAGCATGTTTTGAAATTCCTATTGAGCAAACAATTGAATTTTTTAGGAATATTTGAAATAAATCATTCCTTCAGAACGCTCACCACTGACACATCAGGGGTTAAAGGGTTAATCTAAAAAAGCCAAACCATTTACTTTCTTGGGCCTCAGAAGGATATAGAACCTCAGAAGCGTTACGTAGAACCTTTGTCCAGCAGTGCCATAGAGAACAAGGTCAGTTGGTGCTATAAATACAGCCTTATGAGGTGCTATAGAGAACCTGACTGGTACCATCCAGAACCTTTGTCCAGTGGTGCTTTAGAGAACCACTGGTTTTAGTTTAAGGGATTTGAGTGGTTTGAAGGTACTTGCGTCACTTTTGAAGTAAGCGTCTTCCAAAGAAACGTTATGTGTTTGTAATGTGATGTACAGAGTTCAGGGTCGACTAGTGGGCGTCACATAAAGTAACCAACACATCACATCTCCTGTGAGAAGACATTCCTGCCATGCTCATTTTTCTTTACTTAATCCATAAAGACCCAGTGCTACTTTTGTGACAATTCCCAAATGAATTTTCCTCTATATTTAACCTTTCTTAAGTGATTTAACACCATTTATTGTAATATTATCCTCTTTATTTTGTCTTTTTCCAGTAAAAATCTGTTATTTTCCTGTATTTACAAGAAAATTAAGTGTGGAACAAACCTAAAAAGCCAGTGTATCTCTGTTAGAGGGGTACATCTGTGGAATAATCTGGAGCAAAACTTAAAAATGTCTTCTTCAATCTGTGCATTTAAAAGGATGTATGAATCCACTATAATAACAAAATATAGAACATTAGAAGTACGCATAAAATAAGATATTATAGTTATTTGGTTATCATGATAGGAAGATACTATCATATTTATTAATCATTGTATTTGGAGTAAATATTTGGGGTGGATATGTATATTACAGTTTATATTAAAAACAGTTGATTATTGCAAATCTGTGTATGAGGTGACTAAAAAAAAAGTGTATGAATGGTTTATATGGATGTTTTGTGTTATTGTAAAAAATATACAGAGGAAAATGTGTGTTAACAAAGCAAAGGTTTGATTATTAGTTTGTAAAAAGGGGGTGGGAGTCAATAAGTTATACTTCTTCCCACTCCTTTTCGAGCGCAAAAAAAATGTATTTATTTTATTTGTTTTGACCATGTTGTATGATTCTTTGTTATCTGATGATTCTATGTGCTCGAAATAAACTACTACTACTATTTAAATTACAGATCACATAGATGTTCATATAAACATAGATTTAAGTTGAGGGTTATTATATCCAAAACAGGGAAATCTGAAAAAAAGGGACTTTTTCAGCATTAACTGAAAGTCGAGGACCACACATATGGACCAGAGCAAAGGTAGTAAAATTAAGAACAATTATTATTTAGTAAAGTTAGAAAAATGTTAATACAAGCTCCAAAAAATATCAATTAACAAAATGAACAAAGATGGGCCCAACTGAGGTCGACTAAACCATAACTGCAACAGAACAAAAACTGACCTAAGCAGACAATGAACGAAGGTGGGCTTAAATAGAAAGGGACTAACCCAAATCAAACACAAGGGGGAGATGTTACACTAGAAAAGTAAACCAAACCATTAACTAAGTCAAAATAACATAAAAAGCAAATAATCATAACTAGACACAAATTACGAACTGTGTGAAATAAATGTGATTTAAACCAAGAATTGAAGCAATTAAATTAACACAGAAGAAACAAACAGTGTTTCCCCTCCTCAGTTTTGTGGTAGTAGTTCCTTCCCGCTTCTTAAACTAGAAGCACTTGGAGAGCGCAGACCTCCGCCAAGGCAGATCAGTGGCCCCCCCCCACCCCCAATCACCACCAAAATTTAATCATTTCTTCCTTGTGCCAGTATCAACATTTCCTGAAATTTTCATCCAAATTTGTCCATAACTTTTTGAGTTATCTTGCACACAGTCAGACAGACAGACAGACAGACCAACACCGACAAAAACATAACCCCCTTGGCGGTAGTGATGGCCAAGCCCATTTGTCTGGGAACTCAAGAAAAAGTGTAAGTAAATAATTCAAACATAACTAATACGTGTGCACCCAAATTAGCATGTTTAAATAAAATACTAAAACTAAACCATGTGATGTAATTATTAACTGTAACTTAAACAAAAAACTCATGAAATAACTAGAAAAGCACTTGGAGAGCACAGACCTCCGCCAAGGCAGATCAGTGCCCCCCCCGATCACCACCAAAATTTAATCATTTGTTCCTTGTGCCAGTATCAACATTTCTTGAAATTTTCATCCAAATTGGTCCATAACTTTTTGAGTTCTCTTGCACACAGACAGACAGACAGACAAACCAACGCCGGCAAAAACATAACCTCCTTGGTGGAGGTCACAAAAACTACTAACACAAGGTTGTGGTGGGTAAGGGATCCACCACACTGAACATAAACCCAGCGTCTCCATCCACTGTCATTGATTTAACTCCATGGGTTTTACTGGTGAATCAATGCTGTAGAAGATGACGGTGTTTCCATGATGACTACGGAGCCTCTGAACGTTCAGTGGGTCATATCTGATGACCATGAAAAGATCATAAACTGTATTTTACACCAATCATTTACATGGTTTGATAGGATTAGAGGTTCAGAAGTTGTTAAATATGTTAGATCAGTAGATGCTTTTGGTCACCAGTTGCTGATTGGAACTTTATGGGTTAAGTCTAACCTAAACTGAGGTTGTTTTCTTAAGAAAAAAATCAGCTGAGTGAAGATGCCAGGACACGTAACACTAGGTGAGAAAGGTGACATCATGTATTTAGACAAACTGTGACAACTTGGTTAAATTTGACTCAACATCTTAAAGGTGGGGTATGAGATCTTAGAAAAACAGTTCGAGCAAGCTACATTTTGAAAACACTCAACTGAAAAATCCAAACCCCTTTCTTCAGACATCCCCCTGAAGCCACGCCTCCAGAGTACTGGCACGAGCAATGCTTGTTCACGAGCGCTGCACAGCAACAATTCGCTGGCTCCAGGACCATACGGCCCCGGCTGAGGCTCCGACCGCGACTACGGCCCCCTGCTCCGGCTCCGATCCATGCATACCTCATTTAGTCTCCTCCAACACCCCTGCTCTTACAGAACAACCCCAGCTCATACCTATCTGGTAAACATTACATTTCCTAATGATTTATGTTAGTGACAAAACAGTTTGCCGGTGAACTTTCCATCCTAATATAACTAATATATCCAAGCTCTGGCTCTGGCTTCATTCCCTGAACAAGTGCTCCAAGCCTCTGAGAACACACGATTCATGCATGAAGAGGGGGGAGGGACAAATGGCAGTTGAGTTTGATAGACATATCACTGTTCAATCATTCCGACTGGGTGCTCAAAATGATTGGACGGTGTTTTTTCAGTCCTGTCCATTCCACAGGTGACTAAATTTTTAGATAGATTTAGTTAGAGCATTTAATTAATTGGTTGTAATCGGGGTGTGAAGGGGATTTTAAGCAATATAGTAAAAAATGCTCCAGGAAAACATCTCACATCCCACCTTTAAATGCCAGGAGAGAAACCTGGCTGGCACCCCTTGAAATTCAATATAACAAAATAACATAAAATAAAAAAATTAAAGCCCAAACTCAAACTGTTACATAACATTTTCAATACCTGCAGATAATATCTACACATGGAACAGAGAGCAGCAATTACAGGCGACACATCTTTGCCTTTCTTCACATTTGCTATACCCCTTGTATTCTGTTTGTTCTTTCTGATAGTGCTGCTAATCCATGGCTATAACTGATAATAACATAAGCTCTTTCACCATAAAGGTCACCCATATTATGTCTAGACTGGCTGCCATTTCACTTGATGGAATTTATTGATGATTAGTTTTGTTTTCTTGAAAGATGTATTTACCTTGACTACTTACAGCCAAACAATATTTGCAAAAACTTTGAGAAATTCAAGTGAAAATGAGGTATTTATTGTTGAGTTCAGTAGGCAGACTCTGGTGTGTTTTAGGTTTTTATTTCAGAGTGTAGGAGTTGTCTTCGATTTGTGTTCCAGGCTTGATAAGTGTAATGGACACTGTAGCATATTCGGGCACGCCTTCACCGTGTGAAGCACAGTGAAAAGATCAGGATGGCGTTGTCTGTTAATGACGCTGAAAGCTTCTGCACAAGCCTCTCTGATCTCGGTAAGGCTGCTGTAGTTCTCAGTCCTGCTGTATTGATTGCGATGCCCTAGATTGAAGTGTTATTCACGCTGGAAGAGACTGACTGGTAAATTCATGGAAATGAGAAAAGCACTGTTCTCTCTATAAACAAATACTTGGTTTTATTTTTTTTAAAATTTATTTATTTATTTATTTATTTTTCAAAATAAAGGTTGAGGTATAATCTTTTTGCAGATAATGGAGGAGGAGCACTAGCAGATGACTCTCAGAAATCCTTCCTGTCCACAGATGACTCCACAGCGGATGGTTTGACCCCAGCTCAGGTGGATCTCCAGGGATCTCATTGGCTGTCACATCCCATCTCATCATAACCTGGTTGGCCCATATGGTCCTGTGGCAGGTGTCCTCCTCCCTGTAACCTAAGTGCCCTGAACTCCCCCCCCCCTCCGTCCTCACCCCGAACCTGGAAACTACAGTGTATTACATTCAGGACAGAAACGTCCCACGGTGGAGGAGGCTATTTTAAGGACAGCTCATGTAGAAAAAAAAGGTAGGACAGAAATATGTGGATTGTTTTCTTTTTTGGTTGAGAGCTAACATAATAATAAAACTAATACAAAGAATAATAAAAATAAGAATGCATAAAAAATAGTTTGTTCCTAAATTGAGGGTAAAATCTCCTAATTTTAGGATATTAGTTATATTAAAGGGTATTTGACTATATTTGAAAAATGTCATATTTATTGTCCATTCAAGCAACTTTTGAATGTGTAATGTTGCTCTTACTTGCTTTTAAAATATTGCTGGTGTTCAAAATTTGTCTCTGTATAATGGGTTTTTTTGTATGGTTTTAGCACTCAGGTTTATGTATATTTTTAGTGTGGATGTATGGCTGAAATCCCCACTTTCTGTAACTTCCGAGATGTTTTCCTGGAACATTTTTTACTATGTTGCTTAAAATCCCTGTCACACCCCAATTACAACCAATTAATTAAATGCTCTAACACAAAAATAAAAATAAAAATAGTCACCTGTAGAA
Source organism: Sphaeramia orbicularis (assembly GCF_902148855.1). NCBI lineage: Eukaryota > Metazoa > Chordata > Actinopteri > Kurtiformes > Apogonidae > Sphaeramia > Sphaeramia orbicularis. The sequence goes on along the minus strand of NC_043971.1, from coordinate 40,963,379 downwards.
CGGACAGGACTGAAAAAACACCATCCAATCTTTTTGAGTGTCCACTCAAAATGATTGAACGATGATATGTCTATCAAACTCGACTGCCATTTGTCCTTCCCCCCTTTGCCCTCTTCGAGCATGAATCGTGCGTTCTCAGAGGCTTGAAGCGCCTGTACAGGAAACAGAGCCAGAGCCAGGTCTTGGCTGTATTAGTTATATTAGGATGGAAAGTTCACCGGCAAACTGTTTTGTCACTAACATAAATCACTAGGAAATGTAACGTTAGTCACATAGGTATGAACTGGGGCTTTTCTGTAAGAGTGGGGGTGTTGGAGGAGACTGAATGAGGTATGCATGGATCCGCGAGCCGGAGCTTCAGCTGGGGCCAGAGCTGGAGCCGGGGCCGTAGTTGATGTTGGAGCCCCAGCCGGGGTTGGGGCAGTAGCTGGCGTTGTAGCCCGAGCCAGGGCCGTATAGGGCTGGAGCCTCAGGCGGGGTCGGAGCTGGAGCTGGGGCCGGGGCCGTAGCCAGTGTTGGAGCCTGAGCCAGGGCCGTACGGAGCCAGAGCTGGGGCCGGGCCGTAGCCGTGGTCGGAGCCGGAGCTCGAGCCAGAGCCGGGGCCGTACAGGGCCGGAGCCGGAGCCTCAGCTGGCGAATTATTGCTGTGCAGCGCTCATGAACCCTCGGGAACAAGCATTGTGCGTTCCAGTACTCTGGAGGCGTGGCTTCGGAGGGATGTCTGAAGAAAGGGGTTTGGACTTTTCAATTGAGTATTTTCAAAATGTAGCTTGTTCGAACTGTTTTTCTAAGATCTCGCACCTCATCTTTAAGTAAAGGTTGACTACGGTGGCCAACAAGGGCCAAACACATTGCAACGGCCCAATGCATCTCAGTTCAGAGAAAACAGCTGCAAGTACAGAAATGATGAAAATTGACCAACTCAAACACAAGTCTAAACGAAGTACAAAAACAGCAACGTGGTGCAAATGAAAAAATGTGCCGCAAGACACAAAAACACATGCATAATCATCAAATGTTCTGCGAATAAAGAAACGATTCAAACCAGGAAAACATCTGCAAATGAAAAACATTGCATAACCAGTCACTACAACAGACCTGTAGGGGGCGCTGTCAGCAGAACAGCTCAATACAGAGACACACAAGATGGAGAGAGAAACGGAGAACAGCTGACTGACAGTGTTTCAAACTACAGTGGGAACAAATGGAAGTTACGGCGCAGCGCGGTAATGTGACTTTTATTTGATTCTATTTGACACTAGTCTGATGTCTATAAACACTGCCCCCTACAGGTTTGGAGCACTTCTGTTGTACTGACTGGTTATGCAGCGTTTTTCATTTGTAGATGTTTTCTTGGTTTGCATCATTTCTCTATTTGCAGAGCATTTCATGATTATGCTTTTTTTTTGTTTTGTTTTTTTCTTGCGGCACATTTTTTCATTTGCACCACATTCCTCTTTTTGTACCTCTTTTAGACTTGTGTTTGAGTTTGTGAATTTGCATTGTTTCTGGACTTGCAGTTGTTTTCTCTACCTGAGACACATTGGGCCGGTGCAATGTGTCTGGCCCTTGTCAGCCACCGTAGTTAACAAGGTTATTATCGTTAATGAAAACTAACGAAATGACGAAAACTAGAATTGTAAAAACATTTTTGTTAACTGAAATAAATAAAAACTAGAATTAAAAGAAAAAAAATGATAACTAACTGAAACTGTATGGTGTGCTTACAAAACTAACTAAAACATAAAAAAATTATGGATAAAATTCCCTTAGTTTTCATCTTTGTCAATGTCGGATTGATATGAAACCAATTTATTTCCCTCAAGCAATTTTAGCTGCTGGCACCATATGATATTTAACAGTCTGTCACTTCTCATCACTTGTCGTTTTGAGTCATCTTCTGGTCCCCACTCTACCTGGAAACATGGAGACTAAAGTTGGGAGAAAACAGCAGAGTCCTGTCTGGGATTTATTTGAATTCAATGGCGAAGAAGATAAAAGATATAAAAAAAAAAAAAAAAACAACTAAAACTAAGCATTTAGAAAATAACGAAAACTGATAAAAAGTAGCAAACCTGCTCTACAAACTAATTAAAACAACCTGAATTAGAGAAAAAAAGTCAAAATTAAATAAAACTAAACTATATTGAAAAATTCAAAACTATTATAACCTTGGTAGTTAATAAATAAATATATAAAATAATTTAAAAAAAGAAAATTATCAATTTTCAGAGAGAAGCCCTGATAAATTGGATGACATTTTGTGAAACTCCTGAAATCTTCAAGAAAATACTGTGATATAATGTTGTCAAATATTGGATTGCAAGTGTTAAAATACTAAACAGGAACTCTTCACCCTTCTCTGGACTTTTGGCTGTAGAAAATAGTAATACAGAAGTCTTTGGCTGCTCACAGATGTTTTCAGACAGGTAGGGGTGTTCAATTTGTGATTGACAGCTGTAATTTCAGATCACTATTCAGGTTCACTTAGATGATGAGTCGACTGCTCTACTCTGTGACTTGACACAGATGAAAAGTCTTTCCCCGTTATTCCTCCTGGCGTGTGAGGGCAGCAATGAAAGAGCTCCACTCGATTTTTATTTGAGTCACCGTCTAGTTGGTCCCTTAGGTGGGTCTCACCTTCTTCAGTTGCCTTTCCACATTTCTGCATCAGGTGTTTTTTTTTTCCTTCCTTTCTTTGTTGTTTCCTCACTTGCATTTTCCTTTTAGCGTCCACTGAAGGTCAGTCTGTGTGATGTTACCTAGGACAAGAAAAGTGGTTTAACTTTTCCAGTGGTGTAAAACTAGGTCATTTGTTTTTATATTTGGCCTTTTCATTCGGTCTGAGAGGAAAGAGCTACAGCAGGATGGTGATAATTTTAATGTTCTACCATTTTTTCTCCTGATTTCGGCTCCTGAAGTTACTTATACGAACAATACAGTCAAAGGATTTTACTATGTATAGGATTCGTGAAATTTACTGTCAGTCTGAGACCCAAACCATACAGATCTAAACTGTTAAATAATTTGATCAACTAATCCTATCAATACATGTAAATAATTGGAACAAAATGCAGTTTCTCATCTTTTCATGGTCATCAGATTTGACCCATTTGGATGTTCAGAGGCTCCATAGTTACCGTGGAAACACCGTCATCTTCTACAACATTGATTCACCAGTAAAACCCATTGAGTTTAATAAATAACAGTGGATGGATACACTTGTTTTTATGTTCAGTTATTAATATCATTGCTGAAAAAGTGACTTTTTCTTCAGTTTTCTCTGTCTTTAATATAATAACCCTCAACTTTAATATGAGCTTTTTTGAACATCTACATCACAGGTGTCAAACATGCGGCCCGGGGGCCAAATCCGGCCCGCCAAAGGGTCCAGTCCGGCCCTTGGGATGAATTTTTGAAATACAAAAATTACACTAAGATATTAACAATCCTTTTAGTTCAGGTTCCACATTCAGACCAATTCAATTTCAAGTGGGCAGCACCAGTTAAATACTATCATAATAACATATAAATAATGACAACTCATAATTTTTCTCTATGTAAATGAAAATATTTTCATGTATTTACACTAAAACAAAGTATAGTTTTGCAAAAAAAAATGTGAATAACTTGAACAAATATAAACAGCCTGAAATGTCTTAAGTACAATTTTAACAATATTCCACCTGTTACTAAGTGTTTTGTGTATTTGTAGATGGGGCTGTTAGAAAATATCGGTTCTGCAATATATCGCGATATTTCATTTCACAATACTGTATCGATATTTTTAGGTATTTATTCAAATGCAGATATGGCGAAAGTTCATTTTTGTTTTTTGGTTTTATTTATTTTTTTTAATATCTCATTTATTATTATTTTAATGTTATATATCTTAAACTGTGGTGTCTGTAAAATATATTTTAAGTTTTAACATGGGAAAATTTTGTGATATAACATTAGATCCTTTTGGGATCAAATAAAAATGTATTTAATAGGTATTTATTCAAATGCAGATATGGCGGAAGTTCATTTTTGTTTTTTGGTTTTATTTATTTTTTCAGTATCTTATTTATTATTATTTTAATGTTATATATCTTAAACTGTAATGTCTGTAAAACATAATTTAAGTTTTAACACGGGAAAATTTTGTGATATAACAATAGATCCCGTTGGGATCAAATAAAAATGTGTTTAATATTTGTGCAGATTTCTGGTGTAATTCAGTTCTTCCAGGAAATAATAATTTAAAAAAAAAAAAGAAACAAACAAAAAATTGCCTTTTTAACAGTATCATGATATATCGTGATATATCGTATCGAGACCCTGGTTTTGTGATTTGTATCGTATCACCAGATTCTTGCCGATACACAGCCCTATTTGTAGATCCACTGTAATCTGTAAGTTATAATGTAAATGCAATGAAATGTAATGTGTGTAAATGATAAAGTGAGGCATAATATTGTTAAAATTACACTTATTTTTTCAGTTTGTTCACATTTTTTGAAAAGCTAGTTTGCAGATGTAAACCTTTTCATAATGTAAATTTACTTTTTTCGCTCTAAAACATAGAGAATAGTTTGGACTTGACATTATTTATATATTATTATGTTATTATTTTACTGGTTCGGCCCACTTCAGATCTAATTTAGCTGAATGTGGCCCCTGAACTAAAATGAGTTTGACACCCCTGATCTACATCATCAGTAAATGAAATGTAGAAAATAACTGATTTTTACTGGAAAAGACAAAATTAAAAGGATAATGGTACAATTAATGGTGTTAAATCACTTTAAGAAAGGTTAAATATAAACGAAAATTCATTTGGGAATTGGCACAAAAGTAGCACTGAAATGAAAAAACACAAGAACAAATGCAAAACACAGAGGATAATAAAGTAACGTGAGGGTTCGTTGGTGGTGAACAGTTCATTCTTTGTAAAATGAGACTGCAGGATGGAGATGGATTTCTTCTTACAACAGTGCTTTACTTTACACGTACCGTAACAGCTACAAAAACACTTCCTGAAACATCATCTCACATGACCGAACTAGCCAATCAGGAACTAACAGTACCTAGATCGTTAAATGTAAAGGCGGCCTTACATTGTGCGAGTTTAGAGACGATTTCTCATTCGTGCGACTATTTCTGGGATCAGGCCCGATGTGCCTCTAATCGTGTGTCGTGCTTTGTACAGTGTACATGGGGTAAAGAGAAGCGATTAGCACCTCACGACCACCTCACGACCAGCAATCGTGTGTTCGCAAGGAAAACCGAGCTGTTTGAAATCCTGCTCGCTCCTCGTGAGTGTATCGTACTGTCAAAGCAGTGCCACGACCCGATGTGCCTCAAATTCTCACACTGTGCATGCGCAAACACAGACGCGTACAGTAGCATACAAGCTAACAGTAGCTGGCTATTGTCTTAGTGCAGTTTAGCTGTTGCAGCTTACCTCTAGTTCCTGCTGTAGGATTGACAGCCCATACTGTCCACGTCTGGAAAACCTATGCCTGCACTAAACACATCGTTGTCTTTTCTTCTTTTTTGATTCCCCGCAGATAATGGCACATATTACCAAAGCAGCTCGTTGGTTTTTGTTTAGCACTACCATTTCATGGCTCACGCCAATACACAATCGTCAGTGCACTTTTACGGATTCCTTGGAATTTTAACGTTGTATTTCCGGATACAACACTCCAACGTGTGGTGCGTCCTGTGGTGTATGGTCCTACAGTGTGAGCAGTCAGGTCACATACAAGCGTAGGTCCGTGCAGTGTGAGAGCATGAATCATGAGCCTGACTGTACGACTGATTCGCAGTTTGAGATGGAGCTGCGTGCAACGATCGAAATAATCGCACAGTGTATGGCCGCCGTAAGTGATTTAGAAAAGGCACATTCAACAGGTTATTTTAGCTGCTTATATACAACAAATGAAAATAATTAAATGTGTATATGTGTACATAATTATTCTACAACATAAATGCAAAAAGTTATTTGTGTAAACACTGTCAATATATTTTTTTAACAAATACCTGAATTAACTTCTTCCCTGTAATTTATTCCATTGTTAAACTTTACATTCCTTCAACATGAATTATTATAACTTCTGAGTCTTACAGTATTATAATAAATGGTGATGAATCAATTGGAGGGGGGATAGTTTGCTTTTTTAAATGGAATTATGCATTTTAAAACATTTCCCTGTGGTCCACATAAACTGTAAATGCTATGTTTGGGCCTGAATTCTTCATTAATTCAACTCCACAGGTCCATCTTCAACCCTATTTCCAAGTAATGACACCAGAAAGGTCATTTTGAGTGCCGGCCCTTTAAATGTACTTCATGCCACGCCCCCTCCAGGTTGTTGGCTGTGCTGCTCTGTCCTGTTCCGCCAACAACTGAATATTTTTAGGTAATCAGCTCGAAGTTTGGACATATTTTCAGTATGGACTACAACCGCTGCTGTTGACAAACAAGAAACGTTTGTTGGAATCCTTGATCTTATATGTGCAGATTCTGTAGACAAAACTAGTTCCATGATCCTTAAATGGAACTGGTTCTGAGATCCAGCATCGAATGTACACAGCGCCTCCCCATACCACCATAACCACCACAGTCAGCACGGAGGTGAAGAGCGGCTGCTGACGTCACTCTCCTGCAGCGCTTACTTAGTGAACTCATTTTCGAATTATGGTAGGTTTTTGCAGGACAGACCACGAAAATGAAAAAGCAATGTCCTCTGTTTTCTTTTTGATTGCGTCATGAAATGTGCAACATGAATAAGTAAATGAAAATGCAGATTGGATAATTTATTAACCCTTTCATGCATACTGCTCACTACAGTGGACAGCTATTCTACAGCTTTTCTCTTCTATATTCATGGATTTTGTTTTCGTTGTTTTGTTTTTTTTCCACACATACCTTTATTAAAGTTTTAAGACACTACATATCCTTTCTGACATGAATTGGTAACATGTAGATCTCTTCTGAGCATAAACCCCCAGAATCACAAAACCCTCCCCATAGCTTTCACACAATTTATCAGTAAATACATGTTTCTGTGCGTCAAAAATTAAACGTGTGGTGTCCAGCTGAGTGGACATCTTTGCAACTTCATGAAATATAGGTCCATAAGAATTTTTTTTTTTTTTTCATTATTTTTTTTATGTATTTTTAAAATTCTTTAAATTATTTTTATTTTATTTTATTTTTTAAAATTTATTTTTCAGAAGAAAAATTTCAATCGCATTGTTTTTTTTATGCCTGAAGAAGAATAAAAACACTCAGGAAAAAATTTTTGATTGAGGTTCTCATAATTCGTGCATGAAAGGGTTAATAATTTTATTTATGAGTCAAATAATGCAGCCATATTCTTATAATGAAAAGCATTTCTTCAAATGCATTTTAATTTAGGTTATGATAACTAATCCCTTCCATACAAATGTCATGACATAACTAGTTATAAAATGTAACAAATTTAGAAGGAATTAAAACAGGTTGTAGAAATCCACTCAATTTTTGCCAAAATGAATATAAAGATAGCTTTGCAGCATCTGGAGGGTTCAAATTCAAACTTTATGTACCAAAGACTAATAAAGATGGATTTAGCTAAATGTGACCCCTGTAAGAAAGAGAGAAAAAATCATTTGGGAATGCCACAAAAGTAGCACTGGGCCTTTATGGGTTATTAAACTTTTTCAGAATTCCACATTTTCAACTGGTTTAATTCAGTTTATACACTGTTCCACTAGGTTGTTTTGCCTAAAATCATCCTTATGTTATTCCATTCATAACTGTGTGAATGGAATAATCTGAGTGGATACAGACACTGTGGAGAAATGAAGGACAAAACAAGAAGAAAACAAACAACAAACAAAACTAAACTGATACTAGTAATCATCAGAATAAGGCAGTGTAGAGTGAACGGAGGCTCTTGTGTCCTGTTCAGTCCTGCATCTTAATGAGATGATTCGCCCACTGCAGCTGCTTTTCTGGTTTGTCTGAATGGGATGAAGAGGATGATCCGGATTGTCCAGGATGTCCTCCATCTCTCCACCAAAGTCCACGGTGAGTCCAGCTTTTCTCCAAACCAGCATTCTTCAGCAGTTGGGTATTACATTATGGTCTGTCATCCAGACTGTTAATATGTTTCATTACACAACATTAACTGTTCTATTATTAACACACCAGTATGTGTTTACAGTTGGAAAGTAGCTGAAAATACTTGGCAGCTTTTAACATGTCGTATGTTTTTCCTCCTGTTCCGCTCTCTCATCCTGGTCACTTCTGGCTCCAAAAGAGAACACAGTGACCAAAATAGCTTTAACATTACTGTGGATGCATACACCTCTTTTTTTTAATCATACATTGTATATATCCTACATTACCTATATAAATCTTTATTTGTTGTGCATATTTCTCATCTGTACTATAGAGTTAGCTTTTTGTATATTTTAGTAATTTAGTAGTATATGTATATTTAATATTTTATGTTGTAGCTTTTGTACATTGCTCACATTTTTCAGTGTTTTGTGTGATATTTATATACAATCCTTTTTTGCACTAATTGTTTTTGCTGCTAAACAGAACAGACCTGCTGAGCAAATTTTCATTGTTCATGTGACAATCAAGATCTATTATTTTTTATTCTATTTAACAAGCTTTAACATTACTGTGGATACGTACGCCTCTTTTTTTAAAATCATACAATGTATATATCCTACATTGCCTATATAAATCTTTATTTGTTGTACATATTTCTCATCTGTAGTATAGAGTTAGCTTTTTGTATTTTTTAGTAGTTTTAGTAGTACTTTAGTAGTATTGTATATTTAATATTTTATGTTGTAGCTTTTGTACATTGCTCACATTTTTCAGTATTTTGTGTGATATTTTTATACAGTCCTTTTTTGCACTAATTGTTTTTGCTGCTAAACAGAACAGAACAGAGCTGCTAAACAAATTTTCATTGTTCCTGTGTCAAAGATCTATTCTATTCTATTCTATTCTATTCTATTCTATTCTATTCTATTCTATTCTATTCTATTCTATTCTATTCTATTCAGGCTGTAGTAAAGTCACTAAACTACGCACCTTAACCCTTTCATGCATGAATTATGAGAACCTTAATCAAGAGTTGTTTTTTTTTCCCTGAGTGTTTCTATTCCTCTTTAGGCATGAAAAACATTGAAAAATGTTTATGGACCTAATTTGAATGGAGTTCCAAAAATGACCACTCAGCTGGACACCATGTGTTTAATTTCAGAAGCAAAGAAACATGTATTTACTGATATACTGCATCAAAACCAGGAAATAAAAACATGTTTAATGCTGCTAATCTGATGTTTTTTCACATTTTAACATACCTGCATGAAGATAATATGCAAAAAAACCCCAAACAAACAAACAAACAAAAAAAACCTTTACAATCTAATAAAAATTACCATTTTTTTTACACTCAAACATGTTAGTGCAGATCAGGTTTATCTAGAACAGCAAATTTACAGTAATGGTATGAATTACAGTGTATGGGATGATGCATAAGCGTCCAATGTGTTGGCTGATATGGAACTAAAACAACCAAATCCATAAGAGAACACCTTTGAATAGATGTCCACTGTAGTGACCACTATGCATGAAAGGGTTAAGCTCCGATTCTAAGTGAGTGAATACATGCATGAATGTCATTGTGCACAGTTGCCAACAGAAAAAAAATACAATACAATAAAATAAATAATGACTGTAATTTATAAATTATAGTCAATTCCTGATCATAAAATCCATTTCCTCCTCTTTGCTCTCAGTGGTTTGTCAGATGTATGTTGTATTTTCATGCCTCCTTGGCATATTTCTTTCTGCCTCTGCTTTTGTTCTCACCTTTGGCTGATGGATTGAAAGGTTGGTGAGACCTGAGCTAAATGGATTTCTGTTCTGGACTGAAATGGTTTATTGAGTGGAATTTTCTACCTGCTGGGAAGCTGTCAATATGCCAAACATTTAAAGACTGGCTTTGATTTGTTACTCTATTCCATTGAAGCTGTTAGTCCAGAAAAGAAAAGGTCACGTGTGCTTTTGTTTGTAGTTTACTTGTGTGTATTGTATGTATGACTTGTTACTACTAAAATAAAATAAAAGTACATGCTACAACAGTAATCAAATAAAAACAAAGGCCACAGTTTGATCATTTGCTTGATTTCTTAAAATACATATTGGCTGCATTCTCATTGTTCATTTTAATCAAACCCCTTTTGACATTTTAAGAGACTGGAGGTGAGACAAAGGAAGAAGGATTTTTGAGACATGACATCTGATATCGATTAAATGTTTGTGCCATTTAGGGTGGAGGCAATAAGGACAAAAGCCTTTGGCTGCAGTGATGGAGAAGAATGCTGCTGGAGGTTTTTTTTTTTTTTTTCTTTGTCTTTTGGGTAAAAGTGCCCTTTAAAAATGTCAAATTAAAATCTTTTAGACAAGGTTTCTTGTAAACCGTCACTTTCAGTCTTCAGTGCCTTGTGGATTGGACTTTTTTCCCCCCTAACAATATCCTTAAAACTTTTTCTGCAAATCAAACATCCTAGAGTCTGACCTTAATTCAGGCAAAGTATGTTTTTCAAACGACCGCACTGTCCAAGGCCAAAAGTCACTTAGAAAACCAACAGTTATCGAATCCTTTAAGCAGTTAAAACCTTTTTACTCTTAACAATTTTTTTTTTTTTCTTTGGGACTTTAGATGAATTATATAAAAGTACACTGATCTTTTATCTGTCAGTTTTTACTGTTGTATGTCTGTTTCTTTTAGCCTTTAATTAAACTATATGCATTATTAATTATACTCTTCTATCTGACGTAAATCCCTTTTCTGTCTTAGATGTTACTCGTTAGTATTTGCCTCACTGTTTTATAGATGACTTAATGATAAGATAAGAATAGAGCATCACCCAGAATAGCAAAACTAAGAACACCATTAAAAAAATGGAAAATGGTTTAGTGACAAAAGATGCCAACTCGATTCTGCTCCAGAATAAAGTGGGAAAAAAATGAAAAGTGAACATTTCAGACTAAATCCTTTACAATGGAAGGCACTGGTTAGTGTAATGAATCGTGGCTCCAGTTATTTCCCACTGATGGGAACACTGGGGAAATAGATTCACACATGGAATAGTAGTTTGAAGGTTTGTTAATCGCAGTAGGAGTTTTTTTTCTCCAATCTTCCTGGGTTTTTTTTTTTTTTTTCATTACATGCTCAGTGCTCCTCACACAATTAATTAGGTTAAAACTACAAAAAGTTTGTATAACTTTGGTAAGTACGCGGTAATGTCATGCTGTGCACTTGTTTTCATGTAACCTACCTGAGAGAAAATGAACAAAAACAAGTCCATAAAAACTGACATATGAAAGGGGCTTTTTAAATAATTCGTCTACAGAAATATTAACCCTCCGGTATCCGGGTGCGCCTTTTAGGCACACTTTGCACTTCATGTTAAAAAACTTCATATTATTTTTCACAGTTTAAATAAGGTTAGAATTCAAAAGTTGTTCATTTATGCATGATCTTTTAAATTCTGGCCACCAGCTAAAATTTGCCCATTGTAAACAAAAGAAAATTACCAGACTAGCATCTGTCTCCCAAGTGTGCCTAAAACGCACTGTTTCTTCCATTTAATATGTATGATTAGGGCTGACCTTGATTTACAAAAATAAAATCAAATTAGAGCAGAAAAATAAATCAGTATATAATATTTAATAGTTTGATTTATAGGTGTGCATTTTACGCACACTTGGTGACAGATGCTAGTATTTTTTAACATTTGACCTAGCGCCAAAAATAATAATGCAAATTAACCGATGTTGTAGTTAATCATTGACATATGCCAGGCTGCAAAAATCAAATAATATGTAATCCACTTTTTATGTAGTATATTGAAAAAAATAATTTTTTTGTGTTTGTTCCATCAAAAAAAAAATGGTTTGTTTACATTACAAACACAACATTTAAAGGGTTAAAAAATGTGACAATTATTGAGTATTTGGTATTTTTATTTACGGCTCAAGTTGATGAAACAGAAAAAAGTGTAAAAGAATTAAAAGCAAACTGTATGAAAAATGTTTTGACATTATTCCACAAGTGTGCCAAAAAGGCACACTTGGTGCTTAGTAAGGGCCTTGCTGGACCGGATACTAGAGGGTTAAATAGTAGTGTAGTGCTTATGTCAAGTTTGTTTTGGAGTCTGTGTTGTGCTGGGACCTGGTTGATTTTGATGTTAGCTAATTTACAGTCTAAGCTAACAGGAGATAAAGTTCAACTCTGTGCCATTGTTTTCCAGTTGGAGTTATCTGAGTGTAACCAAAACCAATGGATTAGTCAATATCAGAACCTCATTCCCATAAAACCAAGTTATGATCAGAACATAGCAAAGATAAGGCAACATTCATAATCATCGCTTCATGATATGACCTTTAGATTTGCTCTTTGGCTCATTTGGAGAATTTTAGTAGAGAAACAATATAGGTACTGTTGGATCTGCTCAGTGTTAGCTTAGTGGCACAAAGTTTGTCTAATTGGTCTGTTTTATGAAATTATTCATGACATGTGTTGGTCTCAGACTGTTAGCGTGTTTTAGACATTTTCTTATTTAACACATAAAGACCCAAACATCTACTGGTGACCAAAACCATCAACAGATGTAAAATGTTTAATACACAGGTGTCAAACATGCGGCCTGGGGGCCAAAACCGGCCCACCAAAGGTTCCAATCTGGCCCATGGGATGAATTTGCAAAGTGCAAGTTAGGGCATCAAACTCAAAAATAATATCATAAATAATATCATAATATATAAATAATGACAACACCATTTTTTTTCTCTTTGATTTAGCGCAAAAAACATTAAATTATGAAAATGTTTACATTAACAAACTATCCTTTAACAATAAAATGTGAATAACCTAAAATGTCTGAGGTAAATTAAGTGCAATTTTAACAATATTCTGCCTGTTACTAAATGTTTTGTGCCTTTGTAGATCTGATCTGTAATGCATATGTATAAATGATAAGTCAAGGCAGAGTTGATAAAATTGTACTTATGTTTCTTGACAAATTTAATTTTTTTCAGGTTATTCACATCCTTTTTGTTTGGATAGTTTGTAAATGTAAATATTCAGTGCATTTACATGACAACTTTTATTCCTGGTTTAATCTGATTAAAGGTTAGATCCTATTTCAGATGCCCATGTAAACACCTTATTCCAGTTGAAAAAGAATAGTTCGGATTAAATTTAAACCCGAATAAAGTCACTGGTTTAATCCCCTTTTAATTCTGAACTAAATTATTCCTCGGACATGTAAACCCTTTATTCCGTTTGGGCTTTATTCCTGCCATTCTGTGCATGCTCGTTGTCTTGTCCTGTCGCGATGACGTACACATTCTGCGCTGGCGGAAGAATATGCAGTGCAGTCTAGTCAACCCAAACCGTTCCAGTGGGCTATTCTGATGGGATCTACCAGCCTCTAAAACCCTGAAGGAAGAGTTCACCACCTGTTTTTTATTCATTCATTTTTCATGCACTAATGAGTTCGATAAGTGGGCAAATCAGTTTGCACTGCAGTGCACTGACTGCCTTGTTCTCGCAGCCCTTCCGTTAGCTTAGTTTAGCCTAGCTTAGCATAATTGCTTCATTCCTATGGTCAGACGTAGCCAGGCTTTTATAGGTGATTTGTAGTATTTTATGAGTGATTTTGTGAAATTCAGTTCTCCCTAATCATTACTTTAGTCCGGTGGGGTCAATATGATCACAAATTGAGGCTCAAATCATGGTGACTTACTGCACTAATAAAATCTTGGGAAATAAAAACTAATGCAAAGCTAAAATGGCAAAGCAAAGCTAATTTAGCGCATGCATCCCTTCCAACAAAAAGATTTTCCAACTTCCATCAACACAACAGTCCCAAGATTGTATGAGTGCAGTAAGTCGCAGATCTAAAGAAATAATTAGGGAGAATCGGATTTCAGAAATCACTTACAAAAGACAACAAACTGGCTACGTGTGACCATGGAAATGCAGTGACTATGCTAAGCTAAGCTAACAGAAGGGCTGCGAGAACAAGGCAACATGAGCACTGCAGCACAAACCCTTTAGCTCACTTATCTACCTCATTAATACCTCATGTAAACCTTTATTCGGGTTTAACATTTCCATGTAAACAGAAGAGAAAATACTTTAGTTCTGAATTAATCTCTTCTGGAAAAATAAATCGGATTTAAAAAACATCATGTAACCATACCCATTGGCATAATTGAATGTTATTTTTTGCGCTAAAATTATTTGGAGTTGTCATTATTTATTGTCTACCATGCTGTTATTTCACTGGTTCGACCCACTTCAGATTAAATTCGGCTGAATGTGGCCCCCGGAAGAAAATGAGTTTGACACCCCTGATTTAATACCTGTTGATCCACTAATCCTATCAATCCTTGTAAATAATTGGTGTAAAATGCAGTTTGTCATCTTTTCATGGTCATCAGATATGACCCATTTGGATGTTCAGAGGCTCCGCAGTGAATGTGGGAACACAGTCATCTTCTACAACACTGATTCACCAGTAAAACCCATGGAGTTGGATCAGTGACAGTGAATGAAGACACTGGGTTTATGTTCAGTTAATGATTGATTTGCATAAACAGTCACCTTTTCTTCAGTTTTTTCTGTTTTTGATGTAATATCCCTCAACTTTAATCTGAGTTTTTTTGAACATCTACATGATCAGTGAATTAGAAAAATACCTGATTTTCAATTAAAAAAAAAAAAAAAAAAATACAGTGGATAATATTATAATAAATTATGATAAATCACTTAAGAAGGGTTAATAGAGAGAAAAAAAAATCATTTGGGAACTACCACAAAAGTAGCGCTGGGTCTTTATGGGTTAATGGACTTTTTCAGAATTCCACATTTTCAGCTGGTATAATTCAGTTTATACACTGTTCCACTAGGTTGTTTTGCCTAAAAACATAATATTATTCCATTCATAACTGTGTGAATGGAATAATCTGAGTGGATACAGACACTATGGAAAGATGAAGGACCAAACCCTCAACTTTTCTCTGAGCTTTTATGAACACCAACATGATTGCTAAACTGAATGTAAGAAAATGCCCGATTGTCACTGAAAAAACACAAAATACGGAAAATAATATTACAATAAATGGTCATAAGTCACTTAAGAAAAGTTGAATATAGAGAAAAATTTATTTGGGAACTACCACAAAAGTAGCACTGGGTTTTTATGAGTTAAGTGCTTGTTGTTTGGATTGTGTCATGTTGTATGTAAATTGTTTCTGTTGAGCTTTTCACTGACGTTCTTCTGGTTACGTGGATGTAAAGTATGTATCTATTGGTATAAGCATTACATAGCATTACCATGGCAACACAAATGGAACTGTGGCTGTTTATTAAACACTGTTGCTGCTGTAGAGGAGCAGAAGAGACTACAGACTATCATTAATGTAGATAACTGATGCAGTTGTTAGCTTAAAATGGACAAAGCTATTGTTAACAAATATCCAGCTCCAAGAAATGTCAACATAAATGACAAAGTACATCCATAAACTTGACAAGTTAAACCCTATATATAAACTCTGAAACAAATATTCCAAATCAATATTTTCTTGCATTTATAGAGTCTAAGCAGGTTTTTATTTATTGGGATACATTTTGCTTTTTGGCTAAAATTTACTTAGGGGGTCAAATGAGTGGCCATTTTTGTCAAAAAAAAAAAAAAAAGTTGCCATAAATGCATAGAACTGTGCTGAAATAATACTAATCCATTTGTGCACAGACTACTGATATTATTTGACAGTGGAAGCTATATTTTCAGAAATATTGGATTTGGAATAGCACGTGTATGTGAAAACTTTTGCTGGTGGACGGACGTGACATTACCCATGATGCTCTGGTCAGTACCAGTACTTTATTAGTAATAAACTTATATACTTACTATTGCTAATTCTCCTCTTATTCATAAATGTTAGTATTGTGGATCTAAAACAATAACAGCTGACACAAAAACACAAAATGTGTCAGTGGACGGATGTGACATGGTTGTTACAGATCCCATCATACTGATGCTCGGCAGCCATGTCACCGTTTCCACAAATGATCCCTGTGCAAAAACTAGGATCAGAATTATTTAATGTATAGTTTATCATCATACTAAAGAGTAAATAACAATATAGAATTGTTATTTCTTTATAATAATGCTTATTATTAGAAAACTGTTGATTTAAAAAGTGACGTGTGACATTCTTAATGTATGTATTGGCGTAACATAAGCAGGATGGATCAGCACCATACTCCATATTGAACCTGTAAAAATAAAACGTGATATGTAGTATATAATCTTGTAAGAAAAATTGGGGAATCTAAAAGAATAGAGTATTTGTTTTTCAGGTAAATTCAGTTAAAATATAACTTGGCCATTTGTAACATGAAAATATAGCATTAATTGTGATAAAATTGGACATTTTTGAGCTGAAAACATAGTTCATATGACCATCAACATGTTGCAACAGAACTGAAATCCTGTAAATTTGCATAACTTG
This sequence comes from Sphaeramia orbicularis, assembly GCF_902148855.1. Taxonomy (NCBI): domain Eukaryota; kingdom Metazoa; phylum Chordata; class Actinopteri; order Kurtiformes; family Apogonidae; genus Sphaeramia; species Sphaeramia orbicularis. Next base: position 40,946,785 of record NC_043971.1, on the reverse strand, counting down.
CATTGACCAACACAAAGTTCCTTTGGGGATTCACTTATATTGATTTCTTATGCACAAAGACAGAAATAAGACCTCTAAGCAAATTTTAGCCATTTTACCTTTTATTCGTCACATAATCTGCTATATATGTGTTTCAAAAGTTATCTTAATTTTTTTAGCTAATAATGGTGCATTTATAGAAATGTAAAATAATGCATAATGTCCCTGTCAAAGAAACCAATTAATAAAACAAATCAGAAAATGTGGTTACTGTGTGATTCATATCAGATCTTCATGAACAATGGTGGGAAAAACTACAATTCCCATGATCCCACATGAAGTCACATCATTTTTTGTTTAGAGGGCAGGAACATGATGTGTATTTAGTTGTGAAAATGCTTTATATCATGCAGCTTATTATTAAACTTCTCCTTCTTTGAAAACACTATTTAACAGTACTCCTATTTTTTTATATTTATCCCACGGTTGCATTTGTGTAGAAGTGTCCTTAAAGCAGTTTGCAACGTGGCTGACAGAAGTACTACCTGATACTATAATCATTAGAAATAGAAAGGTGTCAAGACAAATATGGCAGTGATGCTGTCTCATCCTTTCTGTCTGCAGTCTGCACCTCTACCTGTAGCGTATATTCACCGTTAGAGACAAGAGCTGAGCTTTTTCAGTCTCTGTAATAGATTTTGGACGGCTGAGAAATCACAGCCATTTCTCAACATTGACAGTAGCGCCTGAAGTCAAAGCAAAGCACCAACTGACACACTGGACTGACTTATGAGATTCTGGGCCTTTTGGGGAAGACAAAAAGTCTCATTTCTTTCCCCCTTTCACTGAATCTGTGGCTGCCCTCCAGTGATGGAGGAAGTGCTCAGATCTTTTACTTCACTAAAAGTAGTAACACCAGAGAGGAAAACCACAAGTCCTGCTTTCAAAACATTCTACTCCTTACTTCAGTAAAAGTATGAATGTATTAAAGTCAAAATATATTTAAAATACCAAAAGTGAAAGACCAGAGTTGTACATTTCAGAATGGATTATACACTGATCAGCCACAGAATGATGACCGCTTTTGATTATTTCATTAAAATGGTTCCTTTCATTGGGTTGGAAATATTAATTCAGTTCAATTCAACTTTATTTATTGAGCACATTTCATGCACAAGGCAGACTCAGTGTGCTTCACAACAGGTATATAATATAAAATATGGATATGAAACCAAACACCAGTCAAATAAACAGTAGAAGAAGGGAATGGATTAAAGTCCCAGGCATCCCCCGTCCTTTGACCCTCCTTCTCGGCAAAGAAAAACTCCAAAAACCCAGTGGGAAAAGCGAAACTTCGGGGAGAACCACAGTGAAAGACAGATCCACTCCCATGGATGGACAGACTGTAGATGAGACCAGGACTGATGGACGTCCACTTGCAGATGTAGTTCCAGTCTGTAAAGATGCAGCAGGATGGGGCACATAGGAGGTCCATCTAGTTCAGTGGTTCTTAACCTTGTTGGAGGTACTGAACCCCACCAGTTTCATATGCGCATTCACACATTTTAACACACACCCATCACCTAATTTCCATCAGGCTACAATAATAATGAATATTTACTGCAAATCAGTGTGACTTCTGCTGTTGTCGAGTGTGTGTCTTGACCTCCGCCGAACCCCTGAGACTGACTCACCGAACCTCTAGGGTTCGATCGAATGTTCAGGTTAAGAACCACCGATCTAGTCAGATGCAACAGGTAAGGATGAGGAAGTCCATCCAGACAGGAGAGGGTGGGGGAGGAGGTCCAGGGTCACAGGTCAGGTCAGGACACAGATCACTTACCTCAATACAAACTTGACATAAGCACTACAGTATATTGACTATTTAATAATTTCTGTAGATTAATTATTTAAAAAGCCCCTTTCATGTGTCAGTTGTTAATAAACTCATTCGTTGCGTGTTGTCTCGTCAAGCTCATGCTGAATTTTTACGTCTGAACCTCCTTGACAAACCTTGGTGTAGTTTTGCAGGCTGTCATTATGTGGATTAATCTACCGCAACATTTACTGTAAACTTCCGCAAAACAAATCTACCCACGGGTATAAATAAAGTCACCTTGAACCTTGACTGTTGTGTAAGCTGCAGGGTTCAAAGTGTGAGAAAAAAGTAGCGGGTTATGTGGTGTCAAAAAATCAGTATTTTAATCAAAAGTATTCAATTTGTATTCAAAAGTATTTCACCTGTATTCATTTACATGCCAGAAGTTATTCTTAGTGTAATGTGTAGATTGTACCAGAGTAGCTGACTTTTTTTTCCTGGGAGACCCACAAAAGAACGATCACGTGTAGCCATCGAAAGAACACAAATTATGCAAAGTTACAAAACGGGGCAGGCAGAAAGAACATGTCAGCTCATGGAAAGTTTCGGAAAACGTGGTGTACAAAAAGAAGTACATGTGAGAGGAAATTTTGGACATTCTGGAAAATAATTTACATATTCTGGGAAAAAGTTACATATTAATATATGATAAACTAATACTGGGAAGTAGTTTCATATGTATATGTTTTGACCAATCCTGACAGACACCAGAAAGACTTCACCCTATTGGAGACAAGGTAAAAAGGGGGGATTTCCGACGTGACTAGTAGTGATGAGAATTCTGGTTCTTTTTAGAGAACTGGCTCTTTTGGCTCAGCTCACTAAAAAGAGCCGGCTCTTTCGGCTCCCAAGTGGCTCATATTTTTTGGTGCTTAAATTAATTTATTACCAACAATAATGTAAATTTATGCGCAATATGAATTACTGATATAAAAAAAAAAAAAAACATGCACTATATCAAATGTTTATGTAAATGTAAATGCACCTTTATTTATACACTCTACAGAGTGATTAAAAATAAATGAATTAGAAAGCGCAAAAAGACATGCTTAACTATTTACAAATGACCTTTACTAACTTTTAACTATTTTAAACTTTAAGATTTCACAGCGATGCTGTAGATACTGCAGTAGCAGTAACAGCTGCAGGAGACACACTGGTACCTTCATTATCGTTCACTTGCTTGTCTTTTTTCTTCCAGTTGCTCTGATGGATGAACAGTTCTCATGTGTCTGTGCAGGTTGTTTGTGGAGCCAGCTCTATATGAGATTTTAGTCTTGCACACTCTATATTCTGCCTTAGTTTGGTCAATGTCATTGAAATGTGTCCAGATTTTGCTGCGTTTCCTGTTGTCACTCATTTTCTCAACTTTTTTTTTTACCTTTCCAGTCCGTTTGCATTGTGGTCCCTGCTCTCTCTCTCTCTCTCTCTCTCTCTTGTCTCCCTCCCTCCTGTTCGTGCGCTTGCTGTGTGTGTAACTCCGCCCCTCTCACCTCTGGTCGGGGGGGGGGGGGGGGGGGATGAACAAACGAGACAAAGCGGCTCCTAATCAGGAACCAGCTCCCGTCGTTCACGTCAAAGAGCCGGCTCTCAGAGCCGTTTCGTTCGTGACCGACACATCACTAGTGACTAGATTAATGTTCAAAATATGATAAAAAAAAGGGTACGGTTTGTAGCTAAACCCAACCTACTTTTGACAATATAACCGTGGTCTCCCAGAGCAAAAAGTCGGTTGTTTCTGCAGATATCAACACAGTGTTTATTTTATGCATGAATAAACACTTTATGTGGCTGGAATTCTGCTCCATCTCTGAGTTTGTCTTTGACTCTGTGTGACTGTTACTCGACAAAGCTGCACTACATAGATGGGAGTACAGAGACATAAATACAACTGGGGAAGACCGTCACAGAGACCAGAGACGTCTCCCACTTGCAGTCGTAAAATTTACACGACACTTATAGTCCGGAAAATTCGGTACTATTCTTTACTTAACTGTAAAGTACTGGAGTAAATGTGCTTTAGTTACATTTAACTATAGCTGATTTGTAAATCCACCTGTTCATCTCTGTAAAGTTAACACAATGTCATTTTGTTAACATATTCAGAGAAACTGTTGTGACAACACCTGTTTCCCAAAGAAAACTTACATATGAAGCAAAATATCCCCGCAGAATATTGAACTTTTTCTTTTTTTAACCTTCTCGTAAAGCCCAATTTGCATTTTTAAAAGCTTTTGGCAAGTTTGTTTCTCTGCAAAAAGGTAACAGGGGACACCAGGGTCAAAAGAAAAAAACAGCACCAAACTGCTAATGGGTGTATAACATTTGTCGGCGTCTCTGAATATTAGTAGCTGCTGTGCTGAGAGCTCCGCAATTTTTTCTTCCATCTGATTTTTCTTTCCTCTGATTGAAATTGAATTGAAAAAGTCACGTTACTCTTAGTCACACTGTCGTGAAGAGCCTTTGTCTGCACTTCTCCCATTTTGAGTTTATCCCAGTGACTGGCACAGATTTAGAGTTTCAGTAACTTGATGTGTTTGAAAAAATATTGGCAGATGAGCATTAAAAAGATAACTTACTGCTTGGATGGATCTTTCATCACATCATTAATGCTTCAGAGGATCTGATCTAAAACGGCTCAGCGCTGTCTCAGATAATCTGCTCTGGTATGAGGGGGAAAATTTAATCTTTTATCACTGACTTAACCATCATCTGTGAGTCAAACTGTCATGAGGAGCGTTTGTCTGCAGCTGTTGACTGTACTGACAGTTTCTTATACTCATAAAGGTGACACTATTATTATTATTATTATCATTATTATTATTATTATGACAGATTATGGAACAGGTATGTCATGATTTGAGCTGATAAAGCTAGATACTATTGAACTGAAATGCAGATTTATCACATTAGAGCAGAGGTGTCAAACTCATTTTAGTTCAAGGGCCACAATCAGTTAAATTTGATCTGCAGTGGGCTGAACCAGTAAAATAATAACATGATAATATATAAATAATGTCAACTCCAAACTTTTCCCTATGTCTTAGAGCGAAAAAAGTAAATTTACAATATGAAAAGGTTTACATTTACAAAATATCATTTCAAAAGATGTGAATAACATGAACTAACTGAATAGAATAAGTGTAATTCTAACAATATTCTGCCTCAGTTTATCATTTACACATGTACATTATAACGTACAGATCACAGTGGATCTACAAATACATTTAATAACAGGCAGAATCTTGTTAAAATTGTACTTACTTCTCTTAAGACATTTCAGGTTGTTCATATTTGTTCAGGTTATTCACATTTTTTTGCAAAATTATACTTTGTTTCAGTGTAAATACATGAAAATATTTACATTTACAAAGAGAAAAATTTGGAGTTGTCATTATTTATATGTTATTATGATAGTATTTTACTGGTCTGACCCACTTGTGATTGAATTGGTCTGAATGTGGAACCTGAACTAAAAGGATTGTTAATATCTTGGTGTAATTTTTGCATTTCACAAATTCATCCCAAGGGCCGGACTGGACCCTTTGGTGGGCCGGATTTGGCCCCCAGGCCAGATGTTTGACACCTGTGCATTAGAGAGTGTTTTGTTCTGCATCAACAATTTGATACATGGCATTATGTTTTTCTTTTTTGAGGTTTAAAACCGAAAGAAAAAAAAAAATCCTATTACAGAAGGAAAACATTATGATGATGCATTTCATTACTTTTTAGAATATTAAGAAGAAAAAATCCAACAGTAAAATTCAGACTTTCTGTTTAGACATTTTATTGTGCCAAATAAAAGAAAAAATGGTGAATGCAATCTACCTTAAGACTGAATTGAAAACTATTTGTGAAACGTACAGCATCAGCCTGCATGTAATTCCCAAGATGCACTTGTTGAACTTGTTTTTCTGTGTGATTCTGTCTCCTCTGCTCTGTATGTCACACTTAACCTAACTTTTCTGGGTTTTTTTGTTGTTGTTGTATGTAGATTTTGTCCCTCCAAGTAGCTAAAGAGTTGAAAAAGTCAAGTCATTAATCCTGCTGGGAGTTCAATGTTTATGTGTCTCATTGAGTGCAGTTAAAACTTGTCTTGCTGTTATGTCACTCTGCTGACTCAGAGGGATTCAACCAGTCTTTACAGCGTCTCCTGACGAAGGCTCCTGGGCAGCAGGAGTCATCCTCTTTTAAGTCCATGTCTCCTGTCGCCCGTCCGCCATGTTGACAGCTCGGCTCTCTGGCATGTTTATGCCACAGGAGCTGTTTGCGTCGCAAAACTGTCACTGACAGCTCCTCCGATGTCTCCTGCCTTGCTTTGGAGATCTTAATGATGTGATAGGAAAAAATATGCAAAGGCAGACAGACAAACAAACTCCTGGCAGCACGGAGCCATCATGCGATGCTTACTACATGTCCAATGAGCTGATCCAAGAGAGTGTGTCTGCACATGTGTGGTCGGTGTTGGTGATTGTTTGGACAGTAGTCGACTGGGTAAAGAAATATACCCCAGTCCACTGATCCCCCAAATATCTAAAAAACAGAAATCCACCCCATCAGCCTGTTTTATTTAACCACTAATGTTCAAAAGAGATCTCTAAATGTGAATAAATTTGATAGTTTTACCATTTTATCTCATCAAGTAATCATTTTAATGCTCTAAGAAACAAAAATTAAGTGAAAAAAAAAACAAAAAACATTTCATTTAACCCTTTCATGCATAGTGGTCGCACACGTTTTAATACTGAGAGTCAGGATCAGCTCTGTTCCTGCTGATGCCTCATGTATTATTGCTTGCATTCAATTTTCTTTCCATTTAGACTCAGTTTTTAAACTCAGCAGTAGATAAACTCAGTTCTTAGTGCTTTATACTGTTAGGGTGTATCCCAACACACAGTCGCTCTTGGGCATTTTCCAGTGTTTTGCTCACAGACGAAATCAACAGGAAAGGCACCTTCCATTGTCAGTGGAGAGTAATGAACTATTTTTCCCCTCTGGGGCAGGAGGGACTTAAATGTGCTTTGTCTTCATACAGACAAATGCCACCATGTTTAGTTTAATGTTGTTGAAGCTTCTTTTAGCACAGGTGCAGCTGAACCTCTGGCAAACCTGCCCCACTAGTACACAGTTCAGTCAGGTCATTTAAAACAGTTTCACCTGCACTCAGGTCAAAAGATTCACCATCACTACAATATTAGAGGCATTATAGTGTAAGTGTAACCCCAACCAAAGTCCAACTCCACTCACACTGTGCGTTTACATGACAACTTTTATTCCTGGTTTAATCTGAATAAATGTTAGATCCTATTTCAGATGCCCATGTAAACACCTTATTCCAGTTGAAAAAGAATAGGAATAAATTTAAATCCGAATAAAGTCACTGGTTTAATCCCCTTTTAATTCCGAACTAAATTATTACTGGGACATGTAAACCCTTTATTCCGTTTGGACTTTATTCTTTCCATTCTGCACATGCTCGTTGTCTTGTCCTGTCGCAATGACGCACACATTCTGCGCTGGCGGAAGAATATGCACTGCAGTCTAGTCAACCCAAACCGATCCAGTGGGCTATTCTGATGCAATCTACCAGCCTCTAAAACCCTGAAGGAAGAGTTCATCACCTGCTTTTTCATTAATTCATTTTTCATGCACTAATGAGTTCGATAAGTGGGCAAATCAGTTTGCACTGCAGTGCACCGACTGCCTTGTTCTCGCAGCCCTTCCGTTAGCTTAGTTTAGCCTAGTTTAGCATAATCACTTCATTCCTATGGTCAGACGTAGCCAGGCTTTTATAGGTGATTTGTAGTATTTTATGAGTGATTTTGTGAAATTCAATTCTCCCTAATCATTCCTTTAGTCCGGTGGGGTCAATATGATCACAAATTGAGGCTCAAATCATGGGGATGTGACTTACTGCACTAATAAAATCTTGGGAAATAAAAACTAATGCAAAGCTAAAACGGTAAAGCAAAGCTAATTTAGCGCATGCATCCCTTCCAACAAAAAGATTTTCCAACTTCCGTCAACTCAACAGTCCCAAGATTGTATGAGTGCAGTAAGTCGCAGATCTAAAGAAATAATTAGGGAGAATCGGATTTCAGAAAATCGCTTACAAAAGACAACAAATCACCTTTAAAAAACTGGCTATGTGTGACCATGGAAATGCAGTGACTATGCTAAGCTAAGCTAACAGAAGGGCTGTGAGAACAAGGCAACGTGAGAACAAGGCGCAAACCCTTTAGCTCACTTATCTACCTCATTAATACCTCATGTAAACCTTTATTCGGGTTTAACATTTCCATGTAAACAGAAGAGAAAATACTTTAGTTCCAAATTAATTTCTTCTGGAAAAATAAATCATCATGTAACTGTACCCACTGAGTCTGAAAATGAAACTAAGGGGCCGTTTACACGGCGTCGGATTCAGTCGACTCCGGGAAGATTTCATCGCGGATTAGCCTTCTGTTAACATGGAAACGGTGCCTAGAGTGCCTGAATCCGGAAACTTTTGATACCAGGGTCCAGGGTGGAACGTTATCGATACGCTCCGCATTCCAGCTCCGTGTTAACACGAGTCGGAGCATTCTGGGGTAAAATATGACGTCACCGCATGCGCGTGCAGCCAAGAACCGCCAGTTAACCCACTCCAGGCCAGTTGGTGGCGGTAATGCGCCTCCAAGCTGGTTTGCCAGCCTCTATGACACAATAAAGCTGCAGAAAAAGAAGGAACAACGACAACAACAATGGCCGGTTTCAGAACAACATACGTGCTGCTAACTGTGCTCAGCTCATCTGTCCAGACAAAGAAGTCCTGCGTCTTTGTACGACCACTCGCCATTGTTGTTTGTAAATAGTGTTGTCCGCCTCTTCTTCTTCTTCTCCTCATTTAAAGGCTGTCTAAACCGGAAATTGTTTGTGCGCAGGCGCGTGTTTTACCGCCACTGTTTCACTACAGCTCTACATCGCCAGCTACTGGTCTGGCATGGCCACTACAGCGTATTCAGCCGTCCTCGCAGACTCATGTTAACGCAGATCATTATCATAGCGGCTTCGTCTTAACGCGGAATGATTTTATAACGCAAAGGAGAAATCTTTGCAGAGTGTTGCCGTGTAAACGTACCCTAAGTCAGAAAGAGGCTGACAGTGCAGTGGTGGGGGTCTGACTGCCCAGATGTGGATGTGAGTAGTTCAGGGACATCTATTTGACAAAGAGTTACAAGAGGCTCACAAAGACGTTGAGTTGTTAGTTTTTCTATTGGTTTCGGATTTAAGAAGCGGTGCCTAAAAATCAAAATCCATTCAGACATGTGTCACAGTCTGCTCCGGCGTGGCTGCGGACCCCTCCCTTAACAATCAGACTCCCATTACATCCACCTGCTGCACACTGCACAGCTGCAGCTCCTTTCTCATTAGGAGCGTATATAACCCTCCTGCAGTCTTGGCGAGCAGAAATGACCCACAGTTCTGTTTTTTTTCCCGCACACTCTCGCTCTCTCTGTCCTCATGGGGTTGGCCAGACCCTCAGGATGTCAACTTTGCATATAATATAACCCGTCCTCCCTCTGTCTTTGTCGGGTCAAAGACGCCCTATTGAGCTCAAGACGAAGACACAAGACGAAGGCAGTGGAAGGGATAAGGTTCTTTTCTGTGACTGTGCAGCGCTGGATCATTGTACCTCATCACTTACAGTAACTCAGACTTCTTCTACCATTCTCTCTCACCAGACTCTAACTGCTGCATCAGATTTTTCTGTTTGTCCTCCTTTTATTTTTCCTGTTAATAAATCTGTTTCTCCCTTCAGCACTGTGCATTTGAGTCCTATCATTCACACCGCATGACGGCTAAAATTTACTTAGGGGGTCAAATGAGTGGCCATTTTTGTCAAAAAAAAAAAAAAAGTTATAAGAAATGCATAGAACTGTGTTGAAATAATGCTAATCCATTTGTGCACAGTCTACTGATATTATTTGACAGTGGAAGCTATATTTTCAGAAATATTGGATTTTGAATAGCACGTGTATGTGAAAACTTTTGCTTCTGGACGGACGTGACATTACCCATGATGATCTGGTCAGTACCAGTACTTTAATAGTAATAAACTTATATACTTACTATTGCTAATTCTCCTCTTATTCATAAATGTTAGTATTGTGGATCTAAAACAATAACAGCTGACACAAAAACACAAAATGTGTCAGTGGACGAATGTGACATGGTTGTAACAGATCCCATCATACAGATGCTCGGCAGCCATGTCACCGTTTCCACTAATGATCCCTGTGCAAAAACTAGGATCAGAATTATTTGTTGTATAGTTTATCATCATACTAAAGAGTAAATAACAATATAGAATTGTTATTTCTTTATAAAAATGCTTATTATTAGAAAACTGTTGATTTAAAAAGACATTCTTAATGTATGTATTGGCGTAACATAAGCAGGATGGATCAGCACCATACTCCATATTGCAACCTGTAAAAATAAAACATGTGATATGTAGGATATAATCTTGTGAGAAAAATTGGGGAATATAAAAGAATAGAATATTTGTTTTTCAGGTAATTTTTTTTATTTATTTATTTATTTTTTTAGGTTAGGTTAGTTTATTTCAGACACAGACATAATACAAAAACATATGGAACAACAACAACAACAACAACAACAATAATAATAATAATAATAATAATAATAACAATAATAATAATAATAATAATAATAATAATAATAATAATAATAATAATGATAAACAATACACAAAAAAATCAAACAATAGAAAAATAATAATAATAATGATAAACAATACACAAAAAAATCTAATAATAGAAGAAAAAAAAAGAACAACTGTCAGTTAAAATATAACTTGGCCATTTGTGACATGAAAATATAGCATTAATTGTGATGAAATTGGACATTTTTGACCTGAAAACATACTTCATATGACCATCAACATGTTGCAACAGAACTGAAATCCTGTAAATTTGCTTTAACTTGCATTTACCAACACAAAGTTCCTTTGGGGATTCACTTATATTGATTTCTTATGCACAAAGACATAAATCAGACCTCTAAGCAAATTTTAGCCAATGACAATATGGATTGGTAGAGATTTTTCTGTCTCTCTTTCACAATTCTGCCGCCTGTCATGTTTTATTATATTATTTTTATTTTTCTGTCCCTAACTTATTGAAGCAATTGTATAAGGCAAAACCACTACCCTACATTAATCATTACACTAGTCCGGTGGTTCTGATTAGAGCACCAGAATGACTTGTGTTTGACCTGGTGGGTGGTGAAATGGTGGTAAATTAGAGTCATTCTAAATGTGTGATTCTGCTCCATCATTAGGTTGAGAGACATGATGTGATGGTGAGTTGACATGTCAGCTATAGTGATTTTTACATAAAAAATAAGGTTCTCTGCATGCAGCAGACAAAAGCAAAAGTAGGTGCATTCTGAGCTAGGACTACAAAGAAGAAAAAAGTACAAAGTTAAAAGTAGAAATCACGCTTACAACATATATGAAACTCCTATAGTTTTAATTACATAGAGCTGAAACTATAAGTGTGTTCCAGCATTTTTATTTTCATTTTTTGCTTAAAGTTTGCAGATTAGATTTTTTTGACAAGTTTTATATTTATAATCACCAATGTTGACATGCTTCATCAGAATTCACTTTATTTCTGTTTACAGCTAAAAAAAAAAAAAATAAAATAAAAAAATTAGTCTTTACAATAGTAGTGTTTTGGTAACTTTAATTATTAACCAAATGTATAGATGTATGTTTCTACAGATGACTTTTGTGTATTTTTACTGCAGCTGAACACAAAAAATATATAACAGATTTACAGAGCTAGGACTACAAAGAAGAAAAAAGTACAAAGTTAAAAGTAGAAATCACGCTTATAACATATATAAAACTCCTATAGTTTCTATTACATAGAGCTGAAACTATAAGTGTGTTCCAGCATTTTTAGTTGTATTTTTTGCTTTAAGTTTACAGGTTAAATTTTTTTTTGACAAGTTTTATATTTATAATCACCAATGTTGACATGCTTCATCAGAATTCCCTTTATTTCTGTTTACAGCTAAACAAAAAAAACAAAAACAAAAAACAAACAAAAAAAAAGATTAGTGTTTATTAGTGTTTACAATAGTAATGTTTTGGTAACTTTAATTATTAACCAAATGTGTACATGTATGTTTCTACAGATGACTTTTTGTGTATTTTTACTGCAGCTGAACACAAAAAATATATATAACAGATTTACAGGGCTACGACTACAAAGAAGAGAAAAATACAAAATTTAAAGTAGAAATCACACTTATAATATATATGAAACTCCCATAGTTTCAATTACATGGAGCTGAAACTATAAGTGTGTTCCAGCATTTTTAGTTTTATTTTTTGCTTTGAGTTTGCAGATTAAATTTTTTTTTGACAAGTTTTATATTTATAATCACCAATGTTGACATGCTTCAGCAGAATTCACTTTATTTCTGTTTTCAGCTAAAAACAACAACAACAAAAGATTAGTGTTTACAATAGTAATGTTTTGGTAACTTTAATTATTAATCAAATGTGTACATGTATGTTTCTACAGATGACTTAACGTGTATTTTCACTGCAGCTGAACACAAAATATAACTACCTGTAACAGATTTACAGAAAAAAAAATGCAGACAATAACATGGTTTTGACTTTTACTTAAGCATGTGTCACAAAAACAGATATTTTCCCTGAGTCTGCTGTGTAACTATCAGAGTTGATAGTTTTATTATGTCAGTCTTGCTCTTGCGGTGAATTATTTTTCAGGATATGAGATACCGAGACTATGATGTGTAGTACGGTGTAATACTAGTAAATGTGTCTGCAGACGGGTAGGAAGGCAGAGAGCTTATTGTAAGTTCATGAGAGAAAAAAGGAGAAAAAGAAATGAAAAAGTGACAAAATGAAAGTGTAGAAAGTGGGAGAATTAAGGTATTTCTTTGATGAAAACTTTCAGAACTTGCCCTGCAGCAGAGTTCTCCTTTAAACAGTGTGTAACTACAATACATGATTGCGCTAAACATTGAAGGCCTTCATCAGAGCGTCATGTTTTGCCTCTTGGTGCAAATTGCACCTCTTCAACTGGCCCTATAATAACATACATTGATTTTTGTCCCCCTCATGCCCCATCAACCTCAAATTCCTTGCAATGATTCAGGATTTCCCAGTTTTCTCTTGAAACATCCGGCCCACAGCAAAATGTTTTTTTGACTCTTTGTGTTCCTGTACTTTCAGATCTTCCCTGAGGGGGCTCCTACGTTGGAAACAGTGGCTTTCGCTTTTACGAGAAATGGTGTTTTGTGATTTTATAAGCTGCCGAGGAGTCTCACTTGTCCCTGAGCATGAAGAAGAGGGGAGGGAAGCGATGTGAACAAAGGGCAAAAGGGGATGGAAGGGGTATGGAGAAGAAAAGGAGGGGGAGAACTGAGAGGGGAGAACATAGGGATGGAGATCAATGAATGAGCTGTGAGGAGGAAGGAAATACGAGCAGAGAGAGGAAGGAATCAGAAGAAGTCATGATGCTTATTCACCAAGATCCCCGGAGACGCCTGTAAATGTCACTGTCAGTACACTCAGGGAGAGCAGAGGCATGCTGTGGAGCTATGAAAGACAAAACACAATTTAGGAAAAGATGTGAGACAAGGAATGATGAGCTGTAAGGAAGCAACAGCACCTGGAGTGTGTTATTTAAACATCACTTGTGCATTAAATGGAGTGGACATTCGATTTTACAAACCTGACAAAGAAAAGAAAACAGAAAACCCCCTGAATTACTCAATGTCTCTGAAAACAAACAAATCACAATAAATCAGGATGTTGCTCTTGAGGGCTACAGGCAACTTAGCACTAAAGTGACTTTTGATGCATTGCTATATTATTGAGTTTGTCTTGAACATAAACAAACTCAGTTAAGCTGAGAAGGTAAGTTGAACCTCCGGAGGAAAATCCAGCCCGATAGACGTATTAATCTTGACAAGACGAGATTCTGAAGATAAAGACAGACAGTGGAGCAGACAGACTGATTTGACGAACCAGTTTCCCACCTGTTTCATTTTATTTTAACGCTGCTGTTTGTCTTTAATTGCACTAAACACTACATTTACACTTCAATGGTCTGCGCTCCTTAAGTTCGAGCGAGATGATTTTTAAGCAGCCGCTGAATTACAGTCATTTAAAGACCATAATAATTACTGTGAGTGTTAAGAGACTTCAAGGACACGGGGGTTCCAAGTCATCTGTGCGAAACCACATCGGGACAAGTGATTTCTTGTGAGGTGGTGCTGATCTACAGCATCAGCTGAATCAGGAAGGATCTTATCTGAGTGAAATGACCCGAGACCGTCTAAGTGGCAGCCCTGATACAATCCAGTCGAATCCTGTCTACTCTTTGTACATCCTCGAGGCCTTTCCTCTTCTAGTGTCTTAGCTCCTCCATCCAGAAAAACAAGAGGACATGAGATGAGTCGAGGCAACAGGTATTTAACAATTCAAACAGAGCCATCGCTTTAAATGTCAGATCAATAGAACATGTGGCACAGCAGCACCATCTGTCCAATATTTTGTTAGCGAGTATGGCTGTATTTTATTATGTCTGTCAGATGTGCGGTAGTGTTCATGAAAATGTACATACTGACTTTTAATTCAATGCTGTGGCTTTGTAGGCAATGTTTGTGCATGTCATCATGTTAAATAATGCAACTCAAACCCCTTTACAAACTCATTTCCCTGCTGTGGTTTGAGTGTCCCAGCTAGCTCTTCAGTACAAATCCCCAACAATAGGACCAATGGCCCTGTATCTCACCGGCATTTTCAATCAAGAATCAACTAGAAAAGCACTCGGAGAGCACAGACCTCCGCCAAGGCAGATCAGTCCCCTCCCCCCGATCACCACCAAAATTTAATCATTTGTTCCTCATGCCAGTATCAACATATCCTGAAAATTTCATCAAAATCCGTCCATAACTTTTTGAGTTATCTTGCTAAAAAACAAACAAACAAACAAACAAACAGACAAACCCCGATAAAAAACATAACCTCCACCGTTCCTTGGTGGAGGCAATTAAAACCTGAATTTGAGGTTGTCAGGTTCTGCTGCTATGTTAGAGGCCTGTGGTCTTGATACACGAGATCAATCTCCCAATAAAAGTGGGTGATACCTTCACTGGAGGAGAACTCAACTAAGTAGAAAAGCACTTGGGAAGAGCAGACCTCTGTCAAGGCAGATCAGCCCCCCACCCACCCCCACCCGATCACTGCCAAAATTTAATCATTTGTTCCTTGTGCCAGTATCAACATTTCCTGAAAATTTCATCCAAATCCATCCACAACTTTTTGAGTTATCTTGTTAACAAACAAAAAAACAAACAAACAAACAAACTAGAAAAGCACTCGGAGAGCACAGACCTCCACCAAGACAGATCTACCCCACCCCAACCCCCCACCCTGATCACCACCAAATTTAATCATTTGTTCCTTGTGCCAGTATCAACATTTCCTGAAATTTCATGAAAATCCGTATATAACTTTTTGAGTTATCTTGCTAACCAACCAACCAACCAACCAACAAACAAACAAACCCTTGCAAAAACATAAGGTAACAAGACATTGTTATAAGCTACAGGTGTATCAAATTGGAGGCTAATCGGAGTCGTTTTAGAATTTTCTATGAATTTTTGAAAATTGCTCAATGATGAGAGACAGGAAAATCTGAGATTTTTTGACCTTGCTGTGACCTTGAACTTTGGCCTACTTGGCCCAAAATTTAATGGGTTCATCCCAGGGCCTAGGCCTATCTGTGGGTACAGGTAAGGATGGTTGTAATAGTTTGAAGTTGCTCGCAAACAAACAATTAAACAAACAAACAGACAAAGCAAAGTGATCACAATACACCCTGGCGAAGGTAACAAACAAACAGACAAACCCCGATGAAAACTTAACATCCTTGGCGGAGGTAATTACATTAAAGTTCATAAATGACTTCTTATCAGTGCTCAACAGGAACTGATATCTCTAACCATTTTCATGTTATAAGCCATCAAAATATGGATCATTATAAGTAAAGGCAAATTTTTAATATTTCAAAAAATTTCATCAAAAATTCAAAAATCTAAATTTCTCAAAAATGTGAACAAATTTTGTAGAAATTGTCCCATGGAAGCTACATATAAAATTTGAAAAGAATCTGACTGGTAGTTTGTGAGAAAAAGATGAAATGTTGAAATGCAAACATTGGTGACCTTGAGTTTGACCCTTCAAGGTCACTCAAGGTCAAAGGTAATGGACCCAAATGAAATTCCATATATGACTTCCTATCAGTGCTCAATAGTAACTATATTTACTTTTATGTATTTAACCATTTCCATGTTTTAAACCATCAAAATATGGCCCATTATAAGTACAGGTACATTTTTAATATTTCAGAAATTGCAAAACCCAACATTTCTCAAAATACATGTGAATAAACTTTGTCGACATTGTTCCAAGGAAGCTTCATAAAAAAAATAAATAAATAATAATAATACTAATAATAATAATGAATCCATCAGTAGTAGAAGATGTTTGAAGAAACTGACAGTTTATGAACCATTTCTTTCTTTCTTTTTTTCTTTGTGCTCAACAGTTATTTAGGAAACACAGCTATCGTGACAACCTACGTCCTTTGGTTTCAGCCTGAATAATGAAGTCATGTTTATCTGTGGGCTGTTTGTGTTTATAACCACGTTGAAAGAAAACGTCAGATCCGAGGCATAATAACAGATTGTGGGGAAAGTGAAAGGCTGAGAGGATGAGGAATATGGCCAAGCCTGAGCGTGGTTCTGCTTTCATATACATCCACAGAATCAGGGCTCGTGATGACAAAGAAAAGAGGAAAAATAGGAGGAGGAGGAGGACAAACACTTGGCTCCTGAAGCCCAGCCCACTCTATGATTTGAGGGCAAGACATACGTTTCCTCTGGGGGTTCAATTGGCGGAAAGCCTTTCTGGCTCTATAAGAGACAGAAGGGAAAAAAAAAGCTTTGCGTGCACCAAAAGTGTGCCTACATTCGTTTAGGTCTAGTACCGGAGTATCTGGGGACCAGCTTTAATCTCACCATGACTTTACTGTGCTGAGAGTCTTATAGCTTTGAGCTTTTAAGAACAGAAATGTGTGAGGGGTTATACTTAAAGCAGCGTGCATCTCCACTTGAAAATAAACCTGCTCTACTGCATTTACAGAAAGCCTCAGCCACTGTTTCCTGAATGCAACACATACGCTTAGTACTAACAGCATACATAACATCAAAACATGCCTAGACTGTATAAAAGACGCAGATGCAGCCACTGTCGTCATCATCATCTTGGATTTTTGACACGTAGCAGACTTCATGTTTTTCTTTTTGTCTGTTTAGTGCATCCAGAATTACGGTGAATTATATGTTCTACTATTGTTGGGATTCTATTCACGAGTCTGACTCCAATTCTCTATCCCACAGGTGTCAAACATGCGGCCCGGGGGCCAAAACCGGCCCGCCAAAGGGTCCAATCCGGCCCCTGGGATGAATATGTGAAATGCAAAAATTACACTGAAGATATTAACAATCACGGATGTTAAAATAATTTTAGGCCAGTTCAATCTAAAGTGGGTCAGACCAGTAAAATACCATCATAATAACATATAAATAATGAAAACCACAAATTTTCCTCTGGTTTAGTGTAAAAAAAAAAAAAAAAAAAAAAAAAGTAAAATTACACAAAAATGCTTACATTTACAGACTAGACTTCTACAAAAAATGTGAATAACCTGAACAAATACGAACGACCTGAAATGTCTTAAAAGAAGTATGTGGAATTTTACCAGTATTCTGCCTGCTACTAAATGTTTGTGTTTTTGTAGATCCACTGTGATCTGTAAGTTGTGATGCACATGTATAAATGATAAACTAAGGCGTAATATTGTTAAAATTGTACTTATTTTTCTCAAGAATTTTCAGGTTGTTCATATTTGCTCATGTTATATTCAAGTACAGTTCGTAGATGTCAACATTTTCATTATGGAATTGTACTTTTTTCACTCAAAAACAGAGAAAACTTTGGTGATGACATTATTTCCAAGTTCTTATTCTATTATTTAAATTATTTTACTGGTCCGGCCCACTTCATATCATATTAGGCTGTATGTGGCCCCTGAACTGAAACGAGTTTGACACCCCTGCTCTGTCTCCTGCATTTGTTACATTGGTTATTACTCTGACCATAAAACAGACCTGAAACAGGATTTAAGAATCGCAATGAATCAATCATTTAACTCTTTCCCCGCCAGAGCATTTTCCAGTGAGTTGGTAGCCAGCGCCAGCCGTTTTGGTCATTTTCACTAATCTTTGGAGGCTCACTGAAAATGTTGTGTTAGGAGTATGTGAACACTGAATACATCAAAAGAAAGAACAGAACTTCAACTTTTAAACACAAAAAACTATTTTATTCTATCTTTATTCGTTCGTGAGATATAAACATTTGAATATTGGTCATTTTCAGGAAAAAAATGAATTTTGAGCAAAAAGCTGAGAAAATTGCATTTTTTCAAAGATATTGATTTTCAAGAGAAAACTGATTTCCTATTTACATTTTTGACTCTTTCTTATTTACCAACAGTAACGCTGTCTTCAAAATCACAAAATAAAATAATAATAACAGCAATAATAGTAACAAACAGCTCTAAGATATCCCATCATTCCACAAAATGTTAGGGGAATCCACACCAAACTTTAGACCGAACATCTTGTAAAGCACCAGGTTCCTTCTAAACTTTGCACATTTACATACATCAGTTATAAGTCTAACACATAGTAGTTTAGCTTTTGGATATAAACACCTCAATATTCCTCATTTTCAAGAAAAAAAGAAACAAATGCACTAAATACTGTAGATTTCTGGCCTTTGGCTGCACCAGGTCCTCCTGTTGGACCAGCTGCTGTGTTTGATCTGTAAATAATTCTATGGACATCTAGTTATTTATCTCTGTATGAATATATGTATTTATTTATTTCATACAAAAGCCAAATCCAAAAGTGTCTTCCATGTGTCCTGCTGACATTCTACAGCTGAATATGTTCTGTGTCCTCAGTCTGAATCTGAACTCACTCTAACAGATGCAGACTAGCTTTCCTTTGTCTTGTCCCATGTCTGTATGTCTGTCTTCTCCTTGAATGTCCTCTACAAATGTTTCTTTTCTCTTCCTCCTGTCTGTCATTTTCTCCGTGTCGCTCTGTGCCCCCGCCCCCCCCCCCCCCCCCCGCACCTCCGTTTCGGACCTGAGCCGCTCTTTGTTTCCCGTGTTCCGTGTCCGTCTCCCTGACCTTCTATTTCTCCGTTCCTGTCTCTAAATGGTTCTTCTGTAGCTCCATCATATATTGAATTGTCAGACTCTGTCTCCATAATCATCTTTAAGGCTTTTGAAACTGCGCGCGGTTCCTGCACAGTCTTCATTTCCTCATTCAGTCACTGCCGCTGGATGCGTTGCCATGGGATACGGAGACTCCAGTGCAAAAACGTTAAACCCGGCCCGTCATTTTTCCGAAAAAGTTGCTTAATTGTTTGTTTTTGGACTAAGGAAAGTAATTCACATGATCCACAACACCTCCAACTACAGTATAACAGTGAAAACACGGATTGACGGAAAATCTCGTCATTGGCGGGGAAGCGTTGGGAAGCAATTGACGGAATATCTCGTCAATGGCGGGGAAAGAGTTAATGAGCATTAATCAAACTCACACAGATCTGTGGTCTCCCAAGCAGTGGTGAAGTGGTCCCTGGAGAAGTGGGTATACTCTCAATTTCTGCCCTCTTTTTCTTTTAAGTAGTCCAGAAAAAGGCCGTTTTAGAAACAGCGACATGTCAGACTACTCTATTTAGTTTACGTAAAAATCCATCAGTAGTATTTGCTCACTGTTATAAAATTATCATGACTTGATCAGGAGCAGTTTGTAGGTTTTACCGGTCACACAAGCAGCTGCATGAATGTAAATGTATTCAACATGAGGTAAACATAGGATAACATTAGCCTTTCATAACGTTAGCCTACTCACACAGTTTAACTACTGTTGACACCATCTCTCCTCTAAATGTGCAGTCAAATGACCAGTAGTTTAAAACAGTGACTCATTCTGAAACCACCTTAAAACTTACCTCAGAATTATGTATTCCTTAAAAGTAAGTTCCCTTGACATGTGTCACTCATTTGAAAGATGTTTATTCTGCCTTTCTTGTTTGCATTTCCAATAATCTTTCAGTGAGACGTGCAGTGACCTGTCAATCAACTGGGGTGGCACTGGCACCTGAGGTGTCCAATCAGGTTCCGGAAGTGGCCAGCTCTAAGCAGAGCCCTGGCTCTGGCACTAAGTTAGCAATATTTCCCTCGGCATGACCCGCCCTACTCTGTGTGTGTGACATAACTCGATGCATGTTTTAGACTCTTCAAAATGGCCACATTTTGCTTAAATTACTACTTTGCACATTCTTGGCATTTTCTCGATGAGCTTCATGAGGTAATCCCCCTGAAATGTTTTCCAAAAGTCTTGAAGGAGTTCCCTGTGATGCTGAGCACTTGTTGGCCATCTGTGGTCCATCTCATGTCATTTAAATGAGAAGGTGAGATCAAACTTTTGACTGGTAGTGTACATTTTAACTCTTTGATGCATGAATTATTTGAACCATAGTTAAGATTTTTGTCCTCAGTGTTTTTATTCCTCTTTAGGCACGAAAAAAAAAAAAAAAATGTGTGTGAACAATGTTTTTAATAAACCTATTTTTTTATTCAGTTACAAAAATATCCACTCAGTTTGACACCATGCGTTTAATTTTTGAAGCAAAGAAACATTTATTTAACCCATAAAGACCCAGTGTGACATTTGTGTCATTTCCCAAATAAAATTTTATCTATATTTAACTGTCCTTATGTGATTTATCACCATTTACTGTAATATTATCTTCTGTGTTTTGTGTTTTTTCAGTGAAAATCTGGTATTTACCTACATTTAATTTACTAATCATGTAGATGTTCATAAAAGCTCAGAGTAAAGCTGATTATTATATCAAAAAATAGAGAAAACTGAAGAAAAAGGGACTTGTTCAGTAAAATCTATCATTAACTGTACATAAAACAAGTGTGTCCATCCAACTCCATGGGTTTTACTGGTGAATCAGTGTTGTAGAAGATGACGGTGTTTCCACGGTAACTACAAAGCCTCTGAATGTCCAAAAGGGTCATATCTGATGACCATGAAAAGACGACAAACTGTATTTTACACCAATTATTTACATGGATTGATAGGATTAATGGATCTGCAGGTATTAAATAGTTTATATGATTTTGGTCGATGGTGGATGTTTGGGTTTTTATGGGTTAAAATATGTACTGTGTGACAACTATGAAATAAAAATATTTTTAATGCAGCTAATCTGATGTTTTCTCACATTTTATCACACTAATACTAGTTATTACTCACTTCATGTAGATAATATGCCCAAAAAAATTGTTCAAGAAAACTGTTAATTACAGTCTAATAACAACTAGCAATTGATTTACACTGAAACATGTTAGTGCAGATCAGGTTTATGAAGAACAGCAAAGTTACAGTAATGGTCTGAATGTAAGTGTATGGGATGGTGCATAAGTGTCCACTGTGTTGGCTGATATGGAACTAAAACAACAAAACCCATGAATATACAAGAGAACAGCTGGTAAATAACTGTCCACTGTAGTGACCAGTATGCATGAAAGGGTTAAAGTACAAAAACAAATACTTAGCATAGTCTGCTATATTGGGTCTCTTTTTCTCTCTCTCTATGTGCTCAGTGCAGATCTTATGGCCTTACTTGATATTATGAATTTACATTTATATATACATATACTCTAATATGTGTGTATGGTAGCCTACATCTAAATTGCGTTACCATGAACACTTTTAAAACAGAGGAGAATGGGCTCTAATAAATCATGTTGCAGCACATGGGTCTGTGTCGGCACATCTGAGAACAACAAAGCATGTGACTTTAATAAGCTGAGCACGTCCTCCCCCTGGAGCGGAGTCAGATGTGAAAAACACTCACTAAGTTTGAACAACATTTCAGAATTTTTCAACCAATCCCTGGATCACAGTAGCGAACGGACCAATTTCATCAACCACGTCAGGCCTGGCTGGGACGAACTATGTCACTATGGGATCAGCACTAGAAAGAGCTGTGGATAGGTTATGAATAGGTTTAGCAGATAAGAGTGGATAGGTTTGTGATCAACACATTTTTACTGCATTAATTTCATCTGTATTTCTGGTCGTCTCCTGGAAGCCTACGAATATGAACCAAACAGAGAATACAGAGCAGTACTGCGGGGGGGTGGGGGTGGGGGGGGCAGTACTGCGATTTGAAGAGAATAATTTCCAGAACTTTTTCAAAAGCGACTGTGTGAGTTGGTGATAAACTACTGACATATTTATGACAACTAACCATTCTCAATATCAACATTAGTAATACCTCCTCTGACATCGTCATGTTTGTTATTATCGACCTATTATAGATCCTCTTCTTTCAAAAAATTCTACTCTTCTTCATGGCATTTGGCCAGAATGTTAATTCAGAGCAGTGCCCTCTGGTGAAGTGAGGTTCATTCCAACTTAAAGGAGTGATATGTTGCTTTTTTAAATGGAATTATACATTTTAAAACGTTTCCCTGTGGTCTATATCAACAGTAAATGCTCTGCTTGGGTCTGAATTATTCATTAATTCAACTCCACAGGTCCATCTTCAACCCTATTTCTGAGTAATGACACCAGAAAGGTCGTTTTGAGCGCTGGCCCTTTAAATTCAAATGACCCACTTCAAGCCCCACCCCCTCCAGGTCATTGGCTGTGCTGCTCTGTCCTTTTCAACCAACAACTGAACATTTTTGGTAATCGGCTCGAAGTGTGGACATATTTTCAATATGGACTACAACCTCAGCAGCTGACGAACAATTATGTCGTACTCAGATAAATGTTTGTCGGAAGTCTTGACCTTATATGTGCAAATGTCATGACGTAATTAGTTGTAAAACATAACAAATTAAGCAGGAATTAAAACAGGTTGTAGAAATCCACTTGATTTTTGCCAAAATGAATATAAAGATAGCTTTGCAGCACCTGGAGGGTTCAAATTCAAACTTTATGAACTATTAGGGTCCAAATACACAAATAAATGTACCAAAGACTAATAAAATATGACCCTTTTAATGGACGCATTATAAAGGCATTAGGCGATGTTGAGAGCCTTTACAGTCAATGTTACAATTAGTTGAAGATTAAAATTATTGGAATAATTACTCCTCATGTTGCCTCAGACTTATAAAATGGATATGGACATTAAAATGGCTAAAAGCTGCAGAAAGTCACTGAAGAAATTATATCTTAACAGCGGCAGAATGGATGTTGTTAATTAAAAAGCTGAAGCAGGGTTTGGACAACAATGCACATTCACAACATTAAACCTGTAAAGCCTGAACCACTAAATAATTGATAGAAAATTCCAGTTCTTTGAAACTGGAGCCTTTATTGGTCCTTCTGAACAACCTTTTTTTTTTCTTTCAAATATCAATTTCTATGTATGAGTTTCAATTTTGTATCATATTTGATACATCAGGTCTCAATGGTCAAATATTATACATATATATATACAAACATGTCTAGCAAAGTGGTAATTCTCTTTCAAAATTGTCAAAGTTCTGCCTCCTTCCTCATTAATGACATTCTTGTAGTGTCACTGGAAAGGCTTCTGGTGAAGAAATTCCTCCCCCTGGTGGATTATCTGTGTATTGCATGTATCTAATTGTATACATCAGGTTTTTCAAGAAAAAAATATCACACTGATCATGTAAAGGGCTTTAAAACTCCTGTATCAAATATATGTTTGGTGATATAGGGCTAATAACAAATAACCAAAAACAACACAGACACATGAAGTGGAGATGGAAAAAGTACAAAACCATCAGCAGCAACGACAAGTGATTTAGGCGTGTTAGCACGGAAAGACTTATGGATTAGTGAAAAGGAGGCTAACACTCAGGTTTTAGAAATTTGAAGAAAAATTTGTGATGAAAGTCATATGCTGCTTTAAGTGATTTATCACCATATATTGTTATATTATCCTCTGTGTTTTACATTTTTCAGTGTATTTTAAATTCACAGATCATGTAGATGTTCATGAGTAAATCCAATACAAATCCTCCCCCTGGTGGATTATTCATGTATTCATTCATTGCATGTATCTAATTGTATACATCAGGTTTTTCAAGAAATGAAAAATATCACACTGATCATGTAGAGCAGGGGTGTCAAACTCATTTTCTTCCGGGGGCCACATTCACCTCAATTTAATCTGCAGTGGGCCGGACCAGTAAAATAATAGCATGATAGCTAATAAATAATGACAACTCCAAATTGTTTTAGTGCGAAAAATAACATTCAGTTATGCCAATATTTACATAAACTATCCAAACAAAAAGGATGTGAATAATCTGAAAAAAAAAAAAAGGAATTTAAGAAATATAAGTACAATTTTATCAATATTGTGCCTCAACTTATCATTTATACATATGCATTACAGGTCAGATCTACAAATGCACAAACATTTAGTAACAGGCAGAATATTGTTCAATTCAACTTCATTTTCTTTAGACATTTCAGGTTCATATTTGTTCAAATTATTCACATTTTATTGTTAAAGGATAGTTTGTTCATGTAAACATTTTCATAATTTAATGTTTTTTGCACCAAATGAAAGAGAAAAAATGGTATTGTCATGATTTATAGGTTATTATGATATTATTTTTGAGTTTGATGCCCTAATTTGCACTTTGCAAATTCATCCTGCGGGCCGTATTGGAACCTTTGGTGGGCCGGTTTTGGCCCCTGGGCCGCATGTTTGACACCTGTGATATACAGGGCTTCAAAACTCATGTATCAAATATGATACATGTGGCATTACAGGGTTAGACAAAAGGCTTATGATTAATAAATAAAACAGTGAAATCCCACAGTAGAAATCATGGCTTCACACTTATTAATGTAATCCCACCAGTGTCACGTCACAGCAGATGTGACAAACTTGATGAGACTGCGTTCAGTTGACAGATAACTTGTTAAACTGATACCTGTATGTTCAAGTTCCTGTTTTTTGTGGAGATGCCAAACTGCCAGATGTTACTCTCTCACTGTGCTTGAAATAAGTAGAGCTGTCTTTGTGCCAAATTTCTAAAGCGACGCGCCTTCACGACAGTCTCATTATCCGGCATCATCACGAGAGGTATTCAGCGGAGATCCAGCAGGGAAGCTTCTGTCTTGACTCAGCTCTCACTGAGTTCCAACTGGAGCATCTAAACTGTCATCTTCAGGGATTACTTCTATCTCCACGGAAACCAGAAGGAGACAGCGATGTAGGTCCTTTCATAATCGCTTGTATTACTGATACGAAAACACTGACGAAACAACACATTTGCTGTATGTCTGTATGTATCCACCATGTGTGTTAGTGTGTTCTTGTGCATGTGTGTGAACCCTCAGGAAAGTTGATTAAGTGGTTTTTCTCACACACAACGGCAACGGGTGCCTGAAGGCGTCTACTTGGTGATGGGACTCTCCAACCATTAGACTCACTCGCCCAAGAATATTATTATTGATTTTGATCTTGAGCTACGGCCTATTGAATGCACAGACTTGTTTTTTCAACAGCAAACAGCAGTAGTGGGAGCTATCGTTCAGCACTAATGACATCATTTTGCAAGGATGCCTTCTCTCTCCTGAGCGGCCGCTGTAAATATATTTATTTATCTCTTTCGCAGGCAAGTTCGAGAGGAGAGAGGAGATTACCTGTCGAGATTATGCCCAGTGATTAATGTTTGTTTGGGGACTGCGAGATAATGCGCATTTGATTTAATGACTAAAATGAATTGCTTCTTTGCAACTTGTAACTTGAAATGGCTTTTTTTTGGGGGGTGAGGGGCGGTGGGGTGAACTGAAATGTCTGAATTTCTAAACACAGGGAAGATTAAAAGACAGGAATAGGCTAAATAGACTTATACTTCATGAATAATTGACAGTAATGTCTTGTTTATGGTCTTAGCAGTGAAAATAAGAAAATGACTCATACATATGAAAATGAAGGAAATGTGTATGAATCATACGTGTGGTAAAATACTCAGATGGTCACCCCATGTAATCAGAAAGTGGCTCTGAAATGTTTTGTCTCATGCATTCGTCTGACTGTGGCTCCATGATTGAATATTGAACCACCATCTGTGTCATTATTGTGATTACCTCTGCCACGTGATTTAACTGGGAAGCAGTTTCAAAGAGTGAAGTCAAAAATTTGAGTATAGTTTTAATTTATTACCATTTTAACTTTATATACCTAATATTTGGAACCAATATTTGCTTTTAAAGTCTTTGAAAAGGTTCGTTAAGCATCTTTGTGTTATTTATGCAATAAAGTATATACATTTTTCAAATCAGATTTTATTTTATTTTTTGTGTTTTTTGACCTTTTTTGTTGACATAGTAGGTTAAAATGAAGAAAAAAACAGGCAGATGATATAAATTAAGTTGTGATAAAAAAAAAAAATAAAAAAAAAAAGATACCAAACATGGGTATAGTAAACATTTATTTATATGGTATATAAAGGCAAAATCAAAAGTACTGAAAAACGGACACCTTGGTTGGTTTTATGAAGTGCATTGAGATAATTGTGTATTATAGTTGATTCTACATATGTAAACTGAATACAGGATTTTCCCACCACAGGTCAGATCCCATAAACTTTTAGGCATATGACATAGATAGATAGATAGATAGATAGATAGATAGATAGATAGATAGATAGATAGATAGATAGATAGATAGATAGATAGATAGATAGATAGAATATGTGACAAAGACATGTCTAAAAATGACAAACAAAATGTATAAAACTAAAAGCATATTTCAAAATATCTATATAGAAATATCAATAATCAACAATTTTGTATCCAACTAACATACAACGCAAAAAAGAAAGCCAAATACTTTTAATGTTTGTGTGAGTGAATCACTTATCATTCTACTGTTTATTTGAGAAAAGTTATGGATTCTGCCTATTATCCCATTTTTACAAAGGCAAAAACCACTTGAAGCAAGCATTAATGTATTTTTGCCAAAATGATGCAGTTTTTGTGAAATAATTTAATGCAAAGTAATGCAAAATAAAATAAATGAATAATGTAAGCATCTAAAATAAAACTAGGATGTTTGAAAACCTGTGTTTAAAAATTCCCTTGAGAAACTTCGGAAATACTGAATACAATAGATAGATAGATAGATAGATAGATAGATAGATAGATAGATTCACTTTATTAATCCCAAACTGGGAAATTACTGTGCAGAAGCATGGCAGAGTTAAAAAAAAAAAAACAAAAAACAAAAATAGAACACAAGAGCAAACACACTCTACATAATAAATTATAGGTAAAAACAAAAACAGACCTGGAACCTGGGTAATTAAAGTGTAAAGTGCAAAATATACTGTAATATTCAGTATAGTGAAGGTGCAAAATGACATTTAAGTGCAGGTTAAACCACTGAAATGATTTGGTGTAAATATTATTAAATACAATCACATCTGTGCAGACTTTTTCTTCTATTAAATTTCATGTTATTAGTCCAGATACAAACACATTAGGTATATGTGAATCTAGCTTCTTCATTTTATCGTAATGGAAAATTTATGTCACATGGTTATAGGCTCATTCTATGGTAACAAAAACATAAGTTCTCATTTGTGAATTATTATACACTGATGAAAACATAATTAGTGGTATTCTAATCAATTTCTCCAAATCATCCTGAATCCTGCTTCTAAAAAAAATACCCTGGGCTCATCTGTAGCCTTTCTAAACCTCAGCCATTATTTACTGTAAAGGATGACATTTCCCTCTAATAAACAGCTCACTACTAGTTTACACACATGAGGAATTTACAATCAAGACTGGATGAAGGTTGACAGTTGGGAAACATCAGCAGATAGTGTTTACTCCTGCAACGCAGCCTCAAGCTAGTTTCCATCAGTGCTCCCATGTTCATCCACAGTTTCCTCTGAACGCTATATGGTACAGTATATAAGTGAACTAAGAGGCTGCAGTTAGCATAGACTACAGAAGTAAAGCACCACAGGCCTTTGGTGAATCACTGGCTCAGACACGGTGTTTTACACGATTTAGTGAAACATGTCTGAAAAAAGCAATCATCAGTAGAGTGAAAGTGCTCTCATTAACCCTGTAAAGCCTGAACCATTAAATCATTGACAGAAAATGCATATATACATACATATACAGCAGTGGCGGCTGGACAGGGGAAGCTCATTGTCGCCTTATATCAAAAAAAATTGTCAAGCTATTTAAACATACATTCGGCCCTCTGTTCCTTTTTAAGAAAATGGTCAGTGACCTTATTGTACCAAGTAGGCGTCTTTTCCGGGGACTGGACCAGTGTCCTCTGAATGTCCAGCAGAACTGGGCTGCTTAGATTGCCTTGGCCCATTGTGTTGTGGGTGTAAGACTTCAGCCTTTTTAAACAACAGATGCTCCTTTCACTCCGACCTAGCCAACAGTTTGATTGATTTAACTATCTACAAAATATTAAACTCGAACAAGAAGTGATTAAATTATGTAACTGAAACAAGAAAACGCTGAAATTATGTTAAATTGAAACAAGGAAGTACAATGAGTGTGTTTTATTTACAGTGCAAGAAATGAACAAGTAATTTCGTAGTGGTTTCTCTCTCGATTTAACAGCAGAATGTGCGACAGTATTAAACTGAACTGTGTCAGTGAAGGAGATGATCTGAAAATAGCTGTCAATCAAACGGGATTCAGCCTTTCAACTGATCCTCCAATCAGCATGTGGGATTCTGGCGTCCAGCCCGGCCGAGCTCCGCCCACATCTCCATTCACCCCCAGAGACGTCTGGCGTCCGGGGGCGGGACAACATCATGGCATTTATCCAATTACCGTCCAGTTTTGAGGCAATGAAAAAAACTGTTCCACTCAGTCCCATTGAAGCCCATAGATGCCCGGTGTCTACGGACAAATGCACTGAGCAGAGATCAAATGAGAAAACAGCGCAACGGGAATGTATGAGAAGTGAACAACATCGCGTCCATTGGTTTGTGATAAAGCTGATTCTGAACGACCTCGTCTGTGAGATGAACGTGTTCTAACACATTTGTAGTCAATGAAATGTCAACACAACCAAACATATTTAACCACTTAATTTTCATAATTTTAGGGGAAGCCGGGCTGAGAAATCACCACTAATATACAGTGCTTAAAACACACACAGAAATGTGGTCTACCTTCAACATCTCATGGACATAATCCACAGGGGCGTAGAATTGCGTAGGGACGCTAGGGACACGTCCCTGCCAATATCCAGCCACTTCTGTGTTGTCCCTACCAATCCAACCGCTGTCCGTAGTGTTTAGTCAATGATTATGGCACACAAAGGGTTAATAGTCGGTCTCTGCTAGAAGTCCCGCCTCAAATATAAATGGCCAGGTCTCCTGTGTTAAACAGATTTCTAATCTCAACAGGACATCCTGGTTAAATAAAGGTTACAGTACTTTCTGGACAATAAGCCGCTACTTTTTTCTCGTTTTGAACCCTGCGGCTTATACAATGATGCAGCTCGAGTATAGATTTTTAAGATTTTTTGGGCTAATGGCCTCCAGGAGGCGCTCTAGCAGGAAGCGCAAAAGTAAGACAGACAGGAGGAAGAGGTGATGAAGAGGAGAGGTTTTAAGCTTAACTTTTAACAGTCATTTTGCACAAACCTTCATCATGGAAAACACACGAAGAAATGCATATAATGCAGCTTTTAAGTTAAAGCAATCAATGTGTCTGTCCAAGAAGGAAATAGAGCTGCAGCACGGAAGTATGAAAGCGACAACGGAAGAGAGACTGAGAAGGAGTGTGACGGAGCCTTTCTGAGGATGTTCAACTCTGACACTGAAGAAGACGACTGCACTGGTTTCAATGAGCAGAAGGAAGATGACGATAGAGATCAATGACTTTTCTGGGTTTTTGAACCAACCGTGTTCCTGCCATTTTACTGCCGTGTTACAGGCACTGTTTGGAAAAAAGCAGTTAAGGTATGGAAATAAATATTTAATTAATCTTTCTGTTTACCATCTTTCTGTGCAAATATCTCATGTTACATCGTGGACACCTGCGACTTATACTCAGGTGTGCCTTATATTCAGGTGCAGCTTATAGCCCGGAAAGTACGTTAATAATAATAATTTATTCTGACTTTTAACGAAAAAAATCATTTATTTAGTTTATTTATTTTTCCATAATTCCATTAAATATATGAATGGAAATGCACCCTTTGCAATCCACTTCACTTATCGATTGGATGTGTGTGACTGGGGCCGCTGAAGAAACTTTCGTGTCCTGAACTGTAGTAGATTTCTGTGAGAGGAACACCACTTAAGGAGCCCATTCTGTGGCTAACTGCTGTCGCTGCTAAGAAATAGTTGGTATGCTCTGCCACATCCCAGAATGAAAGCACTCCTGGCCAAAGGAGCTGCTGTAGCTCAGTTTAACTACCTTTAAAAGTGACTAGATGAGACTGTGGCCTGCAGTTCAGCAACTTATTTAGTGAACCAAAAAGTTGTACATGTTACAGGTCAACTCATGAAATATGTAGATGCTAACGAAAAAACTGGGAAGCATCATTTCTAGTTTTTCATTATGGGCTAATGAGGTTCTTTAATGTAATGAAAAGGAATGAAGCCTCTAAACGTCCTTTATGCTCGCTTCTTAATGCATTGTGTTTCATATATGAATTAAGTTATTTATTTATTAACCTTTGTGAGGTGCATTAACTTCATCAAAATGTGACAATAGGAGCTTTTATTTCCAAACTACCAATTTATGTCGTAAAAATACTACACAAACACACATTTCAGATCCACTTGAACTTTCTGCAGAAGATCAGTCTGATGTGTGAAATGACTTTGAGGATTAGGGTTAAAGTTTTGTTTTCTTGAAAGACTCCAAATTTGTGCATGCTAATAATGTTGTTCATACAGTTTAACCCTTACATGTATGAATTCTGAAAAAAAAAAAGTATCTATTGTTTAATTGATTTTATGACTCAAAATTAGGCTAAAGTCAAAATGGATTTAGATTTTTTAAAAATACGGTTTTATTAAGAAAATATTTATCCTCCTGAGACCCGGGGAAGTACAAATTTTGCCTTTTTTAGCTTACCAGGTGACAGGCCGTAAGCTCTTGTTGTCATGCGGCGTCTGTCATTGTCTGTCGTCCGTTACAAAAATTTAAATCGTCTTCTTCTCCGAAACTACAATTCCAATTGACTTCAAACTTGGTATACAGCTTCTTTATGATGATGTCAACAAAAGTTAGTGAAATTATTTGGACCCGGATCTGATTCTGGATTTGGTGCCACTTCGAAAAATTTCCCCATTATAAGAGATAGGAAGTGGATCAATGCAATAACTCAGTAAATATAAATGATATCCAGTGTAAATTTCTACAGTCCAGCCCTGATGGGGAGATGACCAAAACATAAAGGCCACATGCTGATCAGGATCTTCTTCTGGATCCGGAAACTTACGGAAAATTTAACATGGGCTCTTACGCGGAAAACATTTCAATCGTCTTTTTCTCCGGAACTACAGTTCTGATTGACTTCAAACTTGGTATACAGCTTCTGTATGATGATGTCAACACAAGGTATTGAAATTATTTGGATCCGGAGCTGATTCTGGATTTGGTGCGACTTGGAAAAATTTTCCCATTATAAGAGATAGGAAGTGGATTGATCCAATAAATCAGTAAGTATCAATGATATCAAGTTGGAATTTGATTTTTTCACAGATCTGATTGGAATATGACCAAAACATGGGCTATTTCTGTAATATAATAAATACACATAACTAGGTGATAATAAATGGCATCTGGATACATTTCCCAAAGCTTTTAATTTGGCCGGTAAGCTACAGGGCCATTGGTCCTATTTTTTTAATTATGTAATTGCCCATGTTGGAAACATTACGATGCATCAGTTTTTTTCACATGTATTTTTATGGAATGTGTTTTGCGGTGGACAGTGTTTTGGGTTTTTTTGTATAAAGCAGTGAAACCCATAGCTGGGTCTTTGGAGGTTAACTTTATGAGATCACAGAGAAGTCTAAATTCTAAAACTAAGATGATACTTTCTTTCATTGCATTGCTTAGGGTCTATCGAGACTGCCCCCATGTGGTTTGGAGAATATTGCCTTTATAACCCTTTGGTGCAGTGGTTAGCACTCATGCTTCACAGCAAGAAGGTCCTGGGTTCGATTCCAACACCAGTCGATGGGGGATGGGACCTTTCTGTGTGGAGTTTGCATGTTCTCCTCGTGTCTGCGTGGGATCTCTACAGGTACTCCGGCTTCCTCCCACCATCCAAACACATGCACTGATAGGTTTTAATGGGTTAATCTAAATTGCCCATAGGTGTGAATATGAGAGTGATTGTTTGTCTCTATATGTTCAGCCCTGTGATGAACTGGTGACATGTCCAGGGTGTACCCCGCCTTCGCCCTTAAATAGCTGGGATAGGCTCCAAGCGACCCCCATGACCCTAGTGAGGATAAAGCGGGTTCAGAAAATGAATGAATGAATGAACCCTTTGAAAGTGAACTTGAACTATGTGTCCACAAATGTGGAAGTCATGCATGAAAGGGTTACAGGCCCATTCATGCACATACGTATACGGATGGCGCCATCTGCTTGCGGATGCGAACCCCAACAGGAAACATGGAGTAGTACCATCTGGAACCTTGGAGGCAGTGTTGAGATTTGAGGAGAATAATTTCCAGAAATAGCAGAACTTGTCAAAGAGCGACTGTGTGAGTTAGTGAAAAACTACTGATATATTTATGGCAACTGCCCTTCTCAATATCGACGTTAGTAATACCTCCTCTGTCGTCACTATGTTTGTTATTAGTATTCTTATTCTTATTCTTATTATTATTTGTTATCTTCTGCAATAAACTGCTCTAACTGCTCGACCTCCTAGTACTTTAAATTGAATTTGCAATAACCTGCTATAAGTCACAGTACCTTTAATTCAAATGTGCAATAACTTGTTTGTTACCTCTTAGGACTATTATTATTATTATTATTACTATTACTCTTTTTATAATACTCTGTCTTTCAAATGTGTATCTGAGCTGTATGTGCAATAACTGTTTTTTTTTTTTTTTTTTGTATGTTTTAACTGTGTTTATGTTATGTATCTGTCTGTTTTTGTCATATCTTTACTTTTTCTTCAAGCTCCCTTTTCTGACTCATGGAAATGCACAAGAATTCCAATGTGCCTATACTGCTATGTATCTGTGCAAATGGCAAATAAAGTCTATTCTATTCTATTCTATTCTATTCTATTCTATTCTATTCTATTCTATTCTATTCTATTCTATTCTATTCTATTCTATTCTATTCTACAGGGTGTCCCATAAGTCTCCATACATAGGAGACGTAATACATTCCATACATATATGGTTCTAACATGTATTTCTTTATATTTCTTCTTTATAGTTCTTCAGCAGTGGAGGACACGCATTGAAATGTGTTCCCGACAAAATGGCAGTCATATAGAGCATATTATATAAATAAAAATGGTTTATGTCAAGAAACGTTTATTTTTCCTATGTATGGAGACTTATGGGACACCCTGTATTCTATTCTTCTTCTCAAAAAACTTTACTCTTCTTTGCGGTATTTGGATAGTATGTTAATTCAGAGTGGTGCCCTCTGGTGGATTCATTGACAAACGCTCATTACAACACAATGGCCACATCTGAGTATGAAGGCGGTAATGTTCGACACCATTTGGTAAATGTTCAGTACTTACATAGCGCTTCTCCACACTTTTATGGTGCCCAAAGCGCTTTACAAAGCCTCACATTCATCCATTCATGCACACACTCATACACCAGTGGGCAGCTGCCACCATGCCGGGAGCAATTCAGGGTTCAGTGTCTTGCCCAAGGACACTTTGACATGTGGACAGTCGGAGGCAGGATTCGAACCACTGACCCTTTGGTCACTGGATGACCCGCTCTACCAACTGCTGCCCTGAGCCATAGCCTTATTATAGTTTTAATGAGGCTAAATCATGTCTATTAAAGGTTCCAAGCAAATACAGTGCTCATGCGTGGTAGATAATTATTTTACCGACATAAAACGAGCATGAATGTGCCTTTAGAGGAGCAGAAGAAGAAGCACTGAAGGGCTCAGAAACACCTACCTGAGTCCTCAACATGGAAATTGTTGTAAAAGCTGTTATGATGGATGGAGGCATCTATACGACAGTAGTTACTTTACAGTTGGAGCTGTGTTATGAGGCACAAACAACAGAACAGACTCCAAAACACATGTGCATAATGAGCACACCCAACTCTTACATATTGAAGATTGTTTACAGATCGTAAGGTTCACAATTTGCACCTGCTCATCAACACCTACCCTTTGTTCTTTGCAAGTTTTATTTTTACAGCCTCCCTCTACATTGCACAGTTGACATGTAATTATTGGCAATGCCGCGCAAACTCTAAATAAAGCCAGTTTAGTGTTGTGCAGGTGGAGTATGAAGACTGATGCCAGCGCTGATATTTTCATCAAACATGTGTGGGAGACACAGTGTATCTGCTCACTTCGTCTTCTTTGCAGCACATTTGCAAGACTCCAGCAGCGTAATTACAAAGTTAATATTTCATAGACTCTCCTGACTGGATGAAAAAGCCTACGTTTTCAAATGAGACTGCTGCTCATCAGGAGTTGTGTCCACATTTTATTTTTATTGTAAGACAGAAGTTTGGGGAACTCACATTTAAGAGTTTTCCTTTAAAATATTGAAAGACATGAACATGTTATTCCATTTTAGCTCATGTAGTCAGGAACAAAAAGCAGATTAATAAACTTTTAATTAATCTTTCTTACCGACCCTCCAAATTTCTTCAAGAGCTGCACTTTGATTATTCTTCAGACCTTAAAGAGCACCCTTTGATATAACAGGAATCATAACTCATCCATTTATACACCTATTATTCTCAAATGTGACTGCATGTGCATGATCAACACATGCACCGTAAATGTCACTAAATGTCATTAGCCTATAAAGAGACCTTCATTAAGAAATCAACAGAACAATTTAGTCTGAGAGGAGGCCATCAAGTACATCATTAGTTCCACAAAGCGAATTTAATGCTGACAGGATGAATCAGATGTAGAGACAGGACCTTTTGAAAATCTCCTAATTCTACATTTTTAATCCTAGTGTGACAACAAAGCCTCTGTTATCAGATCCTGTCAGGCTTTTGCAGCTGCAGCTAAACACACAGCCTCTTTCACTCCTCTGGGCTTTCCTTGCATCATTTTGGCCTTCTCAATACATTTACACAAGTCCGCACCTATAGGAGCAGTACAGTCCAAGGTCCCTCCGTCAGCAAAGACTTTGAAGGAAAAATGTAATTTACTCATTGCACTTTTCTCCTTTTTCTCAAGGTGATTAGAGGAGGTTTAGTGTTGCACAAGTCTGGATCAAACAGAGGACATCGGAACAAAAAACACAGAGTCCTGAGAGAACAAAAGATGAGTTATTCCTCTGAACTAAAAAAAAAATAAAAAATAAACTAGTAGATTATAATGCAATTTTCATAGTTTGTTCTTATAGTAGTATTTTCTTGCAGTACTCAATTTTTACCACTTGGGGTCTCTCAATCAGAAATGATAATCAGACAGGTTGATAAATTAATATTAACCCTCCGGTATCCAGGTGCGGTTTTTATGCACACTTTGCACTTCATGTTAAAAAACTTCATATTATTTTTCACAATTTAAATATGGTTAGAATTCAAAAGTTGTTCATTTGTGCATGATCTTTAAAATTCTGGCCACCAACTAAAATTTGCACATTGTAAACAAAAGAAAATTACAAGACTAGCATCTGTCTCCCATGTGTGCCTAAAACGCACTATTTCTTCCATTATAACCACTGTTTTTGATCCAAAGCCATTAAGGCATAAATCCTGCTTTTACTGATATCTGGGCTTCATTTGAGAGGTGAGGGTCTAAATTAATTTATTAACGTTGTTAATGTTGCTGTTAATCATTGACATATGCCAGGCTGCAAAAATCAAATAATATTTAATCCAATTTTTATGTAGTATTTTGAAAAAAACAAAACAAAAACATTTCGTGTTTTTTGCATCAAAAATGTAGTGACATCATTATGAAAAGAGATTGTTTAAAGGGTTAAAAAAATCTAAAATGAATGATTATTTGATATGTATGATTAGGGCTGACCTTGATTTACAAAAATAAAATCAAATTAGAGCAGAAAAATAAATCAATATATAATATTTAATAGTTTGATTTATAGGTGTGCATTTTACGCACACTTGGTGACAGATGCTAGTATTTTTGAACATTTGACCTAACGCCAAAAATAATAATGCAAATTAACCATTGTTGGAGTTAATCATTAACATATGCCAGGCTGCAAAAATCAAATAATATGTGATCCACTTTTTATGTAGTATATTGAAAATAATTGATTTTTTGTGTTTTTTACATCCCCCCCAAAAAATGGTTTGTTTACATTACAAACACGGCATCTAAAGGGTTAAAAAATGTGACAATTATAGAGTATTTGGTATTTTTATTTACGGCTCAAGTTGATGAAATAGAAAAAAGTGTAAAAGAATTAAAAACAAACTGTATGATTTTTTTTTTTTTTTTTTTTTACATTATTCCACAAGTGTGCGAAAAAGGCACACTTGGTGCTTAGTAAGGACCTTACTGGACGGGATACCAGAGGGTTAAATAAGTAAAATACAAATAAAATAGAATAAAAAAAAAAAAACTAAAGGAGAATACATCACCTCCTAGCAACGTTTTCTTTATTTCAAGGAAAAACTTCATGCAGTGTTATGCTACTGTACAAAATGAACATAGTACAATAGCACAGCTTAAATACTGTACATCACCCTGTTTATGTTGACTGTGATGTTTAATGCAGCCTATAAACATGTACAACCTGGAGAAAAACAAAACTTTAGGTAGGAATTTAAACATGTAGGAATTGAAATAAATAATGGGACACAACCTACTAGTCACTTAAATTTGTCAAACTGAATCCTGAATTAATATGATTACATAAAAACACACAACACATTTGTCATGGCATCATTTCAATAAACTCATTTAATATCACAACATTTATTTCTATCATTTTTTGTTTAAGCAATTTAAGAACTTGTTGCAGCTGAAACATTTATAGTTAATGCAGATGCTAATGCAGTGATTTATCACTTGGGTTTTACAAATCTGAAGAAAAATTAGAGCTGAAAGTCATTTGCTGCTTTAAGCTGTAGGTTCAATAGATGACTTAGATCAGTGTTTCCCAACCACTGAGCCGCGGCACAGAAGTGTGTCATGAGAAATCATCAGGTATGCGGAAGATTATCCAATTTTACCTGAATGGTACTCTAGGTCAGTGGTTCCCAAATGGGGGCACGCGTACCCCTGGGGGTACGTGAAGGCACTCCAGGGGGTACGTGACATTTTAAAATATATTTTAAAAGTAGCATCCATGCAAAAATCCTTAAAAAATAATTATTAAATTAATTAAATATTTCAGGAAAATATATAAGTTCATAAAATGATTTTTTTATTCAATAGACTGTTCAGTTTTATCCTCCTAAAAACCCAGAGTCTCCCCCATACCAGAATGGTTCGACCCAACCTGTCATATGCCACCTAGCATCACCTGTCAATCACTTGAAAACTCAAACAGTGGAGTCGTGGTTGAACCGTAATTCTTTTGAAAACACGGAGGGACAAGTGGCAAACAAGGCCAAACCAGAGACGGCAAAATTCCACCTGTATCTTGAAGATTATTATGTTATGTTTTTGAGAACAGAGCTTTACTATGATCCCAAAAGAGGACATTTTATGTTGATAATTATTTTTATGTGCACAAATCTTTATTTATAATTAAGTTAATTCTTTCTGTCTTTTTTTTTAGTTATATCTTTTTATTTCCAAATAGTTCAAGAGAGACCACTACAAATGGAGTTCCAAAGTTGAATAAATCAGACACTGATGGCACGGCACTCTGTTTTAAGTTGTTTTAAAACCAAAAATGCTTTGTGCTGGTTAGGGGGTACTAGGCTGAAAAAATATTTCACAGGGGGTATATCATTGAAAAAAGGTTGAGAACCACTGCTCCAGGTGAGCAGCGTGATATGTACAACACTCTCCGTTTACTTTTGTAAAAGGTAAAAGTGAAAGTGAACTGGCCCTGATGCTGTGTGTTCTGTTGATGAAGCCCCCCCTCCCTAGTGTTGCGCAGATCAGCAGATTACCTGTGGGACCCATGGATCGAGGTGGGGTGGGGGGATATGCCTCTATTATATTACGATGGACCTCAATCTGTAAGCCTGGGGGGTCCATCCGAGGGGTCCAAACTCCCTGTGACAATGTCACCCCCACACCCTGGATGTGCTCACCCCCACCGGGAGAGTGTCAGGAGACTGCTGCTGAGTTCCCCATTCTGTAAAATATGTGCTGTGGCTCAAAAAGGTTGGGAAACACTGACACTGACAACAGAACTCAACTGTCTCTGAAGTATCTGTGGTGAAGCTGCTGCAGGTATTTAACCCTTTCATGCATGAATTATGAGAACCTAATCAAGATTTTTTTCCTAAGTGTTTTTGAAAAAAAAAACATGAAAAAAAACAATGCGATTCAACATTTTTTTAATTTTTTTTTTTTTTTTTTATGAACCTAGTTTTCATGGAGTTGCGAAAATGTCCACTCAGCTGGACACCATGTGTTTAATTTTTGAAGCAAAGAAACATGTATTTATTGGCATACTGTGTAAAAACTATGAACATTTTTTTTTTAAAATGCTGCTAATCTGATGTTTTCTGATGTCACATTTTAACATTCTCTAATACTAGTTATTAATCACTTTATGGAGATAATATGCTAAAAAACAACTTTTTTGGAAAAAAAAAAAAAACCCTGTTAAATACAGTCTAATAATAATAACAAGCAATTGATTTACACTAAAACATGTTAGTGCAGATCAGGCTTATCAAGAACAGTAAAGTTACAGTAATGGTATGAATGTCAGCGTATGAGATGATCCACTGTGTTGGCTGATATGGAACTAAAACAATAAAATCCATGAAGATACAAAAGAACAGCTTTGAATAACTGTCCACTGGAGTGACCACTATGCATGAAAGGGTTAAAAAAAAGTGTCATACTGAAATATATGTGAAGGTATTTCATCTGTACATAAAAAAGTAGGAGTTTTTCCATGTAATTCCATGACAGGTCTATTTTAAGCAGACAAACATCTCCAGAAAAAACAGTCTTTTTTCTTTTTCCCACTAACATTTGCATACATCATGTGGTTGTTTTAATAAGTGCATCATTATTCAGGTAATGTCATAAAACACAGCAGATTCAAACACAAGAGACCTAGCCTGTCCAGCCATCCGGTTTTCTCACTGTATTCAATTCTGACAAAACAGTCTGGAATTGGGCCAGTCACTGTGAAATATGCACAATCTATACCGACCAATCACAACTCGGAGAGGTAGATGACTTCTTTTTGTCGTGAGTCAAATGCGACGTTTCCACTACGTGGAACCGGCTAGACTTGACTCGACTCGACTCGACTCGGGTACCAGGCACTGTTCCTGGAGACCGTTTCTATTACAGGATACTACTTTACTTTAGAGTACCTGGACGTCATAGCAACACAACACGGAACTTCCATGACATCTGCTCAGAGAATTGCTGATAAACTCGCTCGTTGGATGTTGCCCCGTCAAGCTCACGCTGAATGTTTTCATCGGCCACCGAGGACAGAAATGTCTGAACCTCTTTGACTGACCACGATGTCATTTTGTGGGTCATGTGGATTAACCTTCATGTATATTTATTGTAAACTCCGCATCTGTTTTTTTTTTTTTTTTTTTTTGTGGGTCGCCGCACATTGATAACACAATGATGGAGAGACAACTCTTTGACCAATCAGTGGTCTGCAGTGTTTACTCATCATGTTTTAGTATCTCTTGGAACCTCGGCGAAGTGGATACCAAAAAACTTGGACCGGGTACCAGATTCCAGGTCCTTTTTCATAATGAAAATACAAATAGGCCGAGTCGAGTCGAGTGGAGCCGGTACCATGTAGTGGAAACGCAGTATTAGATAACTGTTATGTCTGTCTTTGATTGACAGGTCTGTATGGCAGCTGCTGAGTTGGACTGTGATTTTTTTTCTCCTCCGTAGTTGTTGTTACAGATTCTACTAACAAGAATGTAAAATGACATTACACAGTGATTGATGTTTACCCTTTTAATCAAGTCGATAAGCTAACATTTCACCGTTATTATCTCTGAAACTCCAAATATAGTCACTTCTGCCTCCAAAAAGCCAACATGCCCATGACCAAATCACAAACTGTTGTCCTCAAAATGGCAGAAGAAGAAGTAGAAGAAGAAGAAGAAAGCCTTCATTGTCATTGTTTTCAAAAGATGCAATGAGATTCAGTACAATTTTCATCAACATGCTGCAGCAAAAAACACATTCAGATTCAGATTCAGATCACTTTATTGTCATTCAGACAAATTACACCAGAGATGCACTGCAGAACGAAATGACGATGCAGGGTCAGCAATAAAAACACATATAGCTAAATAAAAAAACACCTGAGATAAAATAAGTTCTAAAATACTGGTGAGGTAGTGCGTGCTTGTCTTACAGGCATTCCTCCACTTAACTATGAGCATTCACACCCTGAAAATTACACACATATAACAAAAAACCCAAAAACCAAACAAATAAAGAAAAATTAAAATAATAAAACATTAGCCTCGGTAGTGCAGTAAAACCAGATAATAATCATAAATATATTGCTCAAGTGCAAAAATATTGCACAAGTAATGGCTATCACAGATGTACAAAAATATATTACTCAGGTATTTTGTGTGTTTATGTGTGTTTAAAGTGCTGATTACCTGTGGGAATAAACAGTTTCTGAGTCTGTTTGTGATTTGAGTGACTTGAACCTCTGTAGTGCTTTCCTGTTGGCAGCTGAGCGTCTGCATACCAAAGCATACTGTAGGTGATAAGACTCAGTATGGAGGAGACAAACCAATGGGTGAAGTCATAGTTCCTCTGTCGACTAATTCTATACAGTAGAGTCTGTGGCTGACCTAACCAGGAGTCACACAAAACAATGACTGTTTCCAAAATGAGACATTTATTTACAGTAACTGCAGACTAGGGATGGGAATCAAGAACCAGTTCTTTTTGAGAACCAGTTCCCAGTAGCTTGATTCCTTGGAATCGTTTGCCTGCCTGCTTAACGATTCTGCTTATCGATTCTGCTTTGTTGTGCATGCGCGATGACGTCACACGTAAGCTGCATTGTTTTGGTCAGAACGTAGCCAACATGGTGTTGAGGCAGAAACGGTCTAAAAAGACGACACCAGGTCCACTGGAACACTGTCAAAGCTTCCATGTCTTCAAAAGGGTGGAATCCCTCCAATATTCTCAAACATTTGTCCACAGCATGTGAATCATTTACAGGAATGTCACGTATTTGATACTCTACTTAGCGGCGCTTGTGAATGTAGCAGCAGAGTGAACGCCGGGCTGGTTCCGGTTCCGGTGCGGGCAACAAACGTCATAACTCCTCAAATACAAGTTTCTGAAGGTAAGAAGGGAAAGGAAATGAGGTGCCCAACAACGGGAGACAAGCCGAGCCGAGTCGAACTGGTTCCACGCAGTAGAAATGCGGCAATAGAGGAATTAGTAAAGAGTCTTTAGTTTCACTTTCACTGCCCCCCCCCAGAACTGGCCCAACGTCATCTGTTATTATTATTTGTACATACTGTATATGTTCTATTTTCTGTTCAGCGATGGAAATATAAAAGACAGTTAATGCAAACACACCCGTTTGTACTCTTTTATTCCCTCACCCAATGAGAATCGATAAGAGAATCGATAAGGAATCAGATCGATAAGCAATATCGATAATGGAATCAGAATCATTAAATTCTTAGCGATTCCCATCCCTACTGCAGTCTTTAACTGGCATCAGTTAAATGTTATAATGTATGAAGTAAAATGACCACCTGAAGCTTTATTACTCCACCCCCCAAAGAGGAGGCAAGGAGTGTTTTTGGTTGGGTTTGTTTGCTTATTTATTTGTTGTTTGTTTTTTAACACTCTAGCAGCAGAACTATTGATTGAATTCATACCAAATTGGGTTTATAGATTGCCAGTGACCCAGAATAGATCTGATTATATTTTGGGAAAATTTTTTAAAATCTTAGTTTTCTCCCATTTACTTACAATAGGTGAAATTTCACGTCTATAAAATAGGGTTGGGAATCTTAGTTGTAAGGCCGATACAATACGCATCTCGATAGAACATCTCTGATCCGATATATTAAAGATACATGTGTGGCACCTTGCGATGTGATACAATTCACACCCAAATCACGATACAGAGCGATTAAGGACATTCTGATTCAACACACTCATTCTGGTTAAAAAAAATATGCAGTGCAATTCAATGAGCTTGAGTATTTATTTATCAAATAAGACCATGACTTTTTACAAAGTGGCTTTTGTGTAATTTCAGAACACGTGCCTAACACACGGTCAAGTGAAAAAGTTAGAACTTTGTTTCCAAAGTCATCTCTCTGCATGTTTCTAACACTCAACTTCTTGCTCCCTCGCTGAATCAATTTGTAATGTAATGTATTTATAATGTAGGTA
Source organism: Sphaeramia orbicularis (assembly GCF_902148855.1). Taxonomy (NCBI): domain Eukaryota; kingdom Metazoa; phylum Chordata; class Actinopteri; order Kurtiformes; family Apogonidae; genus Sphaeramia; species Sphaeramia orbicularis. The sequence continues at coordinate 40,903,962 of NC_043971.1, read as the reverse complement.
AAACAGAAAACGGTTCTGTCACTTTAAGAGACACTGCGCAAGGTATTCTGGGATGTCCTGTTAGATACGTATGTCACTGTTTAAGGAAGTATCTGTGGTATGTACGGCAGTATTCAATGCAGCTGATGTAGTAAGAAGTACACGTTCAGAAACCACGTCATTACCTCCTTCTAAGTCTGTCAGATTCAGATACAGACGTTACACGATTCATCAGTGGCGCTCGAGCCACAGTCCATCCACAGAGCTCATACTGTCATGTACAGTATACACATCTGCGAACCCACGGTGCACGTTAATGTGGGTCTACAGAAAAGAAACACTTTACTCAAATAAAGAGTAACACTTTTAAATGCAAGTCAAAAGATATTCTATTGAACGGATCAAAATATATCTTTACAAACATTCAGTAACCAATGCATCACGATATCATTCCAAACTTTTCATTCACTCACAGCTTCTCTACCAGTGCACTTGGATCATGCACACGCAGGTCGGTGTATCGATACATATTGGATAATCTTCCCATCCCTACTGTAAAAACATCAATTTTGTTTAAATTTTCCTTCAAACTCGGCACATATATAGAGGCAACTGATAACGCTGACATCATCACACACATAGACATGATGACATCAGCTGGATCGATGCCAAAATAAGCTTCAAAACGTGCAAGGGGCGGGGTTTGTTGTGCCTGGAACCACTTGTTTCCTGTATGTTAACCGTTAGGAGTCTGAGCCTATTTTGACCGTTTTTGAGTACTTTGGATTTTGCCTTTATATACTATATAAAGTAATGTTTACTATACCCGTGTTTGGTATCTTTTTTTTTTTTCAGCACAACTTCATCTATCTATTATTTTTTCACTTTAACCTAGTATGTCAATACAAAAGGCCAACAACACACAAAAAATATAAAATCCGATTTGAAAAATGTATATAATTTATTGCATAAATAACACAAAAATGCTTAACGAACCTTTTCAAAGACTTTAAAGTGAATATTGGTTCCAAGTATTAGGTATATAAAATCACATTTGTAATAAATGAAAACAATACTCATATATTTGACATAAAAGCAGATCTTTACATAGGTGTTTTCTACGGTTTTCTCACCTCCAGACCATTTACATCTTATCCAATTGTGGAGTTCAGTTATGGCAGTGTTTTTCAATCTTGGGGTTGGGACCCCACATGGGGTCACTTGGAATTCAAATGGGGTCACCTGAAATTTCTAGTAATTGATAAAAAAAAAAAAAAAAAAAAAAAAAAAAAAAATTACAAATAAAAAATATATGGTGAGCTGAGAGATAATACATAAAAAACATGATAAACTGTGAGGCTGAAACTGAAGCACTGTGATACTGTTTATCTTTCAAATGTTCGTTGTGGTCGGTTTCAGATGCTGCAGCTCTTTCATAATTCATAGTTTGAGTTCTTGTTTGTTCAGTATTAATTGTCAGCCTTGTAAATCCAAGCTGGACTGACTGTACATATCCTGACCAAGGAAAATAAAATTCTCCCTTTGTGCAGTAATCTACACCTGGCTTTTCTGCCTCCGTCCATAATAATATACATTATATAGACTAAATGTTATCTAAAATTAACATTTATTAGCAACATAGTATAGCAAACTATTACATGATCAAAAACAAATTAATTTCAGCAAAAAATGTCTCCGTTTTAAATGTTTGGGGTCGCCAGAAATGTGTGATGTTAAAATGGGGCCGATAAAGGTTTGGAACCACTGAGTTATGGGATGCATGTATGATTCACTGGCTGGTTGGACTATCATCCAGGTTGTTATTCAGCTGAAATTACTTTCACATTTTCTATTACACTTTGTAGAAATGTTGTGTTGTGTATTGGTGAGCTCATGGCTAACAGCTAATATCTAATGTGATACAATCATTTTATTTATTTATTTATTTTTTTAGTTAAGTATATTCTAAAAATGACCCTCTTTAGGACTAAGTGTTTTGGAAAATGAATGAATTACTTATAAATACTTGTCTAAAAAAAATAATATTTTCTCAGTTTTTAAACCACAAAAAAAAAAAAAAAGATCATAATCTACTATATATTTTCCTCTTCACATCTACTTAGCTGCACTGAAGCTTCTGCTCCTCTGGAAGAAAACTGTATTTCCCATGAAAATCCCATCCTGCCCTCTGGATGTTTTTCCAATTAAATACCAAAAAACAGATCATTGGAACAGATGGTCAAAAATATGTGATCAATCATTAATCGTCACTTGGCTTCTGGTTCTTATTTTGAACATGTTCTTGAACCTTCCTAAAAAATGTAACGAGAGGAATTTGCCCCAAGAAATCACAGACCTATCTCCAAATTCCCTTATTTATCTGAAGTTTTTCTTATCAGCAGGTATATTTTATTAATGCAAAGCAAAAGTTTTGCAGATTTTAGTCAGGTTTTGGAGGACTGCACTGCAACGGGGCTGAAAACAGAGTCATTTTCCTCCTCTATGCTGCTGCTGCTGCTCTAATACTTTCAGTCTCAGGGCGCCATTTTACACCACAGACCATGGAATTCGACTTAATGTCCTGAGCAGTGATTTGTTACCTCAGACACCGGTCTCAAATGGTTCAGATCACACCTTGCTATTAGGTCACTTTCTGTTGTTTCTGGGACTTCATCTTCTTCCTCAGTAGTCAGGGTGTACTTTTCCCTGTGGGCTTGTTTTCACTGTCTTTACTGAAGAAAAACAGGAAATAAGTTTTTCCACTGGATTAAAGCTTTCAACTTTTTAAAAGATGACAATCAACTGCAAAATTCTATAAAGCATGGCAGCCTTTTCTGAAATTCACATAAACTTATAGAATGAGCAATATATCATGACTTTGACACCAAATCACCACTCATCACCTGGATAACTGTAGGTATGGTACATATTTTATTTGTCTTTTTTTAAAAAAAATGTATGTATAATTGTTATCTCTTCAGTCTTATTTGACATATTTATTTTTGCTTTTGTTATGTTTTCACATCTAGACTTTGTATGGATGCTATATGCCTCCTGTTCATAATTGTGATGTCTTTTGGTAGATATATTTACATGTTTATGTTTATATTTAAGTTGGGGGTGGGGACTTGTGTTTAAAAAGACAGTAGAAATGTCCAGAGTGTATGATGCATTCATGTTATGCTGTTGAAAATCCACAAATAAAATTATTTAAAAAAAACAAAACATGACAATAATTCTATTCAGTAACTGACCCATAATGCTTTTGTTCAGATAATGTTTAAAGGAAAGTTTTCCAAACTTAACCCACAGTCATTTATTTTCATTCATCTCATGTGCTTGTCAGTGAATTTAGACCTTGACATCCAGGGGTATTGCATATTTAATGACACCCGAGGTATCATTAAATATTAACTCATTGAATGTAACGTATATACTTTGACATGTCTGAAGCATATCCTGGACTTTCTCTAGAATACGTGGACAGATAAATCCACCTGATCATAGTTTGATATCATTGGTATACACATACATGCATGCATAAAACATGCATTGTTTTATTAATTTTAGGATTCTATCCTAATCCTTCAATGCAAATGGATCACATGGTGGTTGTCATGTCACAAAGTCAAACCTCCACACTGACCTTTCCAGCTCAATCTGCCATAATTATGGATTCAGGTAAAAAAAAAAAAAAAAAAAGACCTCTCTTTTTAGTGTGTTTGAATGAATGAATGAATGATTAAAAAAAAAATTAACATGTAAATGAAGCAAAGTGGACATACAGAAAATAACACAAAATAAATCAAATTACTTCAATTCAAAAGGTAGTGGGTACAAAGTGTACGCTTAACAGATCCTACCCTTTTTCCATGGTTTATTTCATCACGTTATACAAGTTATCCAGCTTCCATATCTATCTATCTATCTATCTATCTATCTATCTATCTATCTATCTATCTATCTATCTATCTATCTATCTATCTATCTATCTATCTATCTATCTATCTATCTATCTATCTATCTATCTATCTATCTATCTTATTTTGTATTTCCGAAGTTTCCCAAGGGAATTTTTAAACACAGGTTTTCAAACATCCTAGTTTTATTTTAGTAAGTAAATTTCTTTATTTATAGAAGTACATTTTATTTATCGAACACTTTTCACAGACAGATTCAGAAAATGCTTTATCAAATCAAAATCAAATCAAATTTATAGAAACCCAACAGAATCCTCCAGGAGCAAACACTTATGACTGGTGACAGTGGTGAGGAAAAACTTCCCTTTAACAGCAGAAACCCGGAGCAGACCCAGACTCCTGAAGGATGGCTGTCTGCCTTGACCAGTTGGGGTTAAAGAGAGAGAGTAAAGGAGGAGAAAAGAGAGAGCGATAGAGATATGGAGAGACTGGGGGAGATGGGGGAGGTAGGGGGAGTCACATGGGGTACATGTAACACTGTAAAGTAGCAACTTTACATTGTGAAAAACGAATAAAACAGTACAAGTAAAACACAATTAGAATACCCTGTGAAACACAGTAAAGTACCATTAAAAAACAGTTTAAAATATGATGAATACATGTTTTATACATATATTTTAGAGGCTTACATTATTTATTTATTTAATTTTACTTTACTTTGCACTAAATTATTTCACAAAAACTGCATTGTTTTGGCAAAAATACACTGATGCTTGCGTCAAGTGGTTTTTGTCTTTGTAAAAAAGTGATAATAGGCAGAATCCATAACTCTAATAAACTCAAATAAACAGTAGAATGATAAGTGATTCACTCACACAAACATTAAAAATACTTGGCTTCATTTTTTTGAGTTGTTTGTTAGCTGGTTGAAGTTGGATACGAAATTGTTGATTATTGATATTTCTATATAGATATTTTTAAATATGTTTTTAGTTTTATCCATCCATCCGTCCATCCATTATCTGCTGCTTATCCTGGGCCGGGTTTTGGGGGGTAACAGTCTAAGCAGGGATGCCCAGACTTCCCTCTCCCCAGACACCTCCTCCAGCTCTTCTGGGGCGTTCCCAGGCCAGCCGAGAGACATTATCTCTCCAGCGTGTCCTAGGTCTTCCCCGAGGTCTCCTCCTGGTGGGACATACAGGAGCCATCCGAAACAGATGCCCAAGCCACCGCAGCTGGCCCCTCTGGATGTGAAGGAGCAGCGGTTCTACTCTGAACTCTTCCCTGGTCACTGAGCTCCTCACCCTATCCCTAAGGGTGCGCCCAGCCACCCTGCGGAGGAAACTCATTTTGACCCCTTGTATCTGGGATCTTGTCCTTTCGGTCATGACCCAAAGCTCATGACCATAGGTGAGGGTAGGAACGTAGACTGACCGGTAAATCGAGAGCTTCACCTTTTGGTCGGTTGTGGTGAAGAAGGAGTTTTATACGTTTTGTTTGTAATTTTTAGACATTTTTCTCAATGTTTTTCATTTAATGGAATCAAATTGAAGAAAATAAGCAACAGATTAATCAATTCCAAAAAAAGATGACGACCATAATGCATTGTGGGATGCAGTATATCACACAGTTATTGAGAAATTAGGCTGAAGCAGCATACCTTGCCTTCATGTAATGTGGTCTCTTTTTAATGTTTTTAATGTTGAATATTTAATTTTACCCTGTTTTGGTTATTCATTTATATTGACATACATGATGTTTTATTCCACTTCTTCATTTGGCATTAATTTGACAGCATCATGTTCTGTTATTTCTGCCCTTTCCACTATGATACATTCAAAGCTAGTCATGTCATGTTTACTCTACTCATCTCTTTTATTGTGTTGTGTTGTTCGCTGTTTTTATTCTGCTGTTGTGCCCTTTTGCTTTGTCTGTCAAAGCACTTTATAAACTCAGTTTTTAAAGGTGCTATATAAGTAAAGTTATTATTATTATTATTATTGTTATTATTATTATTATTATTATACAGTATGTGTTGGTGTCTTTTTTAATTTTTTTTTAATTTAACTTTAATTTAACCAGGAAGTCCCTTGAGATAAACTCTCTTTTTCGAGGGAGACCCGACCAAGAGGCACATCAGTCCAATATAAATGAACTAACAGACAGACTTTGACAGCCTGGGTTTTCCTCACAGTCGTATTTGTCATTTTTAGGTTCACTAGATCAGCTGATGACCAGTCCCACCAGACACTTTGAGAAAACAACAGCTGGAGGTGGTGGTGTGCAGGAAGCCTAATAAGGATGATTAGTGATTTACTCCCTTGTGTTTTCAAGAGAACGGAGGGTGTTATTTAAAATGTATAAAAGGGAGATTAAATGAATGGGCCAGAGCCAAGAGGGGTGTGACACAGAGAGCAGAATGAAAGAAGAAATAAGGGAGCAATAATAACAATGAATTAGAGCTACTCATTAAACTTTTGCTGAGCTCCATTTATTTCGTTGTGTAGTGAACACATAGGATATGTGATTGTAAAAGCAGCAGTGCAGTCAGCTGACATATCTAAACTAATACTTTATAAATATAATCAGATAGATGACACTTAAGGAGGGTTAATTTATATTCTTCTCATTTGGTTGAAAAAATTTGATTAGTCTGGTTCGGTTTCATCCTGGTGTTTGGTTCTTGTTTGATTTGTGAAGCTGTGATTATTACTCAAACGGACCTATTAGCACAACGCGATGACCTGGAGGAAGTTAAATGACTCAACTCTATTATAAGTTCTTCATTTTTATGTGTTGTAGCTGGTCTTCAACAATGAGGAGCAAATAATAGAAACATATCCAGGTTTTATGCATGAATTTAGCCTCAGGAGGTACACGAACACCTTGTACTTGTTTTGTTTTATTTAATTTGATTTTTTTGCAGGGGAATGGGAAATTAATGATGAGGTGAGAAAATATACTTTGAGGCATGTCATGTTAATTTGTCAAAACACTGAGATGAGATAATTTCATCTGCACTGCCTACACACAGCACATGAGAGGAAGTTAGAAAAATACATGTTGAAATAAAATGCACTTTTATTGATGGAGTAATAAATGTAGTCATATTCATATTATATCATTTTACTGTTGAGTTTAAGATTTTCTTCTTAACATTGACACACTCACAATCATTTTATCTGCTATTTTATATGCATCTTTAATTTCTCATAGATGTGGAGGGAATAGTAGGACCTGATAAGTACCCAAACCAGTGGTGTAGTACAGGCTATACAGCGGTATACAGCGTACACCTACTTATTTTTCAGTCATCATTGCGTATACCCACTTCTAAATTCCCCTGATGTGCACCATTCAGTTGTATCTGCAGCCAAATTGCCCATGTTTTCCCCTGAAGGTGGTGAAGCCATGACCTGCCCTACTCTGCCTCTAATTGGCTGGTACTTGGTACCCTCACTGATTAGATTGGTTAACTTTAGGCATGAGGCCTGATGAGTCAATCAGAGGCAGAGTAGGGTGGGTCATGATGAGGAAAGTGTTGCTAATTTAGCGCCAGAGCCAGGGCTCTGCTTAGAGCTGGCCATCTCTGGAACCTGAATGGACACCGCAGGTAGGGGTGGGAATGGAGAACCGGTTCTTTTTGAGAACCGGATCCCAGTAGCTCGATTTCTGGGAATCGTTTGCCTGCCTGCTTAACGATTCTGCTTATCGATTCCGCCTTCGTCGCGCATGCGCGATGACATTGTGTTGGTCAGAACGTAGCCAACATGGCGTATAGGCAGAAACGGTCTAAAAAGACGACACCAGGTCCACTGGAACACTGGCAAAGCTTCCGTTTCTTCAAAAGGGTGGAATCCCTCCAACATGCTCAAACATTTGTCCACAGCATGTGATTCATTTGATTCGCTACTTAGCGGAGCTTGTGAATCTGGCGGCAGAGTGAACACCAGGCCGTCATCCGGGCCCAGTTCCGGTTCTGTCACTCTGAGGTCACCCCTTTAAGTCAGATTCCCGGGCCACACCAACACAGACACAAAAAGGTGGTGTTTATATAAAAGCAATGATTTATTTGTAATAAAATAGGAAAGGGAATGGAATCTATGTCATAAAAACAATTAAAACACTACTGATCAGTGATTAAAACGTTAAAACATAAAACAATCTAAAAAGGGACCGCGACAAATAAAACGTACAAAAATGTCTCTGAATCCCACATCCACTCAAAGAAATCAGCGCTAGGCGCTAGTCAAGATACTCAGGTCTGACTGAGGCGTCCGTGTAGCATCACACGGTGAGTCTTTGTTAGGGCCTTGTCTCTCTGTAGGTCCAGTAGTCAACGCCACGTCCTCGCTCTGTCGCAGCTAGTCCGGGTCGGGGAAACGGTAGTGGCGTCTGCTTTGTGTCCTCTGGTGAACCATCCAATCCACATTGGCTTCCGCTCAGTCCGTGTACAATCACTGCAAGCTGAACACTCAAAACATAATTCACATACACATCATGCAATATAAAATTTACAATAAAAAATGCACAGCGAGCATTAAACACACTAAAAGTGTTGCCATGTAAGATTGTTTAGTGTATAACAGCCCCTATCATCCTGTGACAGTTCCAGTGTGGGCAACAAACGTCGTACCCCCTGAAATACCAGTTTCCAAAGGTAGGGGAAAGGAAATGAAGTGTACAACAACAGGAGACGGTCAGAGTCGAACCGGTTCCACATAGTAGAAATGCGGCAATAGAGGAATTAGTAAAGCATCTTTAGTTTCACTTTCACTGCATGCCCCCCCCCCCAAACCGGCCTGGCGTCATCTGTTATTATCATTTGTGCAGACTGTATATGCTATATTTTCTGTGCAGAGATAGAAATATAAAAGACAGTTAATGCAAACACACCCGTTTGTACTCTTTTATTCCCTCACCCAATGAGAATCAATAAGAGAATCGATAAGGAATCGAATCGATAAGCAAAATCGATAATGGAATTGGAATCGTTAAATTCTTATTGATTCCCATCCCTTATCAAAGGTGCCAGTGCCACCCCAGTTGATTGACAGGTCCCTGCATGTCTCGTTGAAAGATGTGTGATAATTGGAAATATGAACGAGAAAGGCAGAATAAAGGTCTTTCAAATGAGTGACACATATCGAGAGAACCTACTGTCATGGAATACAAAATTGTGAGGTAAGTTTTAAGGTGGTTTCAGAATGACTCACTGTTTTAAACTATGACTGCACATTTAGAGGAAAGATAGTGTCACCAATAGTTAAACTGTGCGAGTAGGCTAATGTTATAAAAGGCTAACGTTATAAAAGCTAACGTTATAAAAAGCTAACGCTATGAAAGGCTAATGTTGTAAAAGGCTAATGTTATGAAAGGCTAACATTATCCTATGTTTGCCTCTTGTTGAATACATTTACATTCATGCAGCTGCTTGTGTGACCAGTAAAACCTACAAACTGCTCCTGATCAAGTCATGATCATTTTATAATAGTGAGTAAATACTACTGATAGATTTCTGGGTAAACTAAATAGAGTAGTCTGACATGTCACTGTTTCTAAAACTGCATTTTTCTGGACTACTTGAGAACTAAATTGAGAGTATACCCACTTCTCCATGGACCACTACACCACTGACCCAAAGCTTTAAGAATAATTTTTTTTTTTGCACGACATCCTCATATAGGACCAGTGGGTTTATTTTACTGAATGACAGAAGTCTGAAATACTGCATTTACTGGTTTATTTTAATGCCTGAACATGACATGAAAAAAACAAATCAACAAGTCAACACAGTCTTGTGATTTGTCCATTATTTTGTTCCTTTGTTCACATCTTTCACACTTACTGACCTGTGTTTAATGGTGTAGTGTTTTATCACTGATAATTGATCCATCTATGAATGTTATTAAACATAAATTACCATGTTCAACCACCTTTTACCCTGTTACTCATTATTTTATTAATCTATGCTTTCTTCCGATTCTCTCCAATCCACCTTTTTTTTCCCATTTCATTCAATTTAAGTATTTTTTCTTTCATTAATTTATTTATGTTTTTGAATCATTATTCATTAATTTTATTATTCACATTTATTTCTTCTTCCTTTGCCACTTGTTCAGTCATGCAGAAAAATACAAGTTTCTGCTTTATTTTTGCATGAAAAAAATGTCTTAAACAACAAGACACATATTGTTTGAGATACATTTTTTAATGATTGTCTTTTTTTTTTAAACAAAACTGTGAAACTTTTCTTTTAAAGAGGACAAAAACTTGGTCTTAGGAGGTTAAAGGCATTTGTTGTCACATGATCAACTTTGATCAACATTCCATGATGCACTGAGGTTTTAATTTTGATTACATATCTTCTATTATCCTCCTGAAGCAGAGTGTGTTGTCAAAAAAAAAAAAAAAAAAGCCCTGATTTGATTTTGAACCAGGTTTTAAAATAAAAAGAAAAGGCTCTGCTGGCTGTAATTTTAAAGTCAGGAGCCAGTAAAATAACGTCATTGAAGGAAAAATAAAATTGCGAGCCAAAGGAAACTAGTTATTTAATGTAGTATTTTAAGCATTTACAAAACAAAATTGGATAATAATGGAGTGTTTGTACCAGTTTGTAGTCTTTTTTTCCCAATTATTTTCATTTCTCAAGGTTGAATGAACAGAATTTTGTTTAATACACTGAGGAAAAAACTACCTATTTGGAGAAAATAACCCTGAGTGACTTTTGCAGCCCTTCAGTACTTTATTTTACCAGGTAAAATCAATTGAGAACAGCTTCTCAATTGAGTATGGTTACATGACATGTATTTCTTCTCTTTCTCTGCTCATGGTATTGCCTTTTTTGTAACAGAATCAGATATGTGGATTAAACTATTTTATGCAGTTACCTTATTTAACCTTTAAAGACCCAAACAGCCATTGGCAAGCAAATGACAGATCTAAAATATAATACCTGTTGATCCACTGATCCTATCAATACATGCAAATAATTGATGTAAAATGCAATGTCTCAGTTTTTTGTTCTCATCAGATATGACTCATTTGGACGCTCTGAGATTTAATAGTGAATGTGGACATGAACGTCATCTTCTACAACAGTGGTCCACCAGTAAAACCCATGGAGTTGGACAAATGACAGTGGATAGAGAAGCTTATTTTCACTTTCATTTACTGATAGATTTGCTGAAAAAGTCACTTTTTCTTCATTTTTCTCTGGTTTAATAGTATAACCACTGGATTTACTCATGAACATCTACATGTATGTGAATTAAATGTAAGAACATATATTTGTTACACTGAAATATGTAAAACACAGGGGATAATAATATAATAAATGGTGGTAAATCACTTAAAGTAACGTATGACTTTCAGCACAAATTTTTCTTCAAATTTGTAAAACCTGAGTGATAGCCTCAATGTCACTAATCCATAAGTCTTTCCGTGTTAACGCACCTAAATAACTTCCCTCATGGTAAACAGGTTTGAAGTGTACTCCATCACAAGCCGTCTGTTTGTTTACATACAAAACCTAAACCAAACCGTCACTCGGCCTTTTCAGAATTCTACGCAGCCACAGCAGCAAGAAGCAAAGAAGCCAGTTCTGTGTTTGTTGTCGCTGTGGCCATACTGCGACTGCGTGGAATTCTGAAAAGGCCAGAGTGATGGTTTGGTTTAGGTTTCGGTTTGGTATGTAAACAAACAGAGTAGCACTGGGTCTTTATAGGTTATCATTGCAGCTGGTGGTTTTGTACTTTTTCCATCTCCACTTCGTATAGTCTGTGTTGTTTTTGGTTATTTGTTATTAGCCCTATAACACCAAACATATCATATTTGATACAGGAGTTTTAAAGCCCTCTACATGATCAGTGAGATATTTTTTTTCTTGAAAAACCTGATGTATACAATTAGATACATGCAATACACAGATAATCCACCAGGAGGGAGGAATTTGTTCACCAGAGGCCTTTCCAGTGACACTACAAGACTGTCATTAATGAGGAAGGAGGTAGAACTTTGACAATTTTGAAAAGGAATTAGCAATTTGTTAGACATCTTTCTGTTATATTATGTTTTTGTTTGTTCAAAAATAATATTTGAGCACCGAAACCTGATGTATCAAATATGATACAAAATTTAAACTTATACATGGAAATTGATACTTGAAAACATTTTTTTTTGGTTTTTCAGAAGGACCAATAAAGGCTCCAGTTTCAAAGAACTGGAATTTTCTGTCAGTGATTTAATGGTTCAGGCTTTACAGGGTTAATGCTAGTTTTTGGATAAGAGGTCTACATTTATAAAAGTTAAGTATGAAGTAAAATGTAACGTCATATATGTGGACACATGTTCTCTTTAGGTTAAGGTAATGAGATGACTAACAAAATAGGTGTAAATAATGGTCCCATTCTTCCATTGTTATGGTGATGAGGAACAGCAGTGCTTTTCTTCCTACCTCCATGTTCTCACTGTGAATTAATCCTGTTGGTGTTCTGATACCTTTGAAAGTTGGTACAAAAAATCGGGAGAAAACATGTCATGTTATGTTCACTGACATAAAAATAACCGTAGGAGAGGACAGGTTTTATCAAAGAAAAGCTGCTGCAGTATGTTTTTCGGTGCTTTGAATAAGGCATCTGAGGGCCTTAACCTCAGTCTGAAAAGATTTAAAAGAGGAACATCAGTTCATGCCGTTTTAATAGAGTTCCGCTATTTTGTTGAAGGTGGATGTGATGACGTTAAACTGCACATTCACAACTTGTAAACAGACATTTACTGACATTTTTTTTTTTTTACAGCTATCAGTTATCAGATGGTGGAACCAACCAGAGGAGCAGCTGTGGTGGACGACGCACTGCGAAACATGACTCACTATTTATACTTACAGCTATGACGATTCTTTTTTATCTCAATTCTTTTTCCAAATTTTAATAATGGTTGATGAAGTTTATCTGAATATAAAAATAATGCAACAAAAACTACATACGAATGAGGATGTGGGTTGCATACGACAAATTACAGCAGTATGTGATGACAGATATTGTATTAAGAGGCTGATTTCACAATTCTCTTTGACATTACTGCTGTAAAAGCACAAGTACTTCAAGTACTGCCCCAGGTACTGCCCACTAAAAATATACAGTTGTTACGGTCTGCTCCTCTTCACCCCTAATGTGGTCATTTCGCTGACATCTAAAGCTGATTTTCTTTTCCTGTGTTTTTATTTTATCCTATGACTGAAATGACTAAAGTGAACTAAACTAAACTAAGTTAAGCTAAAATAAGATAAGATTGTTTAAGCTAATCTAAACTAAGACAAATCAAGCTGAGCTAAGCTAAACTGATATTAAACAAGTATGTCATACTACATAATTACCAAAGAGGCAATAAATTGCTATTAAAAGTGGCAATATCTGGATAATATTAGACTCAAATGTATGTGGGAGGGTAGTATGGAGCTTATAATGAAAAAAAAAACAAACAAAAAACAATAACAATAATAATAATAATAATAATAATAATAATAATAATAATAATAATAATAATAACAAGAAAAGGACTCAGAGAGCGCAGACCTCCGCCAAGGTAGTTTGTATGAATATTCCAGTTTGTACGAAATCTGGAGTTCGTGGACATTCGTGGAGGGAACATGTCTACGACGTCCAGATTTTGTATGAACTGGATGAAGCCTTGGAATTCTATCTTAATTCTTCTATTTTAAAATGACAATCAATTAACTGCTAGCTCTTCCTTTGTTTCTGAAAAGAAAATCCAATTACCAAACAAGAAAAGCACTCGGAGAGCGCAGACCTCTACCAAGACCAACCCCCCCCAATCACCACTAAAATTTAATCATTTGTTCCCTGTGCCAGTATCAACATTTCCTGAAAATTTAATGAAAATCCATCCATAACTTTTTGAGTTATCTTGCTAACAAACAAACAAACATGCAAACACACAAAGCAAAGTGATCACAATACCTCCTGGTGGAGGTAATAATAATAATAATAATAATAATAATAATAATAATAATAATAATAATAACATGTGATAATGTACACAGCCTGATGTCACATACATTATAGGACACACTGTGCTCATTCTGTCATGGAATGTCACCATAGACCAACATTCATGTACAACCAGAGCCACTTTAATTTTTTCACCCAGATCTTGTATCAGTGATGGGAGACTGTGTAAAGTCTTCTCCATCACATCCCAAAGGTTCTCAGTGATGTTCAGATCTGGACACTGTTGAGGCCAATCCATGTGTGAACATGATGTCTCAATAGCGTCAATGATTTTCGATGTGCAGTGCACTAGAGGGAAGTGTGAATCCTTAGGTGTTCAAAACCAATGACCTGGGTTAAAAAACAAAAAAACCCAAAAAACTTACCAAGAGGCGGTTTAAGGGCTTGTGGCAGCAGATTAATGTTTGTGGATTTACATACATGAGACCAGAGTATGTGTCCCATTTCATGCTGTAACCACTAACCAAGCCTGTAACCATGGTATTATTTAGGCATCTGATAAACTGCCCTGGATGTTGAACAATGATGCTCAGGGGGAATCTGGTGTCAAAATATGAGGCCCTGGCCATACACCAATTTGTAATGAGGTGGGAGTGACAAATTTTAATTATGTAAGCACATAGTAACGTATAATAGTAACATATAATACTAGTAATATTCTGGTAACAATAAGGTCAGCTGTTAACCTACAGCACAGGTGTCAAACATGCGGCCCGGGGGCCAAATCCGGCCCACCAAAGGGTCCAGTCTGGCCAATGGGATGAATTTGTGAAATGCAAAAATTACACCAAGATATTAACAATCCTTTTAGTTTAGGCATAATCTTGTAAAAAATACACTCATTTTTTCAGTTTGTTCATGTTATTCATATCTTTTGAAAGGATAGTTTGTAAATGTAAACCTTGCAATAATGTAAATTTACTTTTGTCGCTCTAAAACATAGAGAAAAGTTTGGAGTTCACATTTTTTATATTTTATTATGTTATTATTTTACTGGTTCGGCCCACTTCGGATCAAATTTAGCTGAATGTGGCCCTTGACCTAAAATGAGTTTGACACCCCTGACCTACAGCTCTACATTTCATTTCATTTAATGTTACCGTGAAATCAAATAAAGACAGGTAGTGTTTTAAACATTCCAGTTTTGTGTCTCTTTTTTTTTATCCAGTTAACAAGTTGCAGCATTAACCCTTTCATGCATAGTGGTCACTACAGTGGACATCTATTTTACAGCTGTTCTCTTGTATATTCATGGGTTTTGTTGATTTATGTGCATATGAGCCAACACAGTAGACACTTATGTACCATCCCATACACTGCAATTCATACCATTACTGCAACTTTACTTTTATTGATAAACCTGATCTGCAGTAACATGTTTTAAATCAATTGTTAATTGTTATTAGACTCTAATAAACAGTTTTCTAGACAAAAACGTTTTTTTTTTAAAAATATATTATCTCCGTGAAGTGAGTAATAACTAGTATTAGAGTATGATAAAATGTGAGAAAACATCAGATTAGCTGCGTTAAAAATGTTTTTATTTCATAGTTTACCCACAGTTTATCACTTTCTGATATTGCGTTTTAAATACATGTTTCTTTGCTTCAAAAATTAAACGTATGGTGTCCAGCTGAGTGGACATTTTTGTAACTACATGAAAAATAGATTCATTACAAATTTTCAATCACATTGGCTTTTTCATGCCTTAAGAGGAATAAAAACACTCAGGAAAAAAAAAAACTTGACTATGGTTCTCATAATTCGTACATCAAAGGGTTAACCTTATCAGTTGTAAAGTGATATGATATAGTCACCTTGAAACAAAGGCGAAGGTTTGCAAAATAAAGAGGGGTGGATTTCCACACTACAATGGCAATTTTGACTTCAAAGATTTCCCATGTGATTTTGCTACTGTCTATATTATAAAAGCCTAGTGGCCTCTGTGTGTGTGTGTGTGTGTCTGGGGATTCAGACAAAGTCCAGAAACAGCTGACTGCTGTAGTCTGGCGTACTTATGTATTTTTGGTCAGGGAACAGACTAGCGAAAATGGCAAGTTGATAGAACCAATATTTTGGGAGATATTAGTAATTTTGGAATACAATAGCCTTAAGGTGAAGACACATCAACCCGACTGCCAATCGTCCGTCTCCCCGACATGGTCAAAAAAGTGTGAAGAACACACCAAACCGACTTCTGACTTCAGAGTTCACTGTTTTCAGTCATTGTTGTCAGCAGAGAGTGTTGAGTATAGTCAAGAAGGGTTGTTGTTGTTGTACCTGTTGAACGCATGGCTATAATAAGAAGATACTGGCGTTGTCAGCTCTCGGGCTTCTTCTTGCGGAAGAAGAAAGATGTCACAGGTGAAAATTAAGGAGAAATTGCACTACTCTAACATAGGGTGACCAGGTGCTTATGAGCCACATGTGGGACAAGGAGTGCACTGTAAGCCCGGACTTTGTATTTACTAAAATGCTTTAATTACAATGTACTTAAATGATTTAAGTTTTATTCCATTACTATAAAATATTAAGTATATTCTACTAATTTGTAGACATAGTCGGAAGTACGAAAAAGTTGAAGTTGAATGGATTTAAATCACTAAGTGTTAGTCATGACAACACCTTTTTATCTCCGCATTGCATTGTGGGTATTGGGCATGTTGTTGAAAATGTGTTCTTCTTCTGTGCAGGGGTTCAGCGGGGTTGTAGTGTTAGTGTTAATTTGGATTTAATGTGTGTATGTCAGTGTTTATTGGCCATTCTGTGTTTGTTTTTGTATTTTTGTAGAGCTGCACCATGAGTCAGAGCCATAGGAAGAACAATGGCTTCACTGTTCATCTATACTAGATTTTGTTCGTTGAAAATATTTGTGCCTTACCAAAATAAAAGCATTTCCTGTTCCAGTAAATTACATTGTGCTATCTTCCTGCTTAACTTCTGTCCACGCTGCAATATATTAAGTTGAATAATTTCATAAAACAATTTATACTGCAAAAGATTTTAATTTAAATCAACTCGGAATGAGTACAACGCACTGATGATATTAAGTTAGTGATTATCCGAAGCAATTGACATTACAACAAATTTTAAGTTAAATTAAATTGGCATTTAGTGTGTTGTACCTAAAATAGCATTTACATTCAAATCAAGCATTTAAGTTTAATACACTCAAGTTTTCATTACTCATTACTCAAATTTTTTAAGTAAACTCAACTTATCCGGTATTACAGTGTGTGTTTGTATGGGACAATGTGGGACACGTAACTGTAATGTTGGAACAAAGTCTAGATTTTTTAACAATGTCCATCAATGTCCATGATCTTGTCGAGCTTATAAATATGAATAACAACAGTTTGATTTGGTTGCACACGGTATGCATTTTTTGCACTGGGCATTTATTTTTTGCTTTTTTTGCACAGGTTTCAACAACTTTTTTTGCTCATAAAAGCAAAACTAAAAAATCTACTAAAAAAAACTCAAAAAAGAAACCTCAAGTTTCAAACATTGTAATTAAATACTTTGAGAAAATCAGCTTTTTTATTTGAGAACATGTTCTTAACCCTCAAAGGTAAACTAATCTATGTGCAATAAAGCAAAAATGCATAACTGACAACATTTTAACAGCTGTTTCCACTTCCAGCCAACCTAAAATTACTGGGACCAAAAACCTTAGTACATCCAAACACAGAACAGTCAAAAATTTAGCCTTCTAACACAGTAATAAAAATAGACTGAGATAAAGTAAATATCCTGTGGAATTTTGGCAAAAAATAAATATCCACATACTTAACAAAAGCATATTTTGTCACCTCAAGTCTCTCAGTTCAAATTCCAAACTTAAAAATAGTTAAAGGGAATAAGGATCAAATCTAACCAAACATCACATACATACAGTGCGTCACTTCAAGTCATATTCACCTCCATGCGCGATGGAGAAATAAGTTGGACATAGTTCGCAGAATACCCTCTGTTAATAGTCCCCCACCATTTTCACCCATGTATAAACATTTCCCCATTCTTTTCTGTAGTTTCATCTTCTTTTTTTTGCACAGGGTTTCCATGATTTCCACCACTATTTGCATGCCGGTGTCTGAGGCTTTTTCCTTTGTTTTTTGTGCGTCAGTGGGCGGAGCTCAGGAGGACGCCAGTGACAGGTTGATGGACTCCTGACCCCACATGTACAGGGTGACACAAAAAAATGGGAACTTTTTAACAATCCAATAAAGCCAAGAGTGATGGAAGAAAAATATTTTATTCATAGGAATTGAAACCTTAAGACCGTTTAAGAAACAATGATGGAATTTTCATTTTTTAAAAATTACTTCCTGTAGATGGCGTCCTCCTGTACGAATGCATTCTTGAAATCTGCTGTTGAGATTCCTCATTGACCGCTGCAACATCTCAGCTGGGATACTGTGAATTTCATCCTGAATTCTCTGTTTTAACTCATCCAGAGTTCTTGGTCGAGTCGTGTACACTTTACTCTTGAGATAGCCCCACAAGAAAAAAATCACAAACGGACAAATCTGGCGATCTAGGGGGCCAGGGAACGTTACCGAATCTTGAGATCACACGGTTACCGAACAATTCTCGCACAGCCGCCAATGGTTACTAAAATGGGGGTGTGTTTACTTGCTCAAGGTCACTGTCTCGCAGTGCTGCCACTTGCTCATGTCTGCCAATATGCACTTCAAAAATTCCCGTTTTTTTTTGGGTCACCATGTATGTTGGTTGATTGACAGCGGACACAGCCAATGGTGATAGCACTGTCACCGCTATAAAATGAAAGTCATGTTTGGAGGAAGGCGACTGTCCTGCACTTTGGAGAGACAGAACCAATCAAATGCGGGACATCGTCTCAATTTGCGGGACATGGAAAAAATGGTCATAATGCTGTGCAGTCCCGCACAAAGCAGGACACCTGGTCACCCTAGTCTAACAATGCTAACAGTGTTTACTTTATGGAATGAATGAAGTCCATTGGCAACACTGACTGGCACTCATTCAGATACGATACGAGCAGTGAATGTCTATTATAGAAGAAAATAATAGTGTCAAGTACCTTTGCATAGCTGTATTCACATGGAAACTTCTCCTTCACTGATTCACTAGTCATTGGCTATCCCTCCATCAATCAAATTGGTCTGACTGAACGACGAGTAGTGGCCAATTACACATCTGGAAACAGCCAAAAAGACTGCCGGCAGTATTAATGACGGCCGATCGCTCAGAACGCACCAACCAGACTCATGTCACCGACCTCGCCAGAACTGTCCGACGACGTCCGACCGCTGAAAATCAGGTTCCTGTGTCTGCACCTTTACAATCACGTTGCTATGGTCAGAACACTTTGGCGGTGACTGCTGGACAAATGTGGTACAGCATGAACAAATACACAACTGCATGAAAACTACCACATCTAGAACCTGTGGATCCCCATGGGTCAACACGCTGGTTACAGAAACAGTAGCCTACAATCTTGTGAAATCATTCACATATACTGTACTCCATCCTATTTTATTTTTATTTATTTTATTTATTTATTTTTATTTATTCTATTTTATGTTTTCTGCCACAGTGGTTCATGTTTACGGCTATTGTCGTCATGCGGCGTCCGGCATCTGTCATCCGTTACAAAAATTTCAATCGTCTTCTTCTCCGAAACTACAATTCCAATTGACTTCAAACTTGGTATACAGCTTCTTTATGATGATATCAACAAAAGTTAGTGAAATTATTTGGACCCGGATCTGATTCTGGATTTGGTGCGACTTGGAAAAATTTCCCCATTATAAGAGATAGGAAGTGGATGGATGCAATAACTCAGTAAATATAAATGATATCCAGTGTAAATTTCTACAGTCCAGCCCTGATGGGGAGATGACCAAAACATAATGTCCACATGCTGATCAGGATCTTCTTCTGGATCCGGGAACTTACGGAAAATTTAACATGGGCTCTTATGGGGAAAAACTTTCAATCGTCTTCTTCTCTGAAACTCCAGTTCTGATTGACTTCAAACTTGGTATACAGCTTCTGTATGATGATGTCAACACGAGGTATTGAAATTATTTCAATCCGGATCTGATTCTGGATTTGGTGCGACTTTGACAAATTTTCCCATTATAACAGATAGGAAGTGGATTGATCCAATAAATCAGTAAATATCAATGATATCAAGTTGGAATTTGAATTTTTTACAGATCTGATTGGAATATGACCAAAACATGGGCTATTTCTGTAATGTAATAAATACACATAACTGGGTGATAATAAATGGTATCTGGATACATTTCCCAAAGCTTTTAATGTGGCCGGTAAGCTACAGGGCCATTGGTCCTATTTTTTTATAGTCTCGACAATCTCAAAATGTATCACAAAACCTAAATACATTAAAGAACTTTTCAGGAAACTGGCTCCCATGCTCCTCTGATGAGGACGAGACAGAAAAAAAATCACTTGGGGACTAATTTATGTTATGAATGTAGGACTTTTTCTTGAAGAGATGCTTTAAAGATTTTCTAAGAAGAGTTGTAAAAATCCAGCTCTGTCCTCCAGATACATGGTAAGTTTTTGATTATCCTCATTTTTTTTTAATACGCATTGGAATAACTAGAGCTTTAACTGTGAACTACCTCAGGTGAAATATAAATAAAAGATGACAGACTGCCTGAGAAAAAAAACGAGCAAACTGTAAATTTCCAGAGAGGTTGAGATCTATCTTTAGCCGCTGACCCACTTGACCCGTATAGTAATGTTATAATTACACAGCCACACACATGCTCTCGTTTTAACTTAATGCAAGCGTATTCGGTGTGCCCTGCAACCACTCATTATGGGCTAGTGAAAGCGTGTGAAGATTAGTGGCTCTGCAGATGCAAATGGATTTGCTTCTGGCTGATCCTGACACTGGCAAATTTAGCCTGCAAATTAAAGGAAAAAAAGAATAGTCTGTCATGAATGACAGGTTAATCTCTGTGCAAATTTGTGGGTGTTGAAATCCAGTTATGTTTTTTTTTTCTTTCTTTTTTTACGAAGGGAATGTTGTAATGATGATTTATTTACGTGTTACCGTTAAGTCTTCCACTGCATAAAAGTAATTCTGGAGCATTTTTCCATTCGTTCATTTATGGAATAATAAACATGTGCTTACGGTGAGTTACAGCGGGTGTTGAACATCAGGTCTAGAGTTCAAGACCAGGTGAATGTAGAGGGTACGCATGTGACGTCAGCTGAGGTCAATGAGGTTACATGCACTGAATGGCACAAATATAAGCCACTGAGAGGCAGCGTTCAGCCAGAAAAAACACCTACAATCATCATACTCATAACTAAACAGCATAACAGGTTGATTACCAGTAGGCCTGTAACGGTACACATACCGAACTGAACCGTTTCGGTACACACCTGTTCGGTTTGGTACACAGCTGTACCGAAATGGCACAGTATGATGAGAAAAAGAAAAAGGAGCGAAAGACGTTGTTTGATGCGGAACTTTAAATCCGCGCAAGTTTCACACGGACATATTGAAGGAGCGCACATTGACCCGAAATGTGAAATAGAAGCTGATATGAAGTAAAAAAAAAACAAACAAATATGATGTCAACCTGGAAGGAAGAGACTGAAGACCCTCCGCCATCATTACAGTCCCGTTTGGGATCACATCAGGTCGGGTCCTGGTGAAAGACAACAACAAGGAAAGACACGCTGATAAGACGGACGTTGTTTGCCGCCATTGAACTACGGTAGTTCTAAAACACTTACACTAGCTCTTTCGGTCTGTCTGTTTCATGCACGCTGTATATTAGAGGAATAGAACCAAGAGTTGGATGTTGAAAGTATATAAAGTTTCACTTTCATTTCACGCCAGCGTTAGTTAGGTTAGTTACGGACCGCACCCTCAGGTATACTGCGCACTGCCCCCTTTTAGTTGTCCTAAAATAAATAATTTGGTTAATTTTGTTGTCAGTGTTGCTCTTCAGTTTATTAAAAGAGAATATGAGTTTGCCCTCTTGTTAATGTTGCACTTCATGTGGAATTTTTTTGTTGCTATTTTTCTGCAGAATGTGAACTGACAGAACTGATTAGATTTTTGTTGTTTGTTCAAAACTACCTTTCAGGGAAAAGTGCAATATTAATGTTTAAAATCCATTTAGTAATATTAATAATTTATTTTATTTTCTATTTGATTTATAGCAGCAGAATTATATTATTCCTATTTTTAGTTTACCGGCCGACAGGCTGTAAGCTATTGTCGTCATACGTTGTCCGTCGTCATCTGTCGTCTGTTACAAAAATTTCAATCGTCTTTTTCTCCGAAACTACAATTCCAATTGACTTCAAACTTGGTATACAGCTTTATGATGATGTCAACAAAAGTTAGTGAAATTATTTGGATCCAGATCTAATTCTGCATTTGGTGCCACTTTAAAAAATTTCCCCATTATAAGAGATAGGAAGTGGATCGATGCAATAACTCAGTAAATATAAATGATATCCAGTGTAAATTTCTACAGTACAGCCCTGGTGGGGAGATGACCAAAACATAATGTCCACATGCTGATCAGGATCTTCTTCTGGATCCGGGAACTTACGAAAATTTAGCATGGGCTCTTATGGGGAAAAAAATTCAATCGTCTTTTTCTCTGAAACTACAGTTCTGATTGACTTCAAACTTGGTATACAGCTTCTGTATGATGATGTCAACACAAGGTATTGAAATTATTTCAATCCGGATCTGATTCTGGATTTGGTGCCACTTTGAAAAATGTTCCCATTATAACAGATAGGAAGTGGATTGATCCAATAAATCAGTAAGTATCAATGATATCAAGTTGTAATTTGAATTTTTTACAGATCTGATTGGAATATGACCAAAACATGGGCTATTTCTGTAATGTAATAAATACACATAACTAGGTGATGATAAATGGCATCTGGATACATTTCCCAAAGCTTTTAATGTGGCCGGTAAGCTACAGGACCATTGGTCCTATTTTTCTATATTCTATTGTCTCCAAAAATTGGGGGAAAAATGTTCAAAAATTCATAAATGTATTAAAGACATTTTGAGGGGTTTTCTTTCTTCCCGTACTGAACCGAAAAAAAAAAACCCCAAAAAACTGTGGCTTTCAAAACCGAAAACATATCGAACCGAAAATTTTGTGTACCATCACAGGCCTAATTACAAGTCATTCAAAAATGACATATTTTAATTAATTACTCAAGCAATCAAGATATAACAATGACACAACCAAGGCTGGATGAAAGTTTAGTCACAAAATTAATTTAGAATTAGGAAAAAATATATAGAAATGCCTAAAAAAAAGAAGTAAAACAAAAAAGGATCTTACATCATAAACCTCACAAAAACATATTAATTACCTGTTTGAAATGGGACACATAACCTGGTCTCTTGTAGCCTGGCCAGCCATCTATCTTTCTCAATTAGAAATCTGGAATCTGGAATCATGGGGCTTGAATCCAAATATGAAGGCGGGACTAACAGGTGCCGAGTAAACCAATCATTAATATAATTAATAAACTTATTAAACCAATAAACTTGAGAATACAGGGTGTAATCTGTAATTCCATCCTTATTTTTGAATCATGTAAACAACCGACAACAGTTGTAAAAATATTTGTGGACTTGGAACTGACTTTGACTCATGACAAAAAGAAGTCGGTGTGTATGACGAGTTGCGAAACACCTACCCCCCAGACTTGTGACTGGTCGGTATAGAGTAAATCATGCATATTTCACAGTGACTGGCCCAATTCCAGACTGTTTTGTTAGGACTGAATACAGTGAGAAAACAGGATGGCTGGACAGACTAGGTCTCTTGTGTTTGAGTCTGCTGTATTTTATGACATTACCTGAATAATGATGCATTCATTAAAACAACCACATGATGTATGCAAATGTCTAAAGTAAAAAGAAAAGAAAAAACAAACGAACAGTTTTTTCTGGAGATGTTTGTCTGCCTAAAATAGACCTGTCATGGAATTACATGGAAAAACTCCTACTTATTTATGTACAGATGAAATACCTTCACATATATTTCAGTATGACACTTTTTTTTTTTTTTAAATACCTGCAGAGATACTTCAGAGACAGTTGAGTTTTGTTGTGGAGGATATTTGGATGCATGTATAATTCACTGGCCTGTCATCCATTTAGCTGAAATTACCATCACATCTTCCTTTAAAGGTAGGGTAGGAGATCCTGGAAAACATTGAATTCCGACTAGGGCAGGGGTCGGCAACCTTTAACACTCAAAGAGCCATTTCGACCTGGTTTCCATGGAAAAGACAACACTGGGAGCCGCAAACACTTTTTGACATCTGAAATGGAGATGTTAGCATATACCGTAAATTCCGGATAATAAGCCGCTACTTTTTTCCCACACTTTAAACACTGCGGCTTATACTCCGACGCGGCTTATACAACGATTTTACCGGTACCACGGCTTGGTGCCGCTGCGGCGCACCTCGGGGCCAATGCTAGGTGCCGTTGCACTGCCGTACCATGGCTCAGTGCCAGGTGCCGTGGCACCTGACACCGAGCAGTGGCACGGCGGTGCAACGGCACCCAGCACCGAGCCCTGGTACCGCGGTGCCACGGCACCTAGCGTTGGCCCTGAGGTGCCGCGGCACCTTGGTCGTGCCATGGCACCTGGCATCATTAAATGTTCTATTTTCTTCAGATATTTTTCTTTTCTTAGATTTCTCCATACTTGGTCTACCTGGGGTTGAAAGTCTCGATAAATGTATGGCGTTTTGGCGGGCTGTCAGAGAGTGTGACGCATATTTTGAGCGACGAAAAATAATACTATACATATATATGTATATCTATATATGTGTGTGTGTGTGTGTGTATATATGTATATATATGTATATATATATATATATATATATACATACACATATATATATACATATATATATATATATATATATATACATATATATGTATAGTATTATTTTTCGTCGCTCAAAATATGCGTCACACTCTCAACAACATATATATGTTGTTGAGACATATATATTCAACATATATATGATTTTATTTTCATATTTCGAGATCACAATAATCTTACAATTTACAACTACAATTAAACAAACGAACAAACACAAATAAAATACTTTGTTCAGATATTGTGCAGTTTTGGTGTCGCAGGGCATTCCGTGCATGCCGGCTGCCGGCTGACACGTCAAGTGCTGTCAAACGTCTCTGAAGAAGGCGAATGCTGATCACTGAAATTGCACAAGGTCTGAAGAAAGAAGTTAAAAACTTTGACTTAATAAGAAGACATGATACACGTTTTTGAGACAAATAACATACACTTCAATCGGACACTTATAATTTATTTTCCCAAGCCACGCAGAGCCGCAACATAAGGATGAAAGAGCCGCATGCGGCTCTGGAGCCGCGGGTTGCCGACCCCTGGACTAGGGTGACCAGGTGTCCTGTTTTGTGCAGGACTGCACAGCGTTATGACCATTTTTTCCACATCCTGCAAATTGAGACGATGTCCCGCATTTGATTGGCTCTGTCTCTCCAAAGTGCAGCACAGTCGCCTTTCTCCAAACATAGTGGCAACATCGCGATCACCATTGGCTGTGTCCGCTGTCAATCAACCAACATGCACGTGGGGTCAGGAGTCCATTAACCTCTCACTGACATCCTCCTGAGCTCTGCCCACTGACGCACAAAAAACAAAGGAAAAAGCCTCAGACACCAGTGTGCAAATATTGGTGGAAATCATGGAAACTCTGCGCATAAAAAAAAGATGAAACTACAGAAAAGAATGGGAAAATGTTTATACATGGGTGAAAGCGGTGGGGGATGATTCACAGGGGGTATTCTGCGAACTATGTCCAACTTAATTCTCTATCGCGCATGGAGGCGAGTACGACTTGAAGTGACACACTGTATGTATGTGATGTTTGGTTAGATTTGATCCATATTCCCTTTTGCCTATTTTTAAGTTTGGAGTTGGAACTGAGAGACAACAAACAAACAAATATGCTTTTGTTAAGTATGTGGATATTTATTTTTTGACAAAATTCCACAGGATATTTATTTTATCTCAGTCTATTTTTATTACTGTGTTAGAATGTTAAATGTTTGACTGTTCTGTGTGTGGATGCACAAAGGGTTTAGGTCCAAGTAATTTTAGGTTGGCTGGAAGTGAAAACAGCTGTTATAATGTTGTCAGTTACTCCATTTTGTTTTATTGCACATAGAGTAATTTACCTTTAAGGGTTGAGAACATGTAGTTAAATAAATTAAAAAAAAAAAAAAAAAGAAAAAGCTGAATTTCTAAAAGTATTTAATTACAGTATTTGAAACTTGAGGTTTATTTTTTGAGTTTTTACAAGCAAAAACAGTTGTTGAAACCTGTGCAGAAAAAGCAAAAAATAAATGCCCAGTGCAAAAATATGCATACTGTGTGCAACCAAATCAAATTGTTGTTATTCATATTTATAAGCTCGACAATAAGATGCACATTGTTTAAAAATCTAGACTTTGTTCCAGCATTACAGTTACAAACATTACAAACACACTCCTTGTCCCACATGTGACTCACAAGCACCTGGTCACCCTAATTCTGACGTAGATTCAATGATCTACCGTTGACAATGCAATGTTGATTTTACATTGTTTCAATGCCCATTTGCTATCTGGGTAGTGTTTTAGTATCCATAAAGTTTGTTTAATCAGGAAAAAATACACTGTAAACCCCAATAATTTACTTTAACTCAAAATAATAGTTGAAACTGATTACATTGAAGTTTCTAAGTAATGTAACTCTAAACCTGTTGCCTTAAAAAAAAATAAGTTATGAATAATGTAAACTTGAGTGTATTAAACTCAAATGCTTGATTTGAATGGAATTACTATTTTAAGTACAACGCACTAAATGCCAAGTTAATTTAACTTAAAATTTGTTCCAAAGTCAGTTGCTTTGTATAATCTATAACTTCATATCATCAGTTCATTGAACTCAATTCCAAGTTGATTTAAATTAAAATCTTCTGCTGTATAAATTGTTTCGCATAATTATTAAATTTAATGTAGTGAAGCATGGATGGAAATTAGGCTGGAAGTTAGCTTAGTATAAATTGCCAGTACAGGATGTTCTTTTAATTTAGCAAAGCATAAAGATTTACACTATACAAGTACAAACTTAGATGAACAGGAAATCCATTGTTCTTCCTCTGGCTCTGACTCATGGTGCAGCTCTACAAAAATACAAAAACAAACACAAAAAAGCCAATAAACACTGACATACACACATTAAGTCAAAATTAACACTAACACCACAACCCCGCTGAACCCCTGCACAGAAAAAGAACACATTTTCAACAACATGCCCAATACCCACAATGCAATGCAGACATAAAAAAAAGGTGTGGTCATGACTAAAACTGAGTGATTTAATTCAACTTAAACTGTTTTTGTACTTTTGACTATGTCTACAAATTAGTAGAATATACTTAACATTTTATAGTAATGTAATCAAACTTAAATCATTTAAGTACATTGTAATTACATTGTAATTAAAACATTTTAGTAAATACAAAGTCCGGGCTTACAGTGTATGACAAAAAGCCATACATTTTGGCAAAAACCCTTGATTTCAGGATTTCAGATTTTACAGGGTGGGGAAGCAAAATTTACAATATTTTGAGGCAGGGATTGAAAGACAGTGTATGACCAATTAGTTTATTGAAAGTCATGACAATTTATTTGCCACAAGAAAATTGACAGAATAGAAAATGTTTTTATTCTATGTGTCCTCCTTCTTTCTCAATAACTGCCTTCACACGCTTCCTGAAACTTGCGCAAGTGTTCCTCAAATATTCGGGTGACAACTTCTCCCATTCTTCTTTAATAGTATCTTCCAGACTTTCTCGTAATAGTTTTGCTCGTAGTCATTCTCTTCTTTCCATTATAAACAGTCTTTATGGACACTCCAACTATTTTTGAAATCTCCTTTGGTGTGACGAGTGCATTCAGCAAATCACACACTCTTTGACGTTTGCTTTCCTGATTACTCATATGGGCAAAAGTTTCTGAAAAGGTATGGATAATAGTGTTAGGTATGATTATGACATCAATATATGTTTGATTTCAAAACAATTGATGTAGTTCCTCGCTGAGAAAAAACAACTAAATATTCATTGTAAATTTTGCTTCCCCACCCTGTATATATATTTCCCTACATGGAAGTCATAATAAATATTCAGACACCTGACACCTGGCCTTATGTCAGTATCAGTGGACCACTTCCTGTTTCAGTATCATGCAGTTTCTCCTCTGTTGTTGTTGTTGTTGTTGCTGTTCAGGATCACAGAGCTAGACCCTGACCCATTCATTCTAAAGGAAGAAGTTAAAGTGACTTACAGATTTCAACTCATTCTTTCATCTCAAAGCCACCAAAATAAAAAATTGGATTCATTCTCCACAAGTCAAGTATATTTTTAACATTAAAATGACACAGATTGAGAGAATAGGAGGTCTGTCTGAGACCTGCCACTGCCACAGCAATGAACTCCAGTAAGATCTCACAACACAAATCTAATCAGGAGGAGGTAAAAACAAGAAGACAAATAAAATCAGTATTAGTAATAGTAGTATTACTATTATGATTTCATTTAGATCTTATTAATCTACTTTCATAAGTCTCTGACCACACCCACAGAGGAAATGGGAACATATTTTGAAGGCTGTTTATAAATGGAGAATCTTTGATTAACTGAAACACATAATTGCTTGTTTTACTCATCGTTTCAAAGTTTTCCTGTATAAAACATTCCTCTGTAGTCCATCCAATGGGATGTGTTCTGGTGGGAAACTGATATCGGTACATACAGTCTGCTGCATGTCCAGATACACACACTGTGATCAGAAAACACATTAAATGTTGTGTGTGCATATCCCGATCAAAGTCCCCATATCTCCAACAAGGATTGGCTTTTTTCTTTCACATTCCAGCCTGATTTACCTCCATGCTGCCTAAATTTCACTCCCATCATTCTAAGTCTCTGGCCAACATGATCAAAAACCCCTGTGAAGAGCAAAACATCTTTTTTTTTTTTTTTTTTTTTAATTTGTGTGAGTGTGTTATCTAGATGTGTAGCCATCCAAGCTGTTATAGGGTGTGTGTTAATACAGGAGGGCATACAGTGGAAAGTGCAAAGAAAGAGATGTTGACACACTGTGTACGTGCACGTGAGCAGAAGTAAACGCATGTACATTGACACAAACGGACACACACGTGCACAGAAATGCCCAAAGTATCTGGGCTCACCGACGCTGAACTGGCGTGGAGTTCAGTCGAGGTCTGGTGGGGTGGCTGGGTCTGGCAGGCCGGTGCTTTTGGAGGATCAAGCTGTAGCTCTTATCTCTCTGGCCTGATGGTCTAACCTCTCCTCCCTGCCATCAGTCATTCACACACACAAACATATAAATGCACACACACACAGACACACACACACACACATATAGACAGAGACTGGACTGATGGTCTTACTTTTTGCCATCTGACTGACTACAGCTGAAGCTGCTAAACTACAGGACAGACGATTACAGCTGAGCTTTTTAGGGACAAAAAAGTGAGAGTGCAGGCAGTCAGAGGTTGAAATAGTGACGTGAAGGTGGTTGTTGTAAATGCATGGTACACACACACACACACACACATACACACACACACACACACACACTACCAGGCAAAAGTTTGGACTCACCTGGTTTTTCTTTATTTTCATGACTATTTACATTATAGATTCTCACTGAAGGCATCAAAACTATGAATGAACACATGTGGAATTATGTAGTTTAAAAAAGTGTGACATAACTCAAAGCATGTTTTATATTTTAGATTCTTCAAAATAGCCACATTTTGCTTTTATTACTGCTTTGCACGTTCTTGGCGTTCTCTCCATGAGCTTCATGAGGTAGTCACCTGAAATGTTTTCCAACAGTCTTGAAGGAATTCCAAATGATGCTGAGCACTTGTTGTTCATCTGTGGTCCATCTCATGTCATTTAAATGAGAAGGTGAGTCCAAATTTTTGACTGGTAGTGTAGGTTATAGTATTTCCATTTGTGGTGTTTTTTGTGGTATTGACAATGGTGTAGTTACAAAAAGGTCATAGAAAGCAATACAAGTAATGAAAAGAAAACATGTGGAAATGAAGCACTGTAAAAAATTCCCAGTGTTTGACTATGATCTTGTTTTTGTTTTTTTTTATCCCAAAACAATTTTTCTCTCTTTTAACCTCCTAAGCCCCAGGAAATATCAGCAAAGTACAAGCTTTTTTTCTGTTTTTGTTAAATAAGTGCCAATATTGGAAACATCATGATCCAACAGTTTTTTCAGATGCAGTTTTTAAATTTTTTATGGAATGTCCTTTGTGATGAACAATTTTCTTTTCATTTTTATTTTTGTATAAAGTTGTGAAACTCTTGTCCACAAACGTGGACGGAAAACCCATAGCTGGGTCTTAGGAGGTTAAGGGATTTATCACCAATGATTATAATATTACCCTCTGTGTTTTGCATTTTTCAGTGAAACACATGTATGTTCTTTTATTTAATTCACAGATCATATAGATGCTCATGAGTAAATCCAATAGTTACCTCTGCCAAGGAGGTTATGTTTTTGTTGCCGTTGGTTTGTCTGTCTGTGCGCAAGATAATTCAAAAAGTTATGGACGGATTTGGATGAAAATTTCAGGAAATGTTGATACTGGCACAAGGAACAAATGATGCGGTCTGCGCTGTTTTTTCTAGAAAAGCACTCGTAGAGCGCAGATCAGTGGCCTCCCCACCCCCGATCACCACCAAAATTTCATCATTTGTTCCTTGTGCCAGTATCAACATTTCCTGAAATTTTCATCCAAATCCGGGACACTGATCTGCCTTGGCGGAGGTCTGCGCTCTCCGAGTGCTTCTAGTTATGATATTAAAACAGAGAGAAGTGAAGAAAAAGTGACTTCTTCAGCAAATATATCAATAGCTGAAAATGAAAACCAGCTTCTCCATCCATTGTCATTTGTCCAACTCTATGGGTTTTACTGGTGAACCAATGTTGTAGAAGATGACGGTCACTACTGAGCCTCTGAACGTCCAAATGAGTCATATCTGATGAACACAAAGAACTGAGAAACTGCATTTTACTTAAAACAGAAAAAATGAAGAAAAAGTGACTTTTTCAGCAAATCTATCAATTCTCTATCCACTGTCATTTGTCAAACTGCATTGGTTTTACTGGTGATCAGTGTTGTAGAAGACGACAGTGTTTCCACGTTCACTATTGAACCTCAGAACATCCAAATGAGTTATATCTGATGAACACAAAAAACTGAGAAACTGCATTTTACTCCAATTATTTGCATGTGTTGACAGGATTAGTGATCAATGCATATTATATTTTAGATCAGTAGATGCTTTTGGTTGCTGATGGCTGTTTGTGTCTCTAAGGGTTCAATGATAAATTCCTTTTAGAGGTAAAATTAAAGCTAAAACTACTGTATTACTCTTTACTGTTATGCATTATTACTGCATTACTGTTCATTAAATGTGCTGTTTTCCTCCAGCGTTAACAACGGTATTAGTAACGCCGTCAAAATACAGTAGAAAGAAAAGCCTCTGATTATGAATTAGTAAAATACGTTTGTGTTTGCGTTTTAAAATCTACTTTTCATATTAAAGTTGATGTATTTTTAAGTTCTGTTAAACTTTCCATGCAAATATGCATTGATGAATCCCCACTTTATCATCAGAGTTAATAAACAAAATAATGAGCTGTATGAATTTTGCTCAATGCCATATTCCCACATGCATTAATTACATGTGCTGACTGATCCCTCACACCCCAACACACATATGGGCAGACATGTTCTCCAATTAATGCGCTGACTCTTTTAATAAACCGGCAAGATTTGAAGTTTATACACTGAGCAGCGTTCAGTTAATGACATGTGTAAAACCAGTTGAACAGACTTGTGCTTAAGTGAGTTTTCTGTCTGTGCTGCTGCTCAAATGTGTATTGTACTGTGGAAAAATAATTATACAGGGTTCAGTAATAACTGTAATAACTCACACTTTGAGCTGTCAGTTAAAAAGACAATACCAGTTTGGCATATGGCTTTAGCTCTTGCTGTAAACCTTATATCCAATATATATGAAGTACATTTCATGTTGGAAATGTCATGAAAATATGTAGCACATGAATATTTTTACACAGTTTTGCAGCAGGGCTAATTCCAGATAAGAATACAAATCCAGACAATACTCGCAGACTTGTATCTGTTAAAGGTGCACATGCTGATTACAGTTACTCAAACCAACATTTACTTTTTTTGCATTGTGTTGGTGCACAAATGCACATCAGCGTCCATACGTCACATTGGTGAGGACACTGTCGATTGCATGGACGTCATTATCAGCTGAAACTATTGATGTTGAACACGGTAATATCAAACACATCCCTTTCATTGTTTCTATTGATGTTTTTCAGAAAGACAGAATAATAATAATAAAAAAAAAAAGGCTTATTGGCTTGGTACTGAGGAAAAGTGAACCTTTTCATACTCTTGAATGATGAACGAGAATATGAGCTCTCAGGTAGTGTAGGGAGATATAGTGTCGTACAATGGAATCAGATCTGAACTGAAGAGTTTGGCATGAGTGAGGACATTGTATACTGCACAATTACTTTACTAAAATGCTTTAATTACAATGCACTTAAATGATTTAAGTTTTATGATGTTACTATAAAATGTTAAGTATATTCTACTAATTTCTAGACATAGTTGAAAGTACGAAAAAGTTTAAGTTGAATGGAATTAAATCACTAAGTTTTAGTCATGACCATCATAAAACTTAAATCATTTCAGTGCATTGTAATTAAAGCATTTTAGTAAATACAAATTCCGGGCTTACAGTGCACCTTTTTATCTTCGCATTGCATTGTGGGTATTGGGCATGTTGTTGAAAATGTGTTATTTTTCTGTGCAGGGGTTCAGCAGGGTTGTGGTGTTAGTGTTAATTTGGATTTAATGTGTGTATGGCAGTGTTTATTGGCCTTTTTGTGTTTGTTTTTGTATTTTTGTAGAGCTGCACCATGAGTCAGAGCCAGAGGAAGAACAATGGCTTTACTGTTCATCTAAGAATGTTATTGTACAATGAATATCTTAATTTCTTGTCAAATTAAAAGCACTTCCTGTACTGGCAAATGACATTGAGCTAACTTCCATTCATGCTACAATATATTAAGTTGAATAAATTCATAACTATTTTGGTCAGAAATAGGATTTTGAGTTTGATTAACTTAAAAAATTTGTTAAATCAATTATAAATTAATCTGGCTGCAATTGAGAAAATGAGTCAGTGTAACCTAAAATGCTGAGTTGAATGGTTGGATAGTGGGGTTGATTTTACAACAGATTTAAAGTACAAATAACTTGTCATTTAGTGTTTCCTACTTAATAGTTTAAGTTCAATACTGTTAGCATTAACGTTGAACCTACTTAAACCAAATGATTAGTCGATCATTACTCAAATTATTTAAGTGCAATCACTTGCCTCAAATTTTTTGAGTAAACGCAACTTATCCGGGCTTACAGTGCAGAAAAACTGGAATATGTTTACACCAAGGTTATAATAGTTTTGGATTTTTCATTATAGTTTAGTTTTGTTTAGTTTTGACTTTTTTTTTCTCTAATTCAGTTAGTTTTAATTAGTTTTTAGAGCAGGTTTGCGACTTTTTATTAGTTTTATTTTTTCTAAATGCTTAGTTTTAGTTTAGTTTTAGTATTAATTTTAGTTTTGTCATAATATCTTTTCTCTTCCTCTCCATCGTATTCAAATAAATCCCAGAAAGGACTCTGCTGCTTTCTCCCAACTTTAGTCTCCATGTTTCCAGGTAGAGTGGGGATCAGAAGACGACTGGAAACCACAAGTGACGGACCGTGAACTGCCATATGGTGCCGCTGGGTAAAATTGCTAGAGTGAAATAAATCGCTTTCATATCAATCCGACATTGACAAAGATGAAAACGAAGGGAATTTTATCCATAATTTTTATACGTTTTAGTTAGTTCTGTAAGCACACAATACAGTTTCAGTTAGTTATCGTTTTTTTCTCGTAATTATAGTATTTATTTATTTCAGTTAATGAAAATGTTTTTTCAATTCTAGTTTTCGTCATTTCGTTAGTTTTCGTTAATGATAATAACCCTGGTTTACACTGCCAAAAATGCTCTGGTAGAAATAAGTCTAATATTCCTAAATCTGGTCAAATTGGTTTACATTGAGCTAAAATATCTGCCAATGGGGAAAGAAAAAAATGATTGGCTTAGACCAGGGGTCGGCAACCTGTGGCTCCGGAGCTGCATACATCTCTTCATCCTCCTTGTAGTGGCTCCTCCCTTTACTGCGGTCAAGCCAGCCGCTATTCTCCTCTGCATGGTCAAGCCAGCTGCTAGCGTTTTTCTTGTGCGCTACTCATTCGACAATTACGGTAGATGAGCTGCATGGAGCGAATGTGCCTTCTGGACAACAAAAGTAAGGGCTCATTTATGTTCTAGGTTAAAGACACAGACGGATACGGTCGGCAGGTTCTGTCTGTCCTTTGTATATTACTTATGTAACTCACGTAATTACTCACTGTGTACTTTTGGGGTAATCCTACAACAGATTCCCTTCCAAGCTACAAAAGTGTGTTTTTTCATCTGAAATAGGCTTTAAGGCTAAATTCAATGATGAATAAAATTATGATTTCCAAAAAGTACCTCATGAATTTGGTATATTTGGTATTAGTACTTTATATACTATTAGCACAAATACTATGAACTACTTTTACTGTGTACTTTTGGAGTAATCATACTCAAAAATCCCTTCCAAGCTCTAAAAGTGTTTGTTTTTTCGTCTGAAATAGGCTTTAAGACTAAATTCAATGATGAATAAAATTATTTTTTTCCAATAAATACCTCATGAATTTGGTATATTTGGTAAAATACTATTAGCACAAATACTATGAAATACTTTTACTGTGTACTTTTAGAGTAATCATACTCCAGAATCCATTCCTCACTGCACTTCTTTTTGTTGTATTCAGTGGTTGTAACAGATAAAATGTAAAAAAAAAAAAAAAAAAAAAAAAGATTAAAACTTTTAAAACTTTATCAGCTCTGTTATTTTTGGCAGCTTCAGACTTTTTTTGGTGGAAGAGGGGGCAAAATGGCTCTTTTGATTATAAAGGTTGCAGACCCCTTGGCTAGACTTCTTAAAACAAGCAAAACAGTCGATCAACTAAAAAAACAGAATGTGCTTTAAAACTAGACAAAATGCTACAAACAGTGCTTATTACCAGAAATAAAATACACTAATTTAAGACAGAATTATTTTAAATGAGGAATTTTAGTCTCTGGTCTTTAGTCTCGCTGGCTGGATGAATGTAAGTCTTAAAATAAGAGTAACAAGTGGATAAGAATTCTTAAAATAAGCATTTGATTCTCTTCATTGAGCTGAAAATGACCGCTTCAACTGGGAATCTACTCCAGATCTTCCACATGGGAATCTGTTGTGTTACCAACTGAGCTAAACACCCACTGTGCTGTCAAGGACCAATTAGTGCCTTCTTATGGAGGAGACATGGGTGTCAATGTTAAATTCACTATGAAACCACCTCTCAAACAAACTGCTATTAATCCATAACTGTACATCTGATCTCAAAAACTCTTGCAGGTGAGCCTTGGGGTGAGTCTTGTAAACGTATCAATGCATACTGTCTGTCCACATGTGATGTCTGTTTACATCCCTGTATGTGACTATGTACTGATGCATGGTGTGTGATTATATTGTATGGATAAGAGCAGCTTTTCCTTTTTCAAATCCAAACCTATTCTTTCTTTGTTTTTGATTTGACAAATGATGCATTTTCCATTTAACTGCAAGGACAAAGACTTTTATTATCGAAAACATTGTATTCCATTTGTCTCTTGTTTCTCTTTATCTTGATGTAGTTTTTAATTAAACCTTCCATAACCAGTTTACTTTTCAGTATGAAGACAAAAACTGCTGAGCTTATAATGGGTTTAACACTCATTTAATTAATGAAATAGCATCTGTGGACTGAAAATTTGTTGAATTTTGGCATGTATGTAACAAGAAATTGTCATAACACTGGAAAAAAAAAATCAAAATCTTACCAAGTGTATTTGTCTCATTTCTAGTCAAAAATATCCCATCACACTTGAAAGAAGACATAATCACCTAAAGAGTAACTTTTCAGTGAGATATAAAGAACTTATTTTGAGACAATAAATCTTGAAAATCTTATTTCAAGAAGTCTTACCAAGATAATTTTCACTTGTTCCATTGGCAGATTTTTTTTTTTTTTTTTGTGCTTAAATTAAGTACAAAAAATCTGGAATTAAGCAAAGAAAAAAAAAAAACCCAAAAAAACATCTGCCAGTGGAACAAGTGAAAATTGTCTTGGTAAGATTTTTTAAAATAAGATTTTCAAGATCTGTTGTCTAAAAATAAGGTCTTATATCTCACTGAAAAGTTACTCTTTAGGTGATTATGTTTTATTTTAAGTGTGATGAGAAATTTTGACTAGAAATGAGACAAATACACTTGGTTAGATTTAGATTTTTTCCAGTGATACAGGTTACTTTTATGAACAATATAGATTTTGTGATTGTTGGAGGTTTCTTAAAGTTGTGTAATCTGTGTTATGTTTGTAAAAGGTACTGGTAAAGTATCATTAGTGTAAATCAGAACTGTTACTTGGTGTGTGTGTGTTTGGTCAGGATGGTATCAGGGAGTCCAAGTATCTTCAAAACAACCAGTCAAAACAGTCGTAATTTAAAGAAATCTTTACCAGAATTGCAACCAGTTTTTACTTTTTGTCACCAGTAACATTTGGTTGTAACGTCATACAGAGATTCAAAAGCTTCCAATTCATAGGATACAACATAGAGACATTTATTTCTTATTTCATTACCCAAACCATGTAGTTTTCCCTCCCATCAGCCCCAGAAAGCAGCGTTGTTCATTATTAACCAAAAATGGCAAACAAAATTAAATCAAACTGTTCCATTTGCTCCTGTGTTGACCATTAGCCCTCGGTCCTTCCATTGTCCTTCTGTCCAGTTATTTGATCATCAAACCCAGCTGAAAAATAATGCACAGAGTGAGTGTGGGTGCAAATGTGTGTGTTTGTGTGTATGTGTGTGTGTGTGAAAATATAATTTGTAACAAAAACGAAAAATTATCTTAATTGGTTTGATCTGGTCAAAGGGGAGTCAGCATCTAAGATAAGATGTCTTAAACAATCTTCCGTCTCAACACCATCCAAGTGTAGAAGAAGCTGTTCCCTTCCCAGCGTCTCTTTCTTTACCCCCCCCCCCCCTCTCTTTCTTTGCAGCACACAATAACACACAGAGCAGGGGAGTTTTGTGTTGTAAATCCTCAAAGTGTTGTTGGTTACCGCAGAGGGCCGTACTGTAATTCTTGGCTTGGGTAGACAGGTTTTTCAGAAGGCAAGAGGAGGGGGAATCTGTGCGGATGCTCCTTTTTTGGATTCCGTGTGCGCTCACAGAATCAGACTCACAGATCGTGAACGTGTGGTTGGACGTCAATAAAAACCCTGAAGGAGTTCTTCAGTTAGAACCAAAGTATGACAGAGTTAATACAAAACAGGGAGAAGAAAACAAAGAAAAATAGTTACATCATTCCTGTGTTCTTCAACTTTGTACTTGGTCACTTTTTGAATTCCATATATTTATATCCATATATATTTATATATATATTTATATATTCTTTTTACAATTAAAAACACCATGGATTTGACAGACTATTTGGTTTCTTTTTGTCTAAGTAGAAGTGTTTCTCTTGTTTTGTAAATAAATGCATGTAAATATCTTTTTTTTCTTTTTCTGTACTGTCAGTCGGTGTAAAGGCGGCCACTTGAGAAGTGTTTGTATGTTTGGATCCATACAGTATGCATATCATCAGCACATTTTCAGAATTTCCACGATATTACATTTTTTTTTTTTTTTTTTTTTTTTTCTTTTCAGTTCTGCATTTCCATTTATGTCCCACAGATGCAGAACACTGGAGTCTATCAAACACTGTCAAACCAAAAGTGAATGTCCTAAATGGTGTCTTTTCATTGGCTGCTCTGGCCTACGTCTCTGTGTGATTGGCTGGGGCTGAGCAACTGGGTCTGCGTGGGCCCGTTACAGCTCAGTGCTCCAGCTCCTCCTCCGTTAAGGTTCAGGAAGCAAACAGTTTCTCTGGCCTCCACAAGCGCAGTGGCGGAGGTGCTGCTGCTGCTGTTGCCGTTGACCCCGCCCTCCTCCTGCTTCCTGTGAGCCAACGCCAACGCCCTGAGCTGTTCCTGTGCCTCCTCCAACAGCAGCGCCACCTCATCCCGCTGCTGGCCGATGGCGGACGAGCAGGACGACGCGGCGTGCACTGCCTTCTCCCTCCTCTCTTCTTTGCGGGGTGTGGCCTCGCAGGTGACTGACATCGTTGTGGTTGCTGGGGTGACGCTAGTTTGCATAC
This sequence comes from Sphaeramia orbicularis, assembly GCF_902148855.1. Taxonomy (NCBI): domain Eukaryota; kingdom Metazoa; phylum Chordata; class Actinopteri; order Kurtiformes; family Apogonidae; genus Sphaeramia; species Sphaeramia orbicularis. Next base: position 40,865,439 of record NC_043971.1, on the reverse strand, counting down.
AAGACACCTCGTTGTCGTGGTGACACTGGACAGAAGGGATGATCGGGATCGAGCAGGAGCGAAACGGAGGTGGCGGGGAGTGGCTGTGGTGGCGGCTGGGCCTTCGCAAGCTTCGAGTGGTGGGGTTGGGATCTTTGCGCTCGGAAAGAACGCACGGGCCTGAACGCACCTCCACGTGGCCGCTCCAAGAAAACGGATGTGTGGTCTCCGTGGAAACAGGAGTTTGCATATGAAGGAAGGCATCTCGTCTGGGGTCATCGTACTGGTTCTTTCCCTCCATGTGGCAACTATGTAAAACAGGGAACAACAAGACAGAGAAAAAAAAGGAGAAAATTAGCGGAGGTTTATTTAGATCAGGGGTGTCGAACTCATGTTAGTTCAGGGGCCACATAAAGCCCAATATGACCTGCAGTGGGCCGGATCATTAAAATAATAACATAATAACACAAAAATAATATCAATTTTTAAAAATTTGTATGTCTAATTTCTATGTTTTCGAGTGAAAAAAGTAAGATTATAAAAATGTTTATATTTACAAACTATCCTTTAAAAAAATGTGGAAAAACATGAACAAACCATGACCAAAATGATATTTATTAAGAAAAAAAAGTGCTATCTTAACAATTTATGCCATTATTTAGCCTCAGCTTCTCATTTTTACATGTTCATTGCAACGTACAGATCACAGTGGATCTACAAATACACAAAACATTTAATAACAGACAGAATATTGGTACAATTACTCTTAATTCTCTTAAGACATTTCAGGTTGTTCATATTTGTTCAGGTTTTTCACATTTTTTTGTAAAAGGATAGTTTGTAAATGTTAACATTTTTGTGTAAGTTAACTTTTTTTTTAACACTAAAACAAAGTTATAGTTTATTATGATAGTATTTTACTGGTCTGACCCATTTTAAATTGAACTGAACTAAAATTATTTTGACATCCTTGATTGTTAATATCTTCAGTGTAATTTCTGTATTTCACTAATTCATCCCGCGGGCCAGGATACAAACTATCCAAACAAAAAGGACGTGAATAACCTGTAAAAAATGAAATTTGTTAAGAAATATAGGTACAGTTTTATCAGTATTGTGCCTCAACTTATCATTTATACATATGCATTACAGATCCGATCTACAAAGGCACAAAACATTTAGTAACAGGTAGAATATTGTCAAAATTGCACTGAATTTTCTTTAGACATTTCAGGTTGCTCATATTTGTTCAGGATATTCACATTTTATTGTTAAAGGATAGTTTGTTAATCTAAACATTTTCAGAATTTCATGTTTTTTGTGCTAAATCAAAGAGAAAAAATTGGTGTTGTCATTATTTATAGGTTATTATGATATTATTTTTGAGTTTGATGCCCTAACTTGCACTTTGCAAATTCATCCCACGGGCCAGATTAGACTCTTTGGCCCCCGGGCCGCATGTTTGACACCCCTGATTTAGATGGAGACACTTCCTGACTTTTAGAAGACAGTTAAAGAGAACAGATTGACTTGCGGTGAGTCGACAACAGGATACTCTGACTAAAGAGGGTGGCATTTGGGATGACCAGAAGATACTTGAGGAGTCAGAAGATACATAGACTGACCCAGAAGATACTTGGAAAATGCTTAGAACAACTAGTGGACACTTCAGCCAAGTAGACAAATTACAAGAGGACACTTGAGCTTGAGCTGTAGGACAGAACGGAAACACATGGGAAACTACTGAGAAAAACACCCACGCATTAAAGAAGTGGATGAAACCACTGTATGCACAACGACTGGTTTGTGGACTATTATTCTGGAGAACCACATGTGATGTTTTGGTGTTCCTCAGTCTGACACAATTCCAGGGAACCCCAACTTTTATAATATACAGTATTTCAGAAAAAGTATTTGACATGTTTTTGATAAGTTCTGCATACATTATCGCAGTTTAAATGGTAAACAAATGTATTTTTGACCACAAAATCGAGCACTTAACTCAGTGGTTCCCAACCTTTTTTGGCTTGTGACCCCATTTTCACATCACAACTTTCTGCCGACCGCAGACATTCAAAACTGAGACTTTTTTTTTTTTTTTTTTTGCTAAAATTAATTTGTTTGGATCATGTAATAGTTTGCTATACTATGCTGCAAATAAACGTTAATTTTAGAGGACATTTAGGCTATATAATGTATATTATTATGGTTGGAGGCAGTAAAGCCAGGTGTAGATTACTGCACAAAGTGAGAATTTTATTTTCCTTGGTCAGGATATGTACAGTCAGTCCAGCTTGGATTTACAAGGCTGAAAATTAATACTGAACAAACAAGAACTCAAACTATGAATTATGAAAGAGCTGCAGCATCTGAAACTGACCACAACGAAAGATAAACAGTACCACAGTGCTTCAGTTTCAGACTCACAGTTTGTCATGTCTTTTATGGATTGTGATTGTCTCTCTAAAGTCACCATATATTTTTTTATTAGTAAGTTGTTGGTTTTTTTTTTTTGTTTGTTTTTTTTATCAGTTACCAAAAATTTCAGTCGACCTCATTTGAATTGACTTAACAATTGAATTGGCTTAACTTGACACTGACTTAACTTCTATACATAGACATGTGGACATATATTGAATGGCTCCACCTCTGCATAGGCCCTATCCTTAGTACTTTCCAAAATTCAACTGGACTGGTCTTCTTGGATGAGAGATTAAATGTTTTCAAGAACAAAACCAGACCAGTTGAACTTCAAAACCTACTAAAGGTGAACCATGACCTTGGCAAATGAGAAGTTACACAGTTGTATACGCTCTGCTGGACTTAGTCAATTTTGTCAACATTAATACTACTCTTAAAAACGCATAGGGATATAATTGACTTCTTTAAGGCCAACTTCAGGCTAATGCTAAGGTACCGAAAACATAGACCACAGTGCTAATTTAGAAATGTTACATTAAATAGTACCAAATAATATTAGCTCCTTGATAAATTTAACACACATACAGTGAAAACAGTGATAATGACTCTGTGTAATGTAATTAAGGGGGGGAGGGGGCTTAATATCAAATACCACTTGAGCCCTGATTTTCTGATGCAACAAGATGTTCTAAACACTCCTGTGTAATTTTTTTTTTGTAAATTTTGCCCCCCCCGAAATTACTTTTTTAACTCTGAAAATCACAGCTTTTATAGCTTCTCCACTCTTTTGTCCAGTGCAATGTATAAATATGTTCATGATGGGCCATTTAATGATCTTGTCAGTGCCATATTGTATCGTAAGAGTATTTTGTACTATGAAAAGTCTAATGTTAAGGTCATGTTGTAGGTTAAAGGTCCCCAAAATACCTTTTTTTTCAAAAATTCATACCATTCTGACATTTTATCAATATGTCCTAAGTTCTCTTCCCTCTGGTTACCTCCGCCAAGGAGGTTATGTTTTTGCCAGGGTTTGTTTGTTACCTCCGCCAAGGAGGTTATGTTTTTGCCAGGGTTTGTTTGTTTGTTTGTCTGTTTGTTTGTTTGTTTGTCTGTCCGTTAGTGTGCAACATAACTCAAAAAGTTATGGACAGATTTTGATGAAATTTTCAGGGTTTGTTGGAAATGGGATAAGGAAGAAATGATTAAATTTTGGAGGTGATCGGGGGTGGGGGGGCCCACGGGGGGGGGCGCAGACCACAAAATTTCATCAAAATCTGTCCATAACTTTTTGAGTTATGTTGCACACTAACAGACAGACAAACAGACAAACAAACAAACAACCCCTGGCAAAAACATAACCTCCTTGGCGTGGGGGGGCCCACGGGGGGGGCCATTGATCAGCCTTGGCGGAGGTCTGCGCTCTCCGAGTGCTTCTAGTTTCCTGGTGGGATCCCCCAAGGCCTTTGGCCCTTTCAATTGATTTGAAATTTTTTTCCACATTTTTGTATTCCCAAGACATGGGAGCATTAGAAAATCTGAGCTAAAGTTGAATCTGGAAATTTTCCTGAAATAAGCCCCCCCCCAATGTAATATAAATTAACAAATAAATTAGTCTAATAAGTTGGTTATTGAACAACGCTAACAATGCAAAGAAAAATTTCAATGCAATACCAAATTAAGGCTAATTTAGCTAAAGTAGCTAAAGCAAGCTAAGAGCAGATCCCAGTCTGACCAGCTTAACTGTTTATGAAAACATACAGCTGACCTGTAGATAATTGCTTAATCTTTGATCACGTTTAGCTTGTCTTATCCTAAAATCACAGAATGTTCAAATAATGTTAAAGACTTTTAGTTTGTTGTCCATGATAGGACACATTAGTGACATATTTGTTAAGTTTGGTCAATTTTACCTCTGGTTTTGACAATATAAAGAAGGAAAAAGATATAAAAATGCATATTTAGTCATGGTTCAGTTACATGACAGACTGTAGAGCTGCTGCAAATCGGTCTCAAACTGTCACTTCTCAAAAAAAAACAATAATTTAGTTACAGTGCGGTCATATCAGGCAGCATCATAATTTGCTAGTATATAGATGAGACGTTACATATCACCACAAAGGTCATGTGGTTGTTATCAAACCAACAGTTTTCATAAAATACGTGTTTATTTGAGGAACCGATCCATTTTTCCCCTGGGACTCCTTTCAGACTCTGGCCTCCCTTTGAAGACCCCAAGACCTTGACATGTTTATACAGACTGGATCCTTGCATCTTTAGTCAGAAAACCATTGCTGATGAATTGGAGTGTAATTAAAGAACATAAACACATCAGATAGACATGACAGTCTGCCAGGAAGGTGCCAATAGACAAAAGTGAAAAAGAAGAAAAGTCAAATGGAACAGAGGTTATTGAGCTGCAAAACTTCTTCACTTCACTTAGAGATGAAGTCATTGTGTCTTTGTGATTTCAACTCGATCGCCTTTTCAAACTCCCACGCTGAAACCCAGACAGAATACACAGAGGAACAGCTCTCCGCCCTTTGCCATCTCACCTGGTAACAGAGGATGTGGAGACAGAAGAAGATGAATCTGACATCTTTCTTTCATCTCTTTATCTCCAAGTCTGTGCACACACACATGCACAAAAATCTCCAAAAACCTCCCACCTCCTTATATAAGTGACGAGGTAGCATAAAGTTCAGTTTTTATATAAGTGATTTAATGATTTTAAATGTGTTTTTCATTTCTATCAAGTGCAGGCTTTAGTAAAGGGTGACTGAGCTAACTACTTGTTATGTAGCCACTCATATCTGTATTTATTATGTGAATGAGAAGTTGTTTTTAAGATCATGACCATGTTCTTTGTCCGGAGACCTTTTCAGAGACATTGTTGCTTAGAGACTGCATGAAGCAACTGAAAAGTTGCTAAAGAAAATGCAGCTTTTAATCTATCTACTCTTCTATACCCTGTCCTACCTTTATTTAACCCCTTAGTGAGTTGTGCTTTAACTGTCATCACCAGCCTAAAACATACTCAGCTGACCTACAGCCTGTATTTTCTATGTTGTCTGCTCATCATTCATTTTTTTTCCATTAGTAACAGTAGTAGCTTTTCCACTGGACATCTGTGAAAAACCTTACCAATATTTACTAAACGTCAAAAAAACAGAAGTGCGTAATGCCGGTTTTTCCATTAAATCACAAATGCGATGATTTGTTTATTTGTTATCACGAGATGACACGAGACATCATTCCATAAACATGCCGACGAACATAAATATCACATTGATTTACATTCATTTATACATTTATATTCATTATTATTCTATATTACCTCTCTATCCCATTCTAAATTAAATAATTATTTAATATCCCGGTGTGTCCACACATACTGTGCCATGCTTCTTTTAAAACTCTTCTTCTTTGCTTGTTGTAACATCTGTCAACATCTGTTTTTTTTTCACATGACTCTAGCTATGGTAAAAGGTCTTTCCATTGCAATTTTGCGTGATATACCAATTTCGCTAGGCCTTAAAAACCACCTCTTGCCAGATGCAAAAACATTTAATCGAAAAAGGAGAGTTTTGGTGAAATTGTCAGTTTTTCATTAGGCAAATTTTTATGTGCAAGTTAGATTTGTACAATTTGAGGGTCAATGGAAAAGCAAATAGTGATTTAAAGCCAAGGTCTTTTTGGGAAAACATAAATGAACAGAAATATAAATGCAACACTTTTGTTTTTGCTTTCATTTTTTAAGAGCTGAACTCAAAAATCTGAAACTTTTTCTATGTACACAAAAGGCTATTTCCCTCAAATATTTATTGCAAATCTGTCTGAATCTGTGTTGGTGAACACTTCTTCTTTGCCGAGACAATCCATCCACCTCACAGGTGTGACATATCAAGATGGTGATTAGACAGCATGATTATTGGGCAGGTATACCTTAGGCTGGCCACAATAAAAGGCCACTCTAAAATGTGCCATTTTATCACACAGCACAATGACCATAGATGTCGCAAGTTGTGAGGGAGCATGCAATGGTCATGCTGACTACAGGAATGTCCACCAGATCTGTTGCCCTTGAATTGGATGTTCATTTCTCTATCATAAGCTGTCTTCAAAGGTGTTTCAGAGAATTTGGCAGTACATCCAACTGGCCTCACAACCACAGACCACATGTGACCACACCAGCCCAGGACCTCCACATCCAGCATTGTCACCTCCAAGATCGCCTGAGACCAGCCACCCGGATAGCTGCTGCAATGATCGGTTTGCATAACCTGATTAGACAGCATGATTATTGCACAGGTGTGCCTTAGGCTGGCCACAATAAAAGGCCACTCTAAAATGTGCACTTTTATCACATAGCACAATGACCACAGATGTCACAAGTTCTGAGGGAGCATGCAATGGTAATGCTGACTACAGGAATGTCCACCAGACCTGTTGCCCATGAATTGAATGTTCATTTGTCTGCCATAAGTCATCTCCAAGGGTGTTTCAGAGAATTTGGCAGTACATCCAACCGGTGTCACAACCGCAGACCACATGTGACCACACCAGCCCAGGACCTCCACAGCCAGCATTGCCATCTCCAAGATCGTCTGAGACCAGCCACCTGGACAGCTGCTGCAACAATGGGTTTGCATAACCAAAGAATTTCTGCACAAACTGTCTGAAACCATCTCAGGGAAGCTCATCCGCATGCTTTTTGTCTCCATCGGGGTCTTGACTTGACTTCAGTTTGTCGTCGTAATTGACTTAAGTGGGAAAATGCTCACATTCAATGGTGTCTGGTACTTTGGAGAGGTGTTCTCTTCAGGGATGAATCCCAGTTTTCACTGTACTGGGCAGATGGCAGACAGTATGTATGGCATCGTGAGGGTGAGTGGTTTGCTGATGTCCACCTGACGTCAGCCTTCATTCCACAGGCCACAATCAACAACCTGATCCACTCTATGTGAAGGAGATGTGTTGCTCTGCAACAGGCAAATGGTGGTCACACCAGATACTGACTGTTTTTTTATTGGCCCCCCAACACAGTAAAACTGCCCATTTTAGAGTAGCCTTTTATTGTGGCCAGCCTAAGGTACACCTGTGCCATAATTATTCTGTCTAATCAGCATCTTGATTTGACACACCTCTGAGGTGGATGGATTATCTCAGCAAAGAGAAGTGCTCACTAACACAGATTCAGACAGATTTGTGAACAATATTTAAGAGAAATATACCTTTTGTGTGCATAGAAAAAGTTTTAGATGTTTGAGTTCAACTCATGAAAAATGGGAGCAAAAAAGTGTTGCGTTTATGTTTTTGTCCAGTGTAAATCTGAATTTTGTTGTATAGCTGTTGAAACATACATGAATATTGTTTATAGAAATCATATTTATCCAGCTAAAATTGATCACTACTTTGATTTGAGTATTTTTCCTGAGTCACCTGTTCGTAATCACACTTAAAACAATATTAGATGGAAAACTCAACAGTTAACCACTTCTTCAAGAACATGGAGAGAACATTGCTGGAAAAATATTATTCGATTTTTCATAACTCCTAAAATTACAGCTAAATATATGTCCAGAGTTCAACCTTGTTGGAGAGAATGTGGAGATATCAGTGTAAATCATACACATGTCTTTTGGTCATGTCCTAAACTTGCATCATTCTGGGATAATGTATATTCAACAATTGTTAAGATACTGGGTTATGCAGTTCCTAAAACATGTTTGATGATGTATTTTGGATGTATTATTGGTAATAATGTAAGAAAAAATGGTAGATATTTGTTTAAAATACTATTAGCAGCCTGTAAAAAGGCTATTACCAAAAAATGGTGCAGATTAGAACCACCTACAACTAACAACTGGATACAAACTGTGAATGGAATATTTGAGATGGAGATTCTGACCCATAGACTGAGGACTGAAGAAGAGCAGCGTCATGATAAATGGAAGAAATGGACAATTTTCACTTCAACGCCACACTACTAAAAACAATTGTTAGTCACAAGGTTTATTTTACTCAATGTATCCCATACGTCCCCTATGTTTGTCTTGTTTTGTAATGTACATAAAATAAACAATTAAAAAAAAAAAAAATAATAATAATCATAATAATCATAATAATAAAATAAAACAATATTAGATGAATGGGGCTTTAACTGACTGACTCCCTGTCAAGTTTCTTTCCTTTTAATCCTAATCGTTTTCTGCACCTTCACAGCATGGTCTGGGTCAATTTAGAATTGTCTCTGCCATATAAAATATATAACAATAAGTGATTAATCTGTAATAAATATTTCAGAGAACAGGGAAGCTGTGGGTTTTACACCAGTCGTTTATAGAGAAAAATCAATATTATTCACCATTTTACCAAAGACATGAAAACACACTCTGGACACTCTAAGCGCTTCTGAAGTGCCATTAAGATTTTTATTAGAACAGAAAGTAGCGAGCCCATTCTGCCTCTGGAGGATTTCATTTATAACATAAAGTCAGAAAGTATTTAAACGGATAACAGATAACCATCAATGTATAAAGATGTACCTTTTTAATAATTTCTGTGTCCTATTTGACATCGGGTAAGGTCATCAAATTGCAGTTTCGGTCAGAGCTGCAGTATGTATGGGTTAAACTGCTCAAAACAGCCTACAGAGACTTTTAAACCATTCTGACAGGATCCAGTCTGTGTCAGCTCTGCTTGATTGGGCGTTATCAATGCACTTGACAAGGTAATGTTTTAACCATGCTGTTGAGCCGCATTATGTAATAAATTCCCTTTATGTAATAAAAGTTCAAAATGTAAAAATGTCACGTCATCTTGTAATAAAGCCGCATTATGTAATAAACTGACGCATTTTGTAATAAACTACATCAACACATTATGTAGTAATTTTTTTCACATTATGTAGCAAGTTATTACAGTTTGAGAAATTAATTACAAAATGCACTTGATACATTTTTATTTTTAAAAAAAAATGTAATAACATGGTTCATTATGTAATAACAATCCAAATTAATATAATTTCAGAGCAATTTAGAAGAAATTAGTCACAGGAGCTACAGGTAATGTAATCAGAACTTTAACCACACAGTTTAAAGATTCATTTAGCACATTATTATTATATTGCCATGTCAGTTGTGTCTGATACAGTATCTTATGATATTGGAAAAATGTTCCTTGACACCCTCAGATTGAACAGCAAACATTTATTGTGTGTTTTATCGATTTATGTCACAGAGATAAGCTCCAGTCCATTTTCCTAAAAATAAAAATGTGTCAAGTGCGTTTTGTAATAAATTTCTCAAATTGTAATAACTTACTACGTAATGTGAAAAAATGTACTACATAATGCATTGAGGTAGTTTATTACAAAATGCGTCAGTTTATTACATAATGCGGCTTTATTACAAGATGACGTGACATTCTTATTACATTTTGAACTTTTATTACATAAGAATTTATCACATGATGCGGCTCAACACATGCACATTTATCTATCTCTATCAGAAGCAGACATGACTGTTTATTTTTGTTAAGTTTCAGTGCAGCATTTTGTGTAATAAACTACAAAGTCTACATTTTTCACTGACAGAACATGAGTTTCTTTATCTCATTGTGCCTGCAAGACCTCAAGTATGAAAATATCCCAAGTGAAAACTGTAGGTGGAAATACCATAAGTCTATATACTTTATGGTTCTGCTCCAAGTCCTATGTAAGTGGCCCGTCACTAAAACTGTGATCACTTAAAGCACTTTCCACTGTCAAAGCTTCTTTTCTGTGCCATAGTGTCAGTTTTACTGCACTTGCATTTACCTGGTTTGAAATCTTTTGCATACAAAGATGCGCTGTCAGCAAAGAATTCTGCTGATTTCCTCATAGGTTTATTGTACCTGTCTAATATTTTTGTGATACTCTTTTTAAGTGTAACTTTTCCTTCGTTCTGTGTTGAACACCACCCACCATATTACTCTGAAAACTGGCACATAATGAGAAAAAGGAGAGTGGGCTGATCAGTGTCTGAAGGTCCAGGTGTGGATGTGGGACAGGATTAGGCTAGTTCAGGGACATCTGTATGACAGTTTCACGAAACATTTATGCAGAACCACATGAGGGTTAGTTTGAGTTTTGTATTGGTTTTAGTGCTGAATAAAGGTCCATCTTGAACTTTAATATCTGTTTAAGTGTGTGCTATAGTTAGAATATTCTGTCATACAGTCTTTTCCCATAGAGAACTGACACAGAAGCACTTTTTAACTCAAAATTCAACAACAAAAACTGTGTTGTTGTGTCACTGTGATGGTTAAATAGTTTTTTTTTAGAATTCAATCTGACAAATTAACCAATGAAATAAATGTTTTTTATGAGGCAAAATCACAACCTCCATGTGAGTCCGATGTTTCCAAGTAGACTGTATAACAAACTGGCAGAATCTGATTGAAGATCCTGTGAACTGTACATCTACGATTAGAGATGGTATCATTGATTTTTACTCCGCCCCCGGAGGGGAGGCAAGGAATATTGTTTTTGGTTCAGTTTGTTTCTTTGTTTGTTTGTTATCACTTTAGCAGCAAAACTGTTGGTTGAATTCATACCAAATTGGGTTTATAGATTGCCACTGACCCAGAGTAGATGTGATTACATTTTGGGAAAAGAAGGTCAAAGTTCAAATTTTTTATGAATTAACATCTTTTTTTCTCGCATTTACTAGGGCCAAAATTTGTCTATGCTGACGTCAGCGCACACACATAGACATGATGACATCAGCTTGATCGATGCCAACATAAACTACAATATGTGTGAGGGGCGGGGTTTGTTGTGCCTGGCACCAGTTGTTTAAATACCAGTTTCCTGAAAGTAAATAAATGCCAAAGTACGATGCTACATCATTAGCATGGTGGGAAGGGTTAACACATTTTTCAAAGGAAGTGGTGTGTTGAGCTGTTTTCACTTGCACTATGAAGTTTTTAAGCGCATTATCATCACAGTTGATGTGTTTCATCACAGGTAGGTCAAAAAACCATGTACTAGTAGGGTGGTCCCAAAAATTTTTTTTTAACATTCTCTGGATTAGAACCCTCCATTTGGTTCCATATCTGGCCAAATTACTTCGGTCCAAATTTTATGCAAATTAATTAATATTTAGAGGTTGCACAAGACACATGAGGATTGCTCCATATACTATAACATAACTAGCCAAATGAATAAAGCATATTCGAATAATTTGTAATTTTATTCTCAAAATCAAACTGCAACTTGCATAAAAATGTTACTTAGAAAGTCCAGCAACCACTGTTGCTTTACTGAAATTGCAAAAAATGCTCCTGTGTTCTTTGACAACTTAGAGCAAGTACTGTTTCTGATCTTCATTTTTTGTTCGGCTACAGTTGAAGTCTTGAATAAGCTTCAGCCCTCTTTCAGCAACATCACTGACAACTTTTCTGGAATGCACAATTTTAGCAGAGTTCTGAAAGTCTGCATCACCAGCCCAGTCTTCTGGAGGAATTCTGAAGAATGTTTGTGGCAGATTCAACGTTTCAAAGAAACGCATCGTGCTGGTGGTGACAAAATCACTGATCTGTTTCCCTTCATAATCTGCTTGATTAAGGGCATCACAACGTTTTAGTGGAACCTCTGAACCTTCATTTTCCATCATGTTGTGAACCATCAGCTGCTTCTGCTCTTGTGTCACACTGGAGTCGAAGAATACCAGGCCAACCAATTTTTCACTCAAGTACCACAGATGTGGGCGGCCTTACTTCATACATATATTGCTAGATGAAGCGCTAAAACCTTGGTCTTGATAGTACTGCTGCTTCTCTTAGCAGGTCTGCTCGGCTATGCTGAAAATGCGAAATTAGTCAATTTCCAGGAAACTTCCAGCAACTTGTGCAACCTCTAAAACATCTCCTTTTTCTTCCAAATTTTTTCCTAAATCATCTTTTGAATGCCAAAACCTAATGCAGGGTTCTAATTGAGGTTATCTGAAACTTTACTTTTTACCATGATTGTTGGACCACCCTAATGTACTAGTGTTTAGCATCACTGTAAATGTCTAAAAGAAAAACATTTATTTTAGATGTTTACATGTAGTGGTGGTGCTGTGGATAGCACTTGTGCCTCACAGCAAGAAGGTTCGATTCCGACACAAGTCAATGCGGGTGGGGCTTTTCTGTGTGGAGTTTCCATGTTCTCCCCATGTCTGCGTGGGTTCTCTCCAGATACTCTGGTTTCCTCCCCCCATCCAAAGACATGCACAGATAGGTTAATTGGTTAATCTAAATTGCCCATAGGTGTGAATGTGAGAGTGATTGTTTGTCTCTATATTGCCACGTTTCCACTACCTGGAACTGGCTCGACTTGGCTCGGCTCGACTCAACTCGGATACCAGGTCCTATTTCTGGTGACCGTTTCCATTACAGGATACTACAGACTTTACAGTACCTGGTCGTCACAGGGATGCGGCGCGTTACTTCCATGTCGTCTGCTCAGAGATTTGCTGATAAACTCGCTCGATGCGTGCTGTCTCGTCAAGCTCACGCTGAATTTTTGCGTCTGAACCTCCTCGACAAACCATGGTGTAGTTCTGCAGGCTGTTATCATGTGGATTAACCTACCGCTATATTTACTGTCAACTTCCACATCTGTTTTTTGTAAAACCTTGGGTCACAGAAACAACTCTCTGACCAATAAGTATCTGGTCCCCAGTCCTGGAACCTTGGTGGAGGTGATACCAAAAAACTAGTACCGAGTACCAGATTCCAGGTCCTTTTTCGTAATGGAAACGCAAAAAGGCCGAGTTGAGCCGATACCACGTAGTGGAAACGCGGCATTAGTCAGCCCTGTGATGAACTGGTCACATGTCCAGGATGTACCCCGCCTTCACGCATAAGTAGCTGGGATAGGCTCCAGAGCGACCCCCGTGACCCTAGTGGGGATAAATCAGGTGCAGAAAATGAATGAATGAATGAACATGTTCATCACCAAAACACTTTGTTTCTCAACTAGAGATCTGAACACATGAAAGGTTACAGCAAATGTTCATTTACTATGTTATTGCACTGAATGAGTCTTTAGCCACTATTAATGGTCTGATTCTTAACTTCCCTGAATCCACAATAATCTCTTTTATTCTTTTGAGGTTTGACGGTGCATGACATGTCGGTGTCATCAGTGTTTAAATCCAGCTGCATTGTGTGGCAGAGTGACACTATCTTTGTGTAATAACTCATAATCCTCTACAAGGCTAACTGTTTCCACCATGTCTAAATTCAACATGGAGTCCCCCTGTCATGTAATCACACCCTCATGCTCTCCCATCAAAGTGTGCAAAAATAGTGGTGGGTGGAGAAGGTACTTTTTCAGACTCAAAAGAGATCACATCCTTGTCTTATCGCCGCAGTATTTTTCCAAGACATTGAAATCCACGCCGAAAAACCACACTGGAGATTTAGCGAGCCCACAGAAAGGATCCTTTTTGCGATAAGAGAGGATGATGCGAGGGTGCTAATTCCCAAGATAACATTCACAGACAAATCTCTCTTTTGATGTGGTGAAACACAATCAGATTGCAAAAATCTATGAAGCACAGTTCAAATATAGACCCTGGAGCGATGAGGGAGCAGCTAGAGGGGTATTACAAAGAGACTATGTGCAAAGTGAGGTGAGATAAGTGACCGGGCTTTTATCATTTATGAGAACCCATTACATGTACAAGTGTTAACAGTCATTTCTATTAATCATTCGTTAATAGTTAATTTCTTGGTGAATCTCATATGCCTACTGCCATATTTAAAGCAAAATCTGTGATGAAGTGACATTCGGTGTCCTTGTAGCGCTGAGAAATGTTAAAAAAAAAAAAAAAAAAAACATGTATTCTTATAGTGCACATAGATGTATACACCTACACATGGAAACACAAACAGAAGCTGGCCATCAAGTGAAATGAAGGTCATATGCATTAAAACAGACTTAGAAGTGAGGGGAAATCTGGTATGCTGCTAAAAAAAAAAAAAAAAAAAAAAAAAAAAAAATACCACAAGCAGTGGACAAAAATATAAGAATGTGTGCAGTCTCTAAGTCAGCCATTTTGGAGACAGCTTTATCTTAAAATAGTAGTAACAACACAGGACACTCTGTCCCCCCTGTCAGCCATTTTGTTGAGATAACACTGGGCTTTTTTAACAGGCATGCAACAGAACGGGTAACCTTTCTTTAACGCATTTTCTAAACTGTCATATACTATCTACACACTCCTCTATCACAACCTTTTACTTCCCTGCTGCTGATTTTTTTTTTTTTTTTTTCCCTCTTTTTCGTCTTCTACTATATTTTTGAGCGCTTTCTGTCTGTGTCAGAAGAGATTTGAACCGCATTTCTCTATTTCTGTCCCTGTCTCTGTATTTATTCCCTCTCTGCCATCATGGTCAAATGTAACCATGGCAACCCAGGCTGCCATACTACAGGAAAGGGATGCTGTCGCCCGTCTGTCCATCTGCTGTTATGGGAAACTGTACAGTAGAGAGTGAATGAGTAAGTAAGTCAGTATGTGTGTGTGTGTGTGTGTGTGTTAGTGAGTCAGTTTGTATAAGTGTGTGGTCTAAATGTGAGTAAGCAAGTGAACGTGACCTCCTGCTTTTATTCACAACCTGTTCATGTGCACATCTAATTTGGAAGCAGCAGCTGTGTGTGCTCGCATTTGGTGTGTGTTTTGATGAGAAGCAGCAGTCATCCTTTGCGGTGGCACGCACAGATGCTCTAGAGACGTGGGGGACAAAAATGAAACACTGAAAAAGGGACACGGCTGACCTGAGTGGAACAGCTGACCCGAGGACCCATGAGAGACACTTGTGCCAACACTCATGCCGTATAGAGGTCTCAACTTGTGCTGCGTAGATAAGGCGGTCACACTCACCAAGGGTCATTTGGGTTGACAACAGGCCAGATAATAGACTCGGGCTTATCGAGGGCAGTTAGAGGGACACCTGGGCTGCCCAGATAGACACTAAGGCAGACCAGAAAACACTTAGGGTGACCAGAAGGGGCACTTCAGAAGCACTTAGAGTGTCCAGAGGATGCTTCGGGATACCTGAATCGACTAGAAGACAGTTAAAGAGCAAGGACTG
Source organism: Sphaeramia orbicularis (assembly GCF_902148855.1). NCBI lineage: Eukaryota > Metazoa > Chordata > Actinopteri > Kurtiformes > Apogonidae > Sphaeramia > Sphaeramia orbicularis. The sequence goes on along the minus strand of NC_043971.1, from coordinate 40,849,914 downwards.
ACTGCAGAAAAGTCAACAATAGGACTTTGTGACTAATAGGGATGACACTCAACAAGTTAAAGGACATGTAAACTGACCACAGGGTAAAGCATTGAGCCTGACTAGACTACAAAACACCTCTACTTTCTATCAGAGGGAGCTGATTACAGGACTACTGAGCTGATAACATGGGCACAACTTGTGCAAAAAAACTTTGGAAACTTTATCTGGGACAGAGATACTGTGGTGTTAAAAAAAATCAGTATTTTAATCAAAAGTATTCAATTTGTATTCAAAAATATTTCACCTGTATTCATTTGAATGCCAGAAGTTATTCTTACTGGAATGTGTGGATTGTACCAGAGTAGCTGACTTTTTTTCCTGGGAGACCCACAAAAGAACGAACATGTGAAGCCATCGAAAGAACACTTGAAATTGTGGAAAGTTACAAAACGGGGCGGGCAGAAAGAACATGTGAGCTCATGGAGAGTTTTGGCAAACGCGGTGTACAAAAAAAAGTACACGTGAGTGGAAATTTTGGACATTCTGGGAAATAATTTACATTTTCTGGGAAAAAGTTTAATGTTAATATATGATAAACTAATACTGGAAATTAGTTGCATATGTACATGTTTTGACCAATCCTGACAAACACCAAAACGACCATACCCTAAGCTAAAAAGGGGGTTTTCCGATGTGACTAGATTAATGTTCAAAATATGATAAAAAATGAGTATGGTTTGTAGCTAAACCCAACCTATTTTTGACAATATAAAAGTCGTCTCCCAGAGCGAAGTCAGTTGTTTCTGCAGATATCAACTCAGTGTTTATTTTGTGCATGAATAAACACTTTACGCGGCTCCAATTCTGCTCGATCTCTGACTTTGACTTGACTCTGTGTGCATTTACTTGACGAAGCTCCGCTACATAGATTAGGGAGGACAGAGACATAAATTCAACATTGCAGAGTACAGTGAGGAAGAGTGTCAAAGGGACCAAAGAGGTCTCCCACCTGTGGCAGTAAATTTTACACGACAATACTTGGACCAACTAATAGATTGCACATAAAAAGTGGCCTCTGGTAAGTGGACTATGGTTTTGACGCCTCCAGTGTGACATTTTTCCCAATGCCATCTTATTCTTCAAAGCCAGAAGTGACCATATTGAGGGGTGTTGTCCTGCTCTTTCAGGATTCGCAATGTGGGACAATATTTAGGTGGCGTGTTGATGATTTTATTTTATTTATTTAGCCTTTATTTAACCAGGAAGTCCCTTGAGATGAAATCTCTTTTTTGAGGGAGACCTGACCAAGAGGCACATCAGTACAAAACAAATGAACTAGGAGTTTAAAACTTACATACAATTAAGACAGTGTAAAATGGCTAAAAACGTAAAAAGCTGAAAACCAGTTTAAGGATAGCAGTTACACACTTCTGTTAGACAGTAAGACAGAACAGATTTGAATTCACCCAAGGTAATGAAATGCTGAAGCTGAAGTGAGTTTTACAAATTTTTCCATGACCAAGGTCCATCATAGGAGAAAGCCATTTTACCAAGTTCTAAGTGGATTCTGGGGACTCTAAGGAGGAGCCGATGTGATGAGCAAGAGTTGTATCCACTTGTGGATGGAGACAGGAGGCAACAGAGATATGGGGGTAGTTTGTCCAAAACAGCCTTGTAGATAAATGATGACGATAATGAAATGAGAGATGCAGTCCACTGAGCCGTTGCACCTTAACCTCCTAAAACCCAGGAAATGTCAGCAAAGTACAAGCTTCTTTTGTTTTTTATTAAATAAGTCCCAATATTGGGAACATCATGATGCAACAGTTTTTTCAGATGCAGTTTTTTAAAAAAATTTATGGACTGTCCTTGGTGGTGGACAGTTTTCTTTTTTTTTGTATAAAGTTGTGAAACTCTTGTCCGCAAATGTGGACAGTGGGTCTTAGGAGGTTAAACTAGATGTTGCTTTAGTTCTTTAACACAAACTGCTACTTTATTGCTAACTAGGCCACACTGCTGATGCTCTGTGTTAAAGGCCACAAGGTATTGTCTGGTACTTGCTAAATCGTAACACAAATTGTTAAATTATTAATGTTACTGCTAAATAAACACTGTTTGGCAGGCTAGCTGGTAGATCATAGAGGTCCCAAAGCAACACTGAATTAGCTTAAGTAGCAAAGTTATACAAACAGGAGTCCTTTAAAGGTATTGGTGGTGTAAATTGTTAACTATTACTACAATAGAAGGCTCTGTGGGAAAAAAAAAAAAAAAAAACAGTCATTATATTCTATAATTTTGAATTATACTTTTCATTTACATCGTTTCATTTATGTATTTTGTAAATCACACCTGTCAGTAAAAGCCAACCTGACAGACATGACAGTCTTCTATTAGCCCTAAAATATGATTAAAACAGTGATCATTTACCAAAGGACCACCAGTGCACATTAGAGGATCCAAATGGGATTAAGACCTTAATGAGTCTGGTAAAAGAATTACAGCCAAGTAGTTTTTAATGGGAGTTTCGGGAGCCAGCAACTAGTGTTCATCAGTGGTGTTGTGTTCCTATTTCAAGTTGGTGCCTTGTGGTTAAACCAGAGCACTGCATCAGATGGTTAGTTGAGGATTGATTTTATGTCTTTTTTTTTTTTTTTTACTGGACATAAAGGCAAAGCAGACACCAGATCTGGCTAAAGGGCCCAAAAAAAAAAAAAAAAAAAAAAAAAAAGAAAGAAAAACTGCTTGAGTGGCACAGGGGTTTAAGGACAGGAGGGTTTATACAGCTCAAGCATCCCTAGATAGTGACAAAAATGAGGTGTTAAATATCCTGTTTAAATAACCATTGAGACAAAAGGGAACTTAAGTACTCAGATCAAACAGGGCGGGCATAGCCCCCTATAGACACACCACTGATTTGAGACATGTTTCATGCAAGCTTAGGGTATGTGGAAGTGTGGTTTTTTTCTCAGCAGTGTCTATCTCCTCTTTCTTTTTTGTATTAGTATGTATGTAGGTCATGTGGAGCTTTATCCTGAGCCGGTACCACTGGGACCTGAGCGCCTGAAGTGAGCCGTGCCAGTCCAGGTGGGTAAAGCACTGACTCTTGACCCACCAGAACTGGGTCAGTGCATGGCAGGATTTCTCCACTGATTACATGTCTTGGTAATCATTGACAATGATCGTATGCATTTCACCTGACTGCTACTGTATGCACATGCAGCGTCTCCTGAGATAACCCATAATGTGCAACTATTGAACGCTTGGATTTAATTGTTGCTTTGCTCGATAAGCCATTACATTAAAGAAAGTTGAGAATTAGAATGGAGAGCAGGCACAAAACCATGTCAGAGAGTGGGCCAGAGTAAAATCTGGCTGTGATCTGGATGTGCTGCCTATATCATGTCCGTAAAAGCAGAAACACCAGGAGAAGCTTTTGCTTTGAACTCATGCCATTGTAGTGCAGACCACAATATAACATGACCTTGTTTTTATCTTTGCTCAGCAGATTGGAAAACAAAAGGATGGTGGGGGAGTAGGGAATGTTAAAAAATGCAGCAAATGTTTTTTGTTTTGTTTTCCACCTTAAAAAACCCATCAATTTGGCATTGAAATATCTCCAACTGAAATGAAATCCAAAGCTTTGTCCATGGCTGGCTTGTATTTTTCAGTTAGTGCTTTCCTTTGAAATGTGTCAGCAAAGGGATATAGCTAAAAGAAGTGAAGCAGAGACAGGAAAAAAAAGAGAAAAACAGAAAAATTTCCTTTAAACCTGCAAGACTGAAGGTCTTAAAGGTTTTCGACACATCTATACATCTTCCTTTGTCCATCTTAGTAACTTTGAGTGACAGTTCTTCATTATTATTATGTATTGACCCTAGCATTATGTCCACTGACAGACAAAGTGGTATTAATTTTGATTATCTCATTACAATGGGACATGTCAGTGGGTGGATAGAATAAGCAGAAAGTGGACATTTATTTGATGTGTTAGAAACAGAATGGGCAAGAGGAGGGATCTGAGTAACTCTGAAAAGTGTGACATTGTGGTGGTCACATCACTGAGTCAGGACCTCTCCAGATCTTGTTCATTCCCAATGTAAAGTGGTTCGAACCTACCAAAAGTATCTAAAGAACAAGAACAGAACCAGAGCATCTATGGCACAGGTGTCAAACATGAAGTCCGGGGGCCAAATCTGGCCCGCCAACGGGTCCAATCCGGCCCGCGGGATGAATTTGATGAAATGCAAAAATTACACTGAAGATATTAACAATCAGTGGTGTCAAAATCATTTTAATTCAGGTTCCACATATAGACACATACAGTCCAATTAGATTTCAAGTGGGTCAGAACCAGTAAAATATTATCATAATAACCTATAAATAATGACAACCCCAAATTCTTTCTTTGTTTTTTTGGTGTAAAAAAGTAAAATTACATGAAAATATTTATAAAATGTGAATAACCTGAACAAATATGAACAAACGGAAATGTCTTAAGAAGAGTAAATGCAATTTTACTAATATTCTGCCTGTTACAACATGTTTTGTGTGATTGTAACACACGTGTGTAAATGATAAACTGATAAACCGAGGCAGAATATTGTTAAAATTACATTTGTTTTTCTTAAGACAATTCAAGTTGTTCATGTTATTCAGAATTTTAAGGAAACTTTTTAGATGTGAACCTGATCATAATGTAATTTTACTTTTTTCACTGTTATTATTTTACTAGTCTGGCCCACTTGAGATCAAATTGGGCTGAATGTGGCCCCTGAACTTAAAATGAGTTTGACACCCCTGATCTACGGGATCATAACATTATTACCACTAATATTGTGTAGGTCCCTCTTTTTCCACAAAAACAGCTCTGACCCGAGGCCTAGACTCCACCAGACCTCTGAAGGTGTGCTGTGGTATCTGGACCAAGATGTTAGCAGCAGATCTATGAGGTCCTGGAGGTAGAGATGGACCTCCATGGATTGGATTTATTTGTCCAACACCTCCCACAGATTGGAACTAAGATTGGGATGTCCTTCCTTAGTCCATTTTTGGTCGGTACTAACCACCGAAGACCTGGAGCACCCAACAAGACCTGCAGTTGTGGAGATGCTCTGACCCAGTCATCACCATCACAATTAGGGATGTAAACAATTAATTGACAGTCAATTAATTCTCAATAAGAATTTGCTTGATTAAATTATTAATTATCGGTTAATTGCCCTTTTCCACGGTGGGATGTGTGGTGTTGACAGTAGGAGGTGCCACTGCCCAAACTAGGCTTCATCGCTGAAGTTGACTAACGCTACAGCTGGGATAGTTGGTCATCGAACCAGATCATGGCATTGATGAGTTAGAATGGCTTTAGGGACATGGTGGAACGAAACACAGACCGGCCTGTCTGTTTGTGGGAGTGGTACACCCCCACCTAAATACACGCACAAATGTGGGGTCGGTATTGGACTGGTCGCGGATGGAGCATTTTCCCTGGAGGATGGTCTAGTCCACGGTCATCTGGACTATCTGGTCAGTGAGACAGAAGTTGAAAACATCCTCCAGGCTCCTGATCCGGTCCACAGGTATGTCCTGAGTTCACCCCGGTGGCCACGGGAAAATAGCGTGGGGATGTGGGGGGGGTTGATGGCATCTCTGTTGAAATGTCATTCCATGGTGTCAGGTAGTGATGCAAAGTCAGAAATGCCCTTTTCTTCTAAACTGCCCCTCTTCACATCCATTTATTTTTATTGAATTTCTCTGCAGAATTTATTTAGTTCTACTCCATAAATGTCACTGCCTGTACTGTATCCAATGGTACAATAAATCAGTCATTAAGGAATATGACATGCTTTTTCATGAAGTATATAAACATTATTTAGCTTTTATTCTTATAGACCCTATCGAAAGAGAAATTCAGGTTCTCAGGAAAATCGCTGCTTATCAATTAATCATTAATTGATCGATAAGGTCAATCAACTAATGATCGATGGATTAATCGATAATTTGCATCCCTAGTTACAATATTGACCTGGTCAAAGTCACTCAGATCATTATGTTGCACATTTTGTTGCTTCCAACACATCAGCTTCGAGGACTGAGTGTTCACTTGCCTAGTATTTCCAAACCAGTAAAAGGAACCATTGTAATGAAATAATCAATATTATCACCACTTGTTCTGTCAGTGGTCACAATTTTATGGCTGAACTGTGTAAATATCAATGTCTAAACACTGGTCAGTGACGAAATGTATGCAACCAGTGGTTGTTTTGATTAGTAAAATTAATAAAAAACAGATTTAAAAACCATATCGATGGCCAGAATACAAAACCTCCTATCTGAAAAAATCATTTTTTGTAGGAAACAAAAAAAAAAACATTTAGTTTTATTATAGTATGGTCTAGGAGGTTTTTGTCAGGTGACCTTCATGTCATAAGAAAGGGCGGGATTATCTTGCAGATAGACTGAAAATGTGGAGTTATCCTTGTTCTCACCATTTAATGTGAAAACTCAAAATCTTAAAATTTGCAGATAGGAAGTTTTGTTTTTTGGCCATTGATATGAGCGAAATTCATTCCTAGGGTAGGGTTGGGGTTACAATTAGGGTTAGGATTTTTTTTTCAAGAACACGGAATGGACAGAAAATAACCCATTATAGTATATTCCAAATACTACTAGCACCTTTACAATGATAAATAAAATTACAAGTGAATTACAATGTCATATTTAATATAAAAATCAGTAAAATCAGCCATTTGAGATGTGAAACGTGTCTTTAATACAGCCTCCTCACCCTTTCTGTGCTTCAGCCTCCTTCTCAGACGAGTCCACTTCCTGTAGGTGTTGGTAGGCTGGGCCTGAATACTTGGACCCTCCGATTGGATTTAGTCGTCCTCTGGATATGGGTGGGGTCCTGCGCTGAGCTGACCAATGGGCTGCCCGAGTTCTCTGGCTTGGGCTGTGAGACATGGAACCACCTCTAAAAGACAAAAAGGAAAGTGTAGAAGTTATTTTTATGTCAGATACAATAAATGTTAACATTCTTACCATGGTTAACAGTAGACTTCCAAAACCTGTTAATTTTTAATTGGATCACTGGGGTACTGCTGGGTATCAATGCTTTCTTCTTCTATTTTAAACCCCCAACTCTGCTAATTAATTTTAGGAGGTTGTGAATTAAACCTTAACACTTCACACATGTTATAATGTTTGGAATATGGTCCTGCGTCACCTTCGATGTAAGTTCCTGCTATCAGTGAAATGAGTTCCTTGGTTTGTCCACATTCAATTTCTATGTAAATTTGGGGCAAGAAAATGTGAAACCATGTACTCAAACAAAATGTATATGGAATATTTATATTTATGGTTATTTGCACCCTCAAAAACAAATAAGCGCAAGAAGAAAAGCACCCAAAAACCTGCAGCGCTATGCTTTTCAGTTGTATTTAACTCCTTTTTGCTGTTTTAGGGGTAACTTTCCTTCTAAATATGGGCTTTTTATCTGTAACAAGTGGAAGCTTATGGCCTGGCAGTAAATAGTGCTGGTAGAGATCCACATAAAGGTACTAAAACAAGACATTTCCCAAACACGGTGTTAGTCTTGGCCTGTTTGTTTCTGGTTCTTTTTGCAGTGAGGTATCCCAACTCAATAGCATCCAAATATCTGCCTGAGCTGATGCGAGTGGAGAGCCCGATCACACTCTTAAGGTGGTTATTTGTAGTAAGAGCAGACTAACAGACTAAATAATCTTGTGATCGACTCGGTTCTTCACAAAGAGCGAGCAAGAAAGGGCCAAAGGAAAGTGTTACCAGAGTTTGTGGGTTGTAAGGTTGTGTGATTGTATTTCTGGATTGTCTGGGAAAATCTCCTCTCATCTAATACTTGGAGCCCCTTGAAAAAAGGTGATTAACCCCCAGCTGCTCCGGTGGAGTTGCTCTACAGTCAGAAGTAGAAAACCACAGGTGCACTGAAAAGCTCTCAGTTGTGAAAACGTGTAACTCAATGGAAATAAAAGAGAGTTAAGTTAAAGAAGCGTTATGTGTGCATTTTTTAACATATTCCTCTGGGTAAACCAAAGTGTAAAATAAAGTTCTCCTTCATGTAACTCCATAATTTCCCCCCGCTTTCAAACATATACCTGTGATAGAAGTTTATCTAACCCAAACATTAAAAAAAAATCCTGCAAAGTATAACAAGAAAGCACTAAAAGATGGTAGGATGTGCACAGGAGCTCCCTACTCTTTGGCTCAGTTCCCTGAATGTGTTTGCTCATGTGTACTGTAACAGAAAATGTAGCCTTGGCAAAAAAAAAGAAAAAAAAAAAAGGGAACTCGAGTGTGCCTGCTGATGAACACACCAAAGCTCAGCGCATCCCTCAGCGGTGTGAAAAAAAAAAAAAAAAAAAAAGCTGTGAGAATTCCACATCTGTACTGCCTCATAAATCTTTGCGCATGTGCTTCTCATTTTATCTCTGTCTTATCTGTTCTTTGTTCATGACTGTTATAGATATGCTTATTAACATGTTTATAGCTTTAATTATAATTACTATCATCCTTCCGTAAATCAGCAATTAGCTTTGGCTGCACCGTAATGTGGATAATTCAATTTCTCTCTTCACTGCGTCTATGCTTGATTGTATGAAGGGGCGCAGAAGTCGTCTGTCGTTGTTAGAATGTGCATTTTGATTGTTTTTGTGACTGTTGCACCTCCTGTCTGACATTAAATACGCTTGTGTGTGTATGCAGGGTGGGATTTGAAAAAAAAAAAAAAAAGAGGGTGGAGGGGTCGGAGCGGGGGGCGGGACAGGAGTTATATACTTGGAGGTGCAGTCCATGACTAACGTAACTAACGCTGCCGTGAAACGAAAGTGAAATTTTACATACTTTCAACATCCAACTGCCAGGTTCTATTCCTCTACAGCACAGGTGTCAAACATGCGGCCCGGGGGCCAAATCCAGCCCGCCAAAGGGTTCAATCCGGCCCCTGGGATGAATTTGTGAATTGCAAAAATTACACTGAAGATATTAACAATCAAGGATGTCAAAATCACTTTACGTCATTTCAGTCTAAAGTGGATCAGACCAGTAAAAGACTATCATAATAAGCTATAATGAAAACTGTAAATTTTTCTGTTTGTTTTAGTATAAAAAAAACTGTAAAATTGCACAAAAATGTTGAAATTTACAGACTAGCCTTTACAAAAAATGTGAATATCGGAAATGTCTTAAGAGAAGTATGTGGAATTTTAATAATATTCTATTTAATGTTTTATGTATTTGTAGATCCACTGTGATCTCTAAGTTGTGATTCACATGGATAAATGATAAACTGAGGTGTAATACTGTTAACATTGCATTCGTTTTATTAACAAATTTTCAGATTGTTCATATTTGTTCATGTTATGTTCAAGTACAATTTGTAGATATAAAAATTTTCGCTACAGAATTTACTTTTTTTACTCAGAAGTTCTTATCCTACTATTTATATTATTTTACTGGTCTGGCCCACTTTATACCATATTAGGCTGAATGTGGCCCCTGAACTAAAATGAGTTTGACACTCCTGCTCTACAGGGTGTATAAAAAAAAACTATACATTTTGAAAAATTACCCCCAGTGCCGCATTTGATATTTTTTGTTATTTTCTTTAATGGACGTCGGTAGGTAGAAGATTGGTGGATATTTGTCCAAATTTACAGACGCAGGTTTTCACGCATGAGTGAGCAGGGGCAAATTGCGCAATCCAAGTTAAAACTGGTTTGCATGAAGTAGCGGTGGGATTTAAAACTAATCAAAGGTCATGGGAGGGGACAATGGGCATCCATCTTGTTTTCCACAAAATTTCCAGGTTACAGCATTAACACTTTAGCCACCATGTCAGTTTCATTTCTTTACCCATGGCAGCTGTTCCTGCCTTTCAAAGTTAATTCAACTTGTTTAGGCCTGAAAATGTCACTAAGGACAGGCCAAGTTAGGTTTAGGGCTAGGGTTAACCTGTAACCTGGCAATTTTGTGGAAAACAAGATGGATGCCCATTTTCCCCTCCCATGACCTTTGATTGGTTTTAAATCCCACCGCTACTTCGTGCAAACCAGTTTTAACTTAGATTGCGCAATTTGCCCCTGCTCACTCATGTGTGAAAACCTGGGTCTCTAAATTTGGACAAATATCCACCAATCCCCCACCTACCGACGTCCATAAAAGAAAATTCCAAAAATTATCAAATGCGGAACTGGGGGTAATTTTTCAAAATGTGTATATTTTTTTGATACACCCTGTATTATACAGCAGATCTTACACGACATTTTCACAACTTCTACCCTGTATCCACTGGATCCCCTCCACTGCTCTATGGCCCCCACACAAATGCTGGGCCCCATGAATTTGTCACATTTACCCCCGCTTTATGACGCCCTAGTGCATCGGGACATGTGGGAATTCTGAAACTGCCGACAGTTCGGTTCAGGTGAACGTTGGTGCCAGTAATATAGGATATACACTACCAGGCAAAAGTTTGGACTCACCTTCTTATTTAAATGACATGAGATGGACCACAGATGGCCAACAAGAGCTCAGCATCATTTGGAACTCCTTCCAGACTTTTGGAAAACATTTCAGGTGACAACCTCATGAAGCTCATCAAGAGAATGCCAAGAATGCACAAAGCAGTAATAAAAGCAAAATGTGGCTATTTTGAAGAATCTAAAATATAAAACATGCTTTGAGTTTTGTCACACCTTTTTAAACTACATAATTCCATATGTGTTCATTCATCGTTTTGATGCCTTCAGTGAGAATCTACAATGAAAATAGTCATAAAAATAAAGAAAAACCAGGTGAGTCCAAACTTTTGCCTGGTAGTGTAGGTGTTAAAAACTGTCACAACCTGCCTGGTATTTCAGTTGGTTGGTTGTCCCCCCCCCCCCGCCCGAGGAGGGGAAATTCATTGAGCAGAAGTAGGGATGTAGGGTTGATCCCCCCACCCCATCCCCCAACAAATTGCACCCTGTGTGTATGTACAATCGCGCGTCGAAAAGCCTATTCAAATGTGTTCCCAAATGTCATACCCGTGATGTTTGGAGGAGCCTCTGGAGCTGTTGGACACCGTGGTGCTGATGTTGCACTGTGCGAAGCTGGACTCGGAGACGCTGCCCTGGCGAGACTGGGAGGACCGTTTGCAATACTGTGGAAACAAACACCAAAGTCATTACAAATGTGCTGCTTCACAATCCCTTTCAATACCATTATGTGTTCACGCAACACAGAGTGCATTACGTTCCCACTGAGTACCTCCTTTTCCTCCTTCAGTGAGATTTGTTAGATCTCCTCTGTTAAATTCACCCACAAACGTTTCCCACACTCCGCCTCAGAGTGAGGATGACTTTTTTCTGTCTCTTTTGTTTGGATTGTCAGAGTCGGTAAAGTGTAGAGTTACACCGATTTCTGTCCTCTTACATCTTTGTCAACTTCACATTTGCCTTTTCCATTACTGAGGAGGAATGAAGCGTGTGGGGTTTTAGCACAGATCTTCTGATTTTACTCAAGTGTGACAGTAACGGTCAACTATGAGGGAGTTCGATCGAAAGAAGGGTGGTTAACTTTAGATGTTAGTAACATTTCAGACTTAAAGTAAGACTAGATAGGGTTTGGGAGGATTTAGGAGGGTCTAATTGGTGAAATGGGATAGAAATACACTTAAATCTCATTTTGCACCTTCATCATTCTGAACATTTCAGTTTATTTTTGCACCTTACAGTTCAGTTATCCATTTTTTTTCTATCTATCTATCTATCTATCTATCTATCTATCTATCTATCTATCTATCTATCTATCTATCTATCTATCTATCTATCTATCTATCTATCTATCTATCTATCTATCTATCGTTAGTCACGTACAGTATAATCACCTGAAAATGGGAATTTTTGTGTTTTTATTGCCTTAGAACACAGGTGTCAAACATGCGGCCCGGGGGCCAAATCCAGCCCGCCAAATTCTCTATATTTTCCAGTGAAAAAATATTTTCCAGTGAAAAAACTAAAATTAAACAAAGAAAATGTTTACATCTACAAACTGTCCTTTCAAACAATGTGAATTACTTGAACAAACTGAAAGAATAAGTGTAATTTTAACAATATTCTGCCTCAGTTTATCATTTCCACATGTTCATTATAACTTACAGATCACAGTGGATCTACAAATACACACAATGGCAGAATGTTGTTAAAATTGCACTTATTTTTCTTAAGACATTTCAGGTTCTTCACATTTGTTCAGATTATTCGCATTTTTTTGTGAAATTATAGTTTGTTTTAGTGTAAATACATGGAAATATTTACATTTACAAAGAGAAAAATGTGGAGTTGTGACAATTTATAGATTATTATGATAAAATTTTACTGGTCTGACACACTGGACATTGAATTGGTCTGCATGTGGAACCTGAACTAAAATGATTGCTAATTTCTTAATATTTATTTTTGCATTTCACAAATTCATCCTAAGGGCCAGACTGGACCCTTTGGCGGGCCGGATTTGGCCCCCGGGCTGCATGTTTGACACCTGTGTTCTAAGGCAATAAAAACACAAAAATTCCCATTTTCAGGTGATTATACTGCACATGAATAACAATAGATAGATAGATAGATAGATAGATAGATAGATAGATAGATAGATAGATAGATAGATAGATAGATAGATAGATAGATAGATACGAGGGGGGGCTGAAAATTTCATAGCCTGACTAAGAAGGAGTTATTCCACAGCAATGAAACTTGGCATACGTTAAATTCAACCTCTCCTGATACTAGTTGCATGGTTTCCTTCCAGATAAACCCACCTTGGATAAATAATTTCAGACTTTGAAAAGTAGTACCAGAGACATTTCGTGAATCATCCGTGGCACCGTGGTCTTATCAAATGTCTGCAGAAAAAGGGGTTAGCCCCCGAGGACATTCATGCTGACATGGTTGCTATAGGGGATGATGCCCCAGCTTTATCAACTGTGCAAAACTGGGAAGAGGAATTCAAGAGGGGTAGGGAGAACGAGGGAGGCGTGAAAAGCAAGCATTTTCATGAAATGTCTGTAGTACTACTTTTTAAAGTCCTAAATTATTTATCTAATGTGGGTTTATCTGGAAGGAAACCATGCAGTTAGTATCAGGAAAGGTTGAATTTAATGTATGCCAAGTTTCATTGCTGTGGAATAAGTCTTTCTTAGTCAGGCTATGAACTTTTCAGCCCCTCCCCTCATAGATAGATAGATAGATAGATAGATAGATAGATAGATAGATAGATAGATAGATAGATAGATAGATAGATAGATAGATAAGTCTTTATTGTCATTGCACAATCATACACAGCGTAAAATGCAAGGAAATTAGGGCTCAATACTTTTCGGTGCAGAGCAAGATAACAAAAAAAATATTATAAATGTACAGGGTGGGGAAGCAAAATTTACAATATTTTGAGGCAGGGATTGAAAGACAGTGTATGACCAATTAGTTTATTGAAAGTCATGAGAATTTATTTGCCACAAGAAAATGTACATAATAGAAAATGTTTTTATTCTATGTGTCCTCCTTCTTTCTCAATAACTGCCTTCACACGCTTCCTGAAACTTGCGCAAGTGTTCCTCAAATATTCGGGTGACAACCTCTCCCATTCTTCTTTGATAGTATCTTCCAGACTTTCTCGTAATAGTTTTGCTCATAGTCATTCTCTTCTTTCCATTATAAACAGTCTTTATGGACACTCCAACTATTTTTGAAATCTCCTTTGGTGTGACGAGTGCATTCAGCAAATCACACACTCTTTGACGTTTGCTTTCCTGATTACTCATATGGGCAAAAGTTTCTGAAAAGGTACGGATAATAGTGTTAGGTATGATTATGACATCAATATATGTTTGGTTTCAAAACAATTGACGTAGTTCCTGCTGAGAAAAAACAACTAAATGTTCATTGTAAATTTTGCTTCCCCACTCTGTACATATACATAATATAATGTGGACATGTGTCATGCCTCTTTTACACTTCACAGGTATAATAACCAAACACAGAACACGCTGAAAAAACTTTGGTAAATCTTCTGCATAACAGTTTAATATATATAATATTTATATATATATATTTTTTTCTATATTTATAACCATTGCACTACATACCAAAGCATATTTGCACTCTCCTTTTTAACACTTTTTTTTCTTTTATTCAAATTTATATGACTGTCTGTTTTACGTGAATGTGTATGTTTATGTTTCTATGCTGCTGTTAACACTGTGAATTTCCCCATTGTGGGATCAATAAAGGAATATCTTATCTTATCTTATCTTATCTTATCTTATCTTAAATAAGCGTAGCCACCAACATTGAATTCCGGGTCAGCATCAAGGAGCTGAGGAGGAAAAAACTGAGGAATTAAGTAGAGATTTTGGTGTTTTCGGTCTGCCATGCCCTTCCTTCTAGGTTCATCACCACACCCTTCTCCATCTGAGCCTCTGGTCACTACTGAAGTCCATATAAACCCTCAAATCCACTTCGACATGCCTGTTGGCCACGGAACTGCCTTTACACCTGATGCTGTTGTGCTTGGTGTTTATTAGAAAGTTCAGTCTTTTTATGGAGCTGTGGTTCGCTCTCTCTTCTGAAGCTTGTGTAGAATCCTTTTACTGTTGTGAGTGAAGCTTTCGGGGTTCTCCATCATTTACTTTATTACTTTCTTTCCGGTTTTCTGGTCAGCCAGGGAGTTCATGTATTTTTATCTTTTGTTTTCAGCCAGTGTTTTTAGTTTCCTTTCTAGGTAAGTGTGGGTTTTTTGTTTGTTATTATGGCCTTGGAGACCTCAACGTCCTTCTTTGCAACGTTTTTTTTTTTTTTTTTTTTTTACTGTGTTTTCCCCAACTAGTGGCTTAATTTAACTGGTAGTTGTTATTTTCTTCTAACTCTGTGTAAATAAAATTAATTTCATCTACTCTCAGGGATTTCAGCTGTTCAGTGTTGCATATTAGGAATGTATTTGCTGAAAGCCTTTATGTTACTCCCAGTGCCCCCCCTAGACAAACTGTTAGGGTTGTAATAGAAGGTTATATATTACAGAGGGAGCAGTTTAATGTTTCACAGAGGCCGCTATATTCTTACAGTATCTCTGAGTCTTCTCTTTCTTATTTCATAGCAGATAGCATCCAGCGTTAAGGTATATCATTATCACCTATGTTTGTGCGTGGACAGAGTTATATTCACTTATAGCGAACAAAAAAATCTTGCTCTACTCAATGCATTTCATGGTATTTGTGGACACCGTATGTGACAGTATGGGAGTTGGGTTATTTCGGCATCTGCATTTCACTCATCCTACTCGGCCTGATCACAGTCAAGGCGTACAAGTATATTTGCATCAGTTATTAATCAGTATTGCAAAAAGATACCCCCAAAACCATTCCCAAAATGTTTCTTTGGCTATCTTATTACTAGATCTTACAATCCTCCAAATTTGAAGAAAATTGGATAAAAACTGATAAAACGGCGGCCCAATGAGCGTGAAAACATGTGCACAATTTTATTGTTATAAGAGAGCCAAATTATTGTACATAATGTTTTGTAACACAATAAATAATTCCTACTCAACTCCTGTGTCTTTTTTATTCCAAAATACACACATCACATTGCTTTTCATTTATTGATCATTTTTGTTGAACAACTGTTTGATCATCAATTCTTATTTTCAGTATTAAGACAATCAACCATTTTGTTGTGAAAACCCTTCTTTTACAGCCCTTTAATTGTAACAATAGAATGGGAACCTGTTATTTCAGTATTATTATGACTAAATATGCACAACTAGACAGATTTTGGTATGTTCCCTGGCTGCAGAAAATTTGGGAACAATGTGTCAAACGGATGTTTACGTCAAACCGCATGTTTTCAATGGCGCGTTGTTCACCAAAATTCATGTAGTGTCCGTACACCAATATACTTCCATCAATAATATGGCGTATATGCCGTATAGATATATTGTTATAACTTGCTCACACATGTTTATTTCCTCCTGTACCAGGAAGACTTAGTTACAGATCTAACACAGATGTGACCATGTGGTAAGCCAGATTTCCATTCCAATCTTGTAGAGTCCGTACACCATATCAAAATATGTGGGTCTAATTTTATTGTTTCTGTCAATATATGGAATTTTTCAGCATGTATGCTTTGGAAATGACATCTATGCAATAAACAATGCATGATTATCCTGAGTGCTGAAACATTTGTATATCTTTGTAGGCATTAAATATGGAGGCTATTAGGCTGGAGTGTCTGTACACCCAATAATTTCTGATTTGACAGGGGTACAAGCCTGCGAAATTTTAGACACCATAATACAAAAAAATTTTGGACTTTAAAAGAGAAATATCAGACAAATAAAATGGCCTGTCTGATTTTTTGATAGAGCATTATTATTTTTTATCTATATCAACGTTGCCCAAAACATTTATTTTTTTTTTTGCTTTTGTTTTTACTTTTGTAAATGTATTTTTGTAAATCTGCTTTTGTAAATTTGGGAATAAGAACTGTGCACACATGCTGTGGTGTTTGTCACCACATTTAGATGGACAGTATAATTACATGGACCTGAATAATGTAAAGAAATTTGATTAATACCTGTTTATAAATGTATGAATGCAAAGCAGTCTGATCACTAAAAATTATTTGGACTTGTAGACATTTGAAACATTTGACGATTTATGATGAGGTCAAATAAGTTATTTTCCGCTCTTCTAAGATGACGTAAATTGCAGGTCACGTGCTATTGTGGTCAGACACTGTATATAAAACACCTATGTAATTTGTATTTATGGTCATTTGAAACATATGACTCTTGATCATTTATAACTGATCATATGTTTGAAAAGTTTTAAAAGAATTTTTTCTGCTTCTCTAAAATGACGTACATTGCAGGTCACGTGTTGTGACTAGACGCTGTATATAAAACACCAGTGTAAGTCTGTCTGTCCTCAGTCTGATGAAGAGCCTCAGCCTGAAACGTCACGTTGCTGAATAAATGTTTTGGGAGCTCACAGGTTGTGCGGACCTTCCTTTATTTTTTCATATCTATATGTGCACCCTTTCTGGTACCCTTGATTGTGATCAGGCCGTACTACACAGTGTACCTAGCATTCGCATTAGCCATTAGCGTGTAACAGTGAGCTGCCATTGAAGACACTCGGGGACCAACTCCAGATCTTCATCTGCACTTTAGTCAAGGAGAATTAACCTATGTAACCTGCTTTTAAAGGAAGGGAAACTGGAGGACCCAGAAGAAACCCAAAAAAGAACAACACAGAATGGCTCCAGTTGGACTGAGAGTCAAACATGCAACCTTCTTGCTGAGGCAAAAATGCTAACCACTACGCCACCACGCCACCCATAGTTCATTTGCAACTTTAATATTAGACACTGACTCCATTTACATGCACACCAATACTCTCATCATTATCTGATTTCTGGAGTTATCAGATTATTCAAGTGATTATGTAAACAGGATAATCTGTAGGCTTTATCCGATAATGGCAGTTATCTGATTCTGAGAAATCAGATGAACACACCTAGGTTCCTCTCCAATACTCCGATGTCCTCACTCATACATACAGATTGATCTGATTTATTTAGTTTTTTTTTTTTACATCTGCGCATGTGTAAAAAAACAAAACAAAACAAAAAAAAACTATATAAACGGAAGTTATGCAGCAACAAAGTGAGCCTAAGGAAAATGGTAAACAAACAATAAAATGAAATGAGGGATAGCAGCAACATGTGACCTATTTTGTAGGGACATGTTTACTGTGTGTTCCCAAAATCAGAACCAAACAAAGTGAAGCAGCGTTCAGTTCTTCTGCTCCTCACCTGTGGAACAACCTTCCTGAATACCTGGGGTCTGCTCAAACTGTCAGTTCATTTAAATCAGGCCTGAAAATATTATTGTTTACTGCACCTTTCCCTAAAACTCTTAAATAATGTCTTTTAAATGAACTTTAAAATCACATTGTATTGCTGATGATTTTAATGTCTATTTTAATTTTAATGTTTTTATATTTTAACTTTCTCTCATCTTAAATGTATTTTTATGCCTCTCCTGTGATGCTTTTATGTTTTATGTAAAGCACTTTGAATTGTCCTGTACATGAAATGTGCTATACAAATAAATTTGCCTTGCCTTATTAGCTCCTACATTAGGACAGCTAACACTGACACTGTAGGTGTTGCCATGGTCAACAACACAAGACTGGATGTTTTGAAAATGACAGGAAGTGTACTTCTTATGTCATAACCTACGTACATACTCTGAAAGAAATCAAATAATGGACTGGATTTTCGATTATTGATTACTACATTGCATCTGATGGCAATTATCAGATTACTCCTAGTTATCGGATTTGTTGGACAGTGAACCTTTCAGTGACTTTAGCAGATTGTGAAATAGACATATATGAAGTTTTTGCAATATTTGAAGTTTTTTTCTTTTATAAATATAAATTAAGATGGACGCTTCCATTCATAGCATCCCAAAAACATCCAAAAAACAGCAGCTTTTTTAGATGCCTCCCAGTTGTTCCCTTTTATATGTAAACTACAACAGGTCAGCGACAGTTTTATATGCCCACAAACATGGCAAAAAAAGGCTCACTTGGATGCAATAAAACAATGAAATAACCTTGGTCTGACCTCATTGCTGTCCACTCTAATGAACATGACCATCTAAGGACAGTATGGATTTTTTTTTTTTTTTTTTTGCAAATCTGGTAAAAAAAAATTGTTAACATCAAACATGACTTGATTAGATGTTGATGATCGAAGGTCAGGGTTGTACTGACCACACAAAAGACATCGTTGGACATCAACTTATTGAGAGAACTTCACAAAAACAACATGTGACGAGGATGGCAGACACATGTGCACTGTAAAAAATGACTGTAGAATTAACACCAAAGAGTTGTAAAATTGCAACATAAAAAAACTGCAAGTGACAATACAATGCAAAGTTTTTTTTACCTGAAAAGATTTTTGTGATTAAATCAAATATAGCTGTAGTTTTTACAGGAAGAGTATGTTCACAAAACCAGATTTGTAAGTAGAAATTATGCATTTCTATTGTTTTTAGAAAATAAAACTGTAAATTGAAAAACATTGTGGTGCCGTTAAAATTGCAAGACCATAATGTTGAAATAATGGCATATTTGCTCTTTTTTTCCTCTCTCTCTCTCTTTTTTTTTTTTTTTTTTTTTAATAAAAAAGCTATTTAAAAAAGTAAACATTTAACAACGTAACATTTTAAACTTGTAAATTAATGGGTTGGTAGAGTTGGTAGAGCGGCTCGTCCAATAACCAAAGGGTTGGTGGTTCGAATCCTGGCTCTGACTGTACATATGTCAAAGTGTCCATGGAAAACACTGAACCCTAAATTGTTCCCAGTTGGACCTGGTGGTTTTGGAGAGTGCTTTGGACACCATGAAGGTGTAGAAAATGTGCCAAATAAGTGCAGTCCATTTACCATTTTAATCCAGTGTTAAATCTGCATGTTTAAAGTGTTAAATCTACATGTTACTCTGTAAATATGTTTACAGTTGGATGTGTTTTTTACAGTATTGCTCTGGAAACCACGGCTGCCAGTTTTTTTTCCATGAAAAAAATAGGATTTTTTTTACAGTGTGGTTTATCTTATAAAATTACATTGAATAAAATAAAAAAAAAAGAACTAAAAAGGATGATTGGAATCATTGGATATACAGGCGGAGGGATGGATCTCAACAGGTAAATATTTCTAAAAAAAAAAAAAAAAAGAAGCTGCTGTTGTAACTTACTGCCAGTCACATCTGTCTCATCTTAATTTTCAGTCTTGAACTAAGAGATGTATTCTTTCAATATGGCTGACACGAAGAGCATCGATAAGAGCAGTCCTAGGTGAATCTAATATGAATATATGATTAGAGGTAATTTAAATGGACTTCTTCTGTATGTCTAGCATTTGCACACAACCCCAACTCTCTTCCCCATCTCCTCTGTAGGTCTCATCTGCTTCAAATTACCATGAAATTAATCATTAATAAGCCCTCTCCCAGCCTAGATTCATCTCAGAGCGAAGGTTCATTTGTAAATCTATGCAATTAAGCTCTCAGTGCTCTTTTTGTTCTACGGGATATCAGGAAATATTAGGAGAAAATTGAGATTTAAATACATGGAGAAAAAAGAATAAAATATCAAACATGTTTAATCAGAATAGATTCATTGTGCAAATTCAAATGTTTTATGTGAAATGTTTGTAGAGACTAGAGACGGCTCGGAGAATACAAGGTGTTTTTTTGTTTCTTTAACTCATACACAGCCTTCATTTTGTTCAGATATTCATCCCTCTTTTAATACTACATCATTCTCTTTATTGCTTTCTATCTCTTTTCAATCTGCTTCTCATCCACTTTGATCCTCTGTCCTTCCCCTCTCTCCTCGCCACCTTCAAGCCGGGGTATTTAATGCTACAATGGAAGGCTCAGGTTTTTCTCCTTTACCTCCCTTCATGTCTGGAGAGACAGAAATGCAATAAAACAAAGATTCTGCACAGCACAAAGCGGAGTCACTGAGTTACAGCAGCAAACCTCACACAACACAGGACAAGAGAAGCGTTTTGGGCTTGACGTTTGAAAGAATATGAGACTGCTGCCGGTTTGATGTCTTAGCTACTTTACACATCTATAGGCGCATCTATAGTTTGACAGTTTTCTCTCTTCAGCGTTGTCTAGACAGTACTGGACTTGTGTAATATAACAGGAAAGACCTCATTTTGCTGTCTCAAAATGACTTCTTTTCTGCTGTTTCTTTAAGTTTCAAGTTTGATGTTTGACTAACAAGGTTGTCACCGACGCAATTCCTTCTGAAAACCCTCCGCAGGACACCAGCCTCATTAGCGTCAAACACGCTGCCGTGGTTATGTGACCGTCGAGACATTTGCGGGCTAATTTGTACTTCTGAAAAAATGACACATTTTCTTTTGTAAGGTGTACTTCATATAGACCAACATCTACTAGATCAGAAACGTAGGTGATTAGACACACCGATTTCAATTTTGACATCTTAGTTTTATTTAAGACAGTTCAGATCGTAAATAAGATGTCCTTCTATGACACAGGCGTCAAATGTACAATCTGTGGGTCCGCCAAAGGGTCCAATCCAGCCCATGGGATGAATTTGTAAATGCTAAAAGTTTCACTTAAAGGTGGGGTATAAGATCTTAGAAAAACATTTCCAGCAAGCTACATTTTTCATAAGTCCAAACCAAGGTTATTATTGTTAACGAAAACGAACGAAATGACGAAAACTAAAATTGAAAAAATATTTTTGTGAACTGAAATAAATAAAAACTCGAATTAAAAGAAAAAAATGATAACCAACTGAAACTGTATTGTGTGCTTACAAAACTAACTAAAACAAATAAAAATTATGTATAAAATTTTCTTAGTTTTCGTCTTTGTCAATGTTGGTATAGGATAGAACGTGAACATTTCATCTAACATCTGCGGTATAACAGAGGTATAGAAGTCGGGAGGCCAACGATGAAAGTGTGGAAAGTTTCAGTTTCGTTTTCACGTAAGTGACGTTGTGTATGGATCACACCCCCACCTACATTACCCCCTCCAACATGCTAAAGCGAATTTATACATGGTACTGTACATGTGTTTGTGTCTGTGCTCAGTCAATGAGCCTCCCTAACCCCACCCCCAAATAAAGTGTCCAGGGTAACCTCACTAATTTATTTGAATAGGATGGTGAGGAAGATAAAATATATGAAAAAACTGAAACTAATACTAAAACTAAACTAAACTAAACTAAAACTAAGCATTCAGAAAAAAATGACAACTAATAGAAACTAGCAAACCTGCTCTGAAAACTAATTAAAACTAACTGAATAAGAGAAAGAAAGTCAAAACTAAATAAAACTAAACTATAATGAAAAATCCAAAACTATTATAACCTTGGTCCAAACCCCTTTCTTCAGACATCCCCCTGAAGCCACGCCTCCAGAGTACAGGAGGTCCTCGGGTTACGCGGTACTCGACCTACGCTGTTTCGACTTTACGACGCCTGAGTCTAGAGTGTCTGTGTTTGTGCTCCGTAATTTTCTCGGTATCCTCGCCTTTTTCACCCTCCGTTTTCAAATCATGGCCCCAAAAAACAAAGCAGGATCTTCTAGCGATGCTGGTCCAGCCAAGAGGAAAGCCATTACGATGGAAACGAAGCTGGATATTATCAAAAGGTCGGAGAAAGGCGAGACGCCGATGAACATCGGTAAAGCCTTAGGCTTCAGTCGGTCGACCGTGGCGACCATTATTAAGGACACAGCCCGTAATACATGTATTTGGATATTTATTTAGAGATTTAGGGGGTATTTAGGGGGTATTAAAGGGTTAATTCCGACTTACACGGAAATTCGGATTACGTCGCCAGCGTAGGAACAGAACTCGTTCGTAACCCGAGGACATCTTGTACTGGCATGCGCAATGCTTGTTCTCGAGGGTTCATGAACGCTGCACCAAAACAATTCGCCCAGCTCTGGCCTCGATCCATGCATACCTCATTCAGTCTCCTCCAACACCCCCGCTCTTACAGAACAGCCCAGTTCATACCTATCTGGCTAACGTTACATTTCCTAATAATTTATGCTAGTGACAAAACAGTTTGCCGGTGAACTTTCCATTCTCATATAACTAATATAGCCAAGCTCTGACTCTGGTTCTGTTTCCAGTACAAGTGCTTCAAGCCTCTGACAATGCACAATTCATGCACGAAGAGGGGGGAGGGGGGAGGGGGGGGACAATTGGCAGTTTAGTTTGATAGACATGTCACTGTTCAATCATTTCGAATGGGCGCTTAAAATAATTGGATGGTGTTTTTTCAGTCCTGTCCATTCCACAGGTGACTACATTTTTTAAATTTTTATGTTAGAGCATTTAATTAATTGGTTGTAATCAGACATGAAGGGGATTTTAAACAATATAGTAAAAAAATGCTCTAGTAAGACATCTTGCACCCCACCTTTAAGATATTAATAATCATTTTACATCAGGAGCCAAATTCAGCCCAATTCAATCTCAAGTGGGTCAGACCAGTACATTACTATCATAATTACCTATAAATAATGACAAGTCCAATTTTTTCTTTTTGTTTTAGTGTAAAATAATAAAATCACATGAACATATTTACATTCTCAAACTATCCTTTTCGCAAAAAAATGTGAATAACCTGAACAAATATGAGCAACCTGAAATGTCTTAAGAGAATGAAGTGCAATTTTAACAATATTCTGCCTGTTACTAAATGTTTTGTGTGTTTGTAGATCCCCTGTGATCTGTAAGTTGTAATGAGCATGTGCAAATGAGAAGCTGAGGCATGGTATTGTTAATTGTATTGGTATTTTTCTTAATAAACTTCATTTTGTTCATGTTATTCACATTTTTTTAAAGGATAGTTTATAGATGGAAACCTTTTCATAATATAATTTAACTTTTTTTGCTCTAAAACAGGGGTGTCAAACTCATTTTAGTTCAGGGGCCAGATTAGGTTAAATTAGATCTGAAGTGGGCCGAACCAGTAAAATAATAACATAATAATATATAAATAATGTCAACTCCAAACTTTTCTCTATGTTTTAGAGCTAAAAAAGTCAAATTACATGATGAAAACGTTTACATCTACGAACTATCCTTTCAGACAATGTGAATAACATGAAAAAACTGAAAAAATAAGTGTAATTTTAACAATATTCTACCTCAGTTTATCATTTCCACATGTATATTATAACTTAGAGATCACAGTGGATCTACAAAGACACAAAACATTTAGTAACAGGCGGAATATTGTTAAAATTGCACGTACTTCTCTTAAGACATTTCAGGTTGTTCATATTTGTTCAGGTTATTCACTTTTTTTTTTTTTGTGAAATTATACTTTGTTTTGGTGTAAACACATGACAATATGTACATTAACATTTATTTCTATCTTCTTATGATAGTATTTTACTGGTCCCGCCCACTTGAGATTGAATTGGTCTGAATGTGGAAGCTGAACTAAAAGGATTGTTAATATCTTCAGTGTAATTTTTGCATTTCACAGATTCATCCCAAGGGCCGGACTGGACCCTTTAGTGGGCCGGATTTGGCCCCCGGGCCGCATGTTTGACACCTGTGCTCTAAAACATGGAAGTTAGACATAAAAAGTTTGGAATAGACATTATTTATATATTAATATACTATTATTTTACTGGTCCGGCCCACTTCAGATCATATTGGGCTGATTTGATTTGATTTGATTTGAATTGATAAAGCACTTTGTGACTCTGTCTGTGAAAAGTGCTCTATAAATAAATTTACTTACTTACTTACTTACTATGTGGCCCCTGAAATAAAATGAGTTTGACACCCCTGTTCTGTGAACTTACCTGTTTTTTTTTACTTTTTACATTAGAAGATTTTGGTAGTATTGGATGGAAAGTAATTCCAGTCACCATAAATATCCCATAGCTTTAAAACTGTTAATTTATGTGTATGTTTTGAACAACTATGACTCTTGGTCCTTTAATTGTGAGTGACCAACGATAAGAAATATTTCAAGGGCAAGAGGCAAGGACCACAGCTAAAAATAAAGACAATACTGAGGTAAGAATTAAAGTTGTAATACTACTGATGGCCACTAGGGGTACCTCCAAAAAGCCAATGCTCCCTCAGACTTACACTGAAGTCAATAATTTATTTCCAGGACTCATTCCAGTCTCATGTTTTATCTAGAGCTTCTAATAAGTGATCTGGTGATCCCTCTATAAATTATTCCTCCATTAATCTAATATCAGGGCTTTGATATCAGCCATGTTGAGTTTTGATTGACAGGTGGGTATGACAGCTTTCACACCTGCTGGGCTGTCGGAGTTTCTGTTTATTTAATACACGGCAGTTTTTCCAGACAGCTCCACCACTGTTGTGATTATTAGATTCCACTGTCAAGACTGTAAAAGGACTTGAATGATTAAATTCAGCAATTTACCGAGTTACTAAGATACGGCTTAGCATCGCCTCACCTTTGACCCCTAAGGCTCCTGTAGTTCTGGGTTCTTGTCCAAATGTGGTCACTTGCTTCAAAAAGCCAACATGGTGATGGCCATTTTGCAAACTACTGCCGTCAGATGGTGTCCTAGTTCCTCCATCCACTAATTCCACTGGTCACTAGTCACTATGTCAGCCTTTGAGAACAACTGGAACCCAGGGCCAGATTAACACTTCATTGTACCCTGGGCAACAATATTCAAGGGCCCCATCATCACAACCCCGGGATCCCTATAATCTGGCAAAATACAGAATAAATTCCAGGAATATATGTAAATATACCCCATACTTCAATATCTAACTATCATCAAATGCATTTTGATGTACAAATGTGTAAATGCTCGTAGAACTACAAGTGCACCACTGTAGCCTCTTGTCAAGGCCACTCACTTGCAAATGATGATATGAAAACAAAACACATTAGCATCAGTATAATCTAAAATTGATCCACTACATTAGAAAGAGAGGGAAGTGTCTTCCATTTTCACAAAAAATAAATAAGAAACAATTTCCAAAGTATCCAGTAAAGAAATTACCTATTTTAGGTATGTTCTTTAAATTTTCAGCTTTTTTAATGTCCCTCTCCTTTTTTAATTTTTGTTTGGCGCTCCCACTTAGCTGCTTCTCCATGTTTGCAATGTTTTGATTCGCGTACGTCGCATACATGTCGCGTAGTTCTTGACGTCTCACATCCCGCTCAGTGCACGTACGTTGATTTGCATCACCGCTGATTCGCTTTTTGGACTGACCAATGAGGAGAGGGTCTCAGCTCACGGTCACAGACAGCAGGAGCAGGGTTTCTGTGCAGTGCAATGGCTCCGGGCAGCGGACAGTTTCATTTATAAGCAAAAGATAACCAGATATTTTCGTTATGCCCGAGCTACCCAGGGCCCTTCAGAGGTCGCGGGTCCCTGGGCAATTGCCCAGTTGCCCATATGGTTAATCCGGGCTTGCTGGAACCCATTCATAACTTTCTTAAAACAAACATAGCCAAAAACTGCATATATCATCAGAACAGAATACATATCCCCTTGCCCCTTTAACCCCCCCCAACACCCACTTTCTGTCTCAGCATTTAACTTCCACACCTCACCCCCACTCATCATTAACATAAATATACACACACACACCACACTTACAACAATGCAATACATCTGATCGACAGTAGCATCAATAAGAGGGACCACTTAATTTGTCTGTCCATTTATCTTATCTTATGTCTGTCCTGTCTCACTGTCCCGTCTTATGTCTGTCCTATCCTTACTGTCTTGTCTTATGTTTGTTCTGTACCACTGTCATGTGTCAATCTGCCACTTTGTTAAGTCTCGTCCCTGTGCACTTTTGTTTATATGAACCCCTTCCTCTGTGTACATATATACTAGCAAGGAATGTAGGTCAATAGGAGTATAAACTTGAAATTGTTACTGGTCACTTGTTAAGTATAAGCTGTAATTAATAATAAAGTTGTCCCCCAAAGAGGGGGGGTGGTGGCGGGTCAAAACAAAGAAAAAAAAAAAAAAAAAAAAAAAAAAAAAAAAAAAGAAGATACAGCTTAACATTGCCTAACCTTTGACCCCTAAGTTCTGGATTCTTGTCCAAATGTGGTCACTTGCTTCAAAAAGCCAACATGGTAACGGCCATTTTGCAAATTACTGCCGTCAGATGGTGTCCTAGTTCCTCCATCCACTGATTCCACTAGTCTACAGTAAAATGCCTCCAGAATAAAGTAGAGAAAGTTTACCAAGTTTGAGTCACTAATAAAGAAATGCTGCTCAGCTGTAGTTTCCAAGATACAGTCTTGGGTCAAAATGGGAAATTCTGGAGGGGGGGGCAAGTTCACAAGTTTTGTAAGAAGTGCTTTAATGATGCCAGTGTTGTTGATATGGGAAAAATTATAAATAAAGTTGTAAAAAAAAAAAAAAAAGCGAAATTCTGAGAATTAATAAGAGAATGGGTTTTACTCAAAAGCTCTGTTTTACCACATTTCCACTACATGGTATCGGCTCAACTCGACTCGGCCTTTTTGACTTTCCATTACAAAAAAGGACCTGGAATCTGGTACCCGGTACTAGTTTTTCGGTATCACCTCCGCCGAGGTTCCAGATATTAAAAGGTGACATGTAAACACTGCAGACCACTGATTGGTCAGAGAGTTGTCTCTGTGACCCGTCGTTTTACAAAAAAACAGATGTGGAAGTTTACAGTAAATATAGCGGTAGGTTAATCCACATGATGACAGTAAACTGTAAAACTACACCATGGTTTGTCAAGGAGGTTCAGACGTAAAAATTCAGCATGAGCTTGACAAGACAACACGCTACGAGCGAGTTTATCAGCAACTCTGAACAGATGACACGGAAGTAATGCGCCGCATCGCTATGACGTCCAGGTACTGTAAAGTCGGTGGTATCCTGTAACGGAAACGGTGTCCAGGAATAGGACCTGGTACCCGAGTGGAGTCGAGCCGAGCGGAGTCGAGCCAGTTCCCCGTAGTGGAAACGCGGCATAATATTTCCTATTGTGGTCACTGTTTTCACCAAGTTGGTTAAATATTGCTAGCTGTATTTTAACTTTGTCTCAGAGCTACTAGATCCATTTCAAAACACTGCCTGTACATTATAAAACATTTACATTTCAGGTTATTTTTAGTTGAAGATTTATAGAAATCTATTGTATAAATGTACATAAACCAACATATATGTGCAATAACACCACATCATATCTCTCTTTGTCGTTTGTTTTCCAATTCATGCTATTAAAGTATGTAAGAGTTAGCACATTTAATCTCCGAGGCAGATCATTTCTAAAAAAAAAAAAAAAATTGTAGCCCAGTGTTATATCAGTCTTTGGTCCAAACACTCATCACTATTTGAATGAAGATAATTCCACCCTTTCTGCACATTCTTCTGTGATCACTTTTTGCCTAATTATTTTTTCTCTTTCTCATCCTAATTTTAGTACCAACTTTCCTGTATTTTTATGATGCATGCCTTCTGTCTCATGATGTATGAGTCTCTTTGCTCAAATATTACATTTTCCTGTAACCAGACTGAAACGAAACTTTAAAAAAGCCATAAATTGGATCCAAAGTGTTGTTCTGCAAAACCTGGTTTAGATTTCACTCAAAGGAGTGCATTTGCATTGATTTCCTATGGGAAATAATGTTATACGTAAATGTAGCTGTTTGTATCCTTCACATTTACAAATTTAAGAGTGGCCAAATGTCTTTAGGGAGTAACCTATTTAATACAGAGCACATTTTCTGTTCTCAGTATGGAAGCACTGCATCATTTTTTTTTTGTCTCAGATGCAATTTCACATCTCATTGCTGATCATATTTTCCTGAAACTAAAGGGAATTGGAGTGAATCACTTGAAATATTAAGTAGAATTAGTACCTTTGACTACTTTTTTTTTTTTTTTTTTTTTTATACTCTTTATTTTAATATTTTGAAACACTTTTATAGTGCATAACAACACTTAATAACAAAAAAAACAAAAAAAAAACAAAAAACAAAAAAACAAAAAAAAAGGGGGGGGGGGACAACCCACACAATAAAACAAGGGGGATGTTGTTCCTTATACATTCGACAGTTTTTCCATACTCAATCTGATATCAAGAATTTCTGTCCTTGAATATGATCCATTTCTCCCATCTTCGCTTGAAAGTTCCCATCTTAATCCTCAGTTGAAATGTTAATTTTTCCATGGAGTATATTTCCTCTATAATGTCCAGCCATTGTTGTAGTCGTAGAGGGTCACTTTTTAACCAGTTCCTTGTGATTACCTTTTTACAGGCAAGAGTTAAAATTTTAAATAAGTAAATGTCTTCTCTTTTAATTATGTCATCAGGTATTAGACCAAGGTAGATAGTCTGGGGGTCCATTGGAATTTTATAATTTAAAATATTCTCCATTGTCTGAAAAACATGGTTCCAAAACATTTGCATTTTTACACATGTCCAGAAGATATGCGAGTGATTGGCATTCATGTGTCCACATCCTCTCCAACATTGCTGCTGTTTTCCCAGTTGTTTGCTTTTAATATTTGGTGTAATAAAGAAGCGAATGAGGTTTTTCCAGCCAAATTCTCGCCAACCTTTAGAGCTGGTGGATGTTAGCTGTGTTTTGCACATAGAATGCCACTCACTTTCAGACAGGGTAATATTCAGTTCAGATTCCCATTTCGATTTAACATAATATGAATTCACACCATTACATTTTTGTAGACCCTGATATAATTTAGACACAGTCTTAGTGGGTGTGTGTTTGTAAGCTCCTGTAAAGACCTTGATCAGTTCACTGCCCTCTGATAAGTTACTTTTAATCTCTCTGTCAAAAAAATGTTTTACCTGTAAATATCCATACTGATCCTTATCCTCCAAATTATATTGTTTTTTTATTTTATCAAATGATTTAAAAGTTTTCCCCTCAATGAGTGTACAAATGGCTGTTATTCCCTTTTCTCTCCACCTCAAAAATCTATTATCAGATTTAGCAGGGGTGAATTTATCTGACTGGGAAGGCCATACCAGGAGCTTACTATCATTTTCCAAATTATATTTCTTAACAATCACATTCCATATTCTCAATTGTTCTTTTATGATGTCATTATCTCCCTTATATTCTGTGTGTTCTTTACCCCCTAAACAAGTCTGAGGTTGTGAAATGTCTAAATTTAAATCAATATGTTTCCATTTGGCTTGATACTCAGGGGAACACCAATTTACAATACACCTCATTTGGGCTGCGTAGTAATACTGTTTCAGATTAGGTAAAGCTAGACCTCCTTCTAATTTTCCCAACTGAAGTGTTTTAAGTTTTACCCTTGGTTTTGTCCCAGCCCAAATAAATCTAGATACTAATTTGTTCCACGTCACAAACTGAGAGTCAGGGATTCGGACCGGAAGTGATAAAAAGAGATAGAGTAGTCTAGGCAATAGATTCATTTTCACCACCTCTATCCTTGAACTCAAATCTAGTGTTAATGTTGACCAATTTATTATATCTTTCTGTATTCTATTATTTATTACCTTGTAATTTATCTCATACAGTCTATACAAGTCTGAGTGATTAGTATCCCAAGTATTTTATTATTTTTGTATCCCACTTTAATTTATATTTATGCCTGATGGTTTTACTTGGAGTATAATTTATACCCAGTATTTGCGTTTTTAAAACATTCAGTTTGTAACCTGACATTTTCCCAAAATTTTCTAAAACTGTCATAAGTTTAGGAAGTGTTGAGTTCGGGTTTTGAAGGAAGGCGATAACATCGTCCGCAAATAATCCAATTATATGTTCCTCTTTAGCCAAATTTATTCCTTTCAGGTCTTTATGTTGTCTGATTTCTTGAGCTAACGGCTCAATAAACACTGCAAAAAGTGAAGGACTCAGGCAACACCCCTGTCGTGTGCCTCTATAAAGTTTAAAGCTGTCCGTAAGTTGTCCATTAATCTTTATCCTAGCAGATGGGTCACTATAGAGAGCCTGTATACACCTAATGAATTGGTCATTAAAGCCCATTCTTTCCAATACTTTAAAAAGAAAAGGCCAAATAACCCTATCAAACGCCTTTTCTGCATCCAGGCTGACCAATGCTGCGTTTAGATTTTGTTTATTGGCGTATTCAATAATATGGAGGGTTCGTCTGATATTGTCCTGTGTTTGTCTGCCTTTAATAAATCCTGTCTGGTCCTCATTAATTAGGTCTGATAAGTGAGATTCAAGTCGTTTAGCAATTATAGAAGTGAATATTTTATAGTCTACATTCAATATAGAGATCGGCCGATAAGATTCACATTGTTCTTTATTTTTTCCTTCTTTTGGGATCACTGAAATTACTGCTTCTTTCCATGAAGGTGGTATCTTAGCCTCTCCTAGTGTCCAGTTTAGTGATTCCAGTAACACTGGGGCTAGATCCTCCTTAAAGATCTTATACCACTCATTAGGGAAGCCATCACAACCTGGGCTTTTATTATTTTTTAGTTTACTAATAGCTTTATCTAGTTCTTGTCTTGTGATCGGAGCTGTTAATTTAGTATTCTGTATATTGCCTATGGAGGGTAGATCTAGCTTTGATAAATATTGTTTGATATTATCTTCATCCACAATTTCAGATTGGGAGTATAAGGACTTGTAGTATTCTCTGAATATGGTTTCAATTTCTTCTGGATCACAAACTGTTTTATTACTTATTGGGTCTCTAATCTTATGTATTGAATTTTTAATTTGTTGTGACCTAATTCGTTTTGCTAAAATCTTTGTTGCTCTGGGACCTGATTCAAAAAAAGTTTGTTTTGCAAATCTCAATTTCTTTTCTAATTCACCTAAAAGAATTTCATCTATTTGGCCTCTAACTTCTTTTATCTTGTCTGTAACCTGCTTATCCTCTTCCTTTTGATGAAGTTTTTCTAGCTTCCTCAAATCTTCTTGTAATTTATCACCTTTGACTACTTTTTACAGGTTAACTTACCAAATAAGTAGAAACTAAGGACAAAGGACCACAAAGTGCATGAATAAAAACATTTTCTTTTACCGTAAGTGAAAATCTGTGTTTCTACTAATACACTGAATTTTTTTGTTGTATAATTTGATATTTCTGATCACCTGTTTATCATACGTTTACTCTTGTTGGTACCTGACTGTTAGATTAGTTAGATGGTTGGTTACTATTCTGGCAGGTAGAAAGGAGCTCTGGGATGTTCGTAAGGATGACATCCTGTACCTCCATCCTGATGGCAGTAACTCATATTCACATACAGAGGCTGTGGAGTATCGCCCTCCTTCACCACCACGTTAAACTCACATAGAGGACTCTTATTTTGACATATTAACAATCTGAATGAGTTTCTTCTTATATGACCTGCATTGAAAAGTACCAAACAATGAGCAATCAATGTGTGAAATCTTTGTAACGATGGTAGGGGGTTGTTAACATGTAAGTATTTTTACCCTGTTTTATGTATGCAAGTAAAAGACCAATGGAACTTGTCATCCATGGCGACAGATCTCATATTAACCCTTACACTTCCATGTGCAAAAGACTTTTATTTTGCACAATTCAAATTAGTGTTGTTCATTGAAGCATGAAAACTGACCCAGGACACTGGTGTCAATCAAGGGAGATTTACATGATCAATAAACACATGTGACTAGATTTTCAAAATGTCTTTGCATTTTAGTTTTATGTTGTTTTTTCTGTCAGTCTACTCTTTTCTGATACACTCTGTACAGACCTATAACCTGTAATTTATGTGGTACATTTGAGAGGAAATCAAATATAAAAAGTTACAAGTTTATTTTTGAGCAGATACCAAGGTGTATTAGCATCAGATTATGTTCATAGGTCTAGGTCTATATCCTATAAAACAAACACATGCTAGATTTATATATTGTAGCGTAGGTGGAAGTTGGGCAGGAAGTTAGCTCAGTGTAAGGTATGAGCACAAGATGTGCTTTCAATTTTGACAGGCAGGAAAAACCAAATGGGAACAAACATAGCAGGATAGCCATTGCTCTGCCAATGGCTCTCACTCAGGGTGCAACTTTACAAATTACAAAAATACAGAAAAAATAAACAAAAAGTCCAATAAACATTGCCATACACATATTAAGTCAAAACTAGTACTAACACAATAACCCCGCTGAATTTTTGAGCATAAAAATAACACATTTACAACATAGTACCCATTACCCATAATGCACTGCAGCAAACATGCCACACTGCCCCCACCCAGCTGGTTAGCTGTCCCCAGCAACCACAAAGTCTCTCAAATGCTGAGGAAGTCGGCGTTGGCGCCGTGCTCGTGTAGGTGGACTCCTGGGAGTCTCCGATGGCTGATGCAGGACCACTGGACCCTGTCTGGAAGTGTCTGCCTCGGGTGCAGTTGAGGCCATGGGCTGGTACGGAGCAAGCCGGTCGCAGTGGAGCACCACATTCCTGTTCTTCTGAGAAAGCCGAACTCTGTAGACGACATCAGACAGTCTATCCAGCACTGTACATGGTCCCACCCAATGGGACATTAATTTTGGTGAAAGGCGCTTCTTTCGCTCAGGACAGTAAACCCACACCTGTGCCCCTGGGGTGTACACAATGACCTGAGACCGGGTATCGTAGGCCCGTTTCTGACGGAGCCCTGCATCCTTGAGGGATTCTCTGGTCATCTCATGCACCTTCCTGAGCCGTTCACGAAGGTTGAAAAGGTAGTCCAGCCCAGGTTCACCAACTACCTCTGGCTCAGGAGGGGGGCCAAACACTAAATCCACTGGCGTTCTGAGCTCTCGCCCGAACATGAGAGCTGCTGGGGTGCACCTTGTTGACTCCTGCACTGCTGTCCGATATGCCCACAGGACCAGTGGAAGATGCAGGTCCCAGTCTCGTTGCTGGCGACTGGTCAGGATGGCTAGCTGGGTGGCCAGGGTACGGTTAAACCGTTCAATCAACCCATCACTCTGAGGATGCAGTGGTGTAGTCCGTGTCTTCTTAATACCCAGCCGTTTGCAGACTTCCTGGAACACTTGGGCCTCAAAATTCCGACCCTGGTCGCTGTGTAGCTCTTCTGGGGCTCCAAAGCGGCAGAACATCTCATTCACCAGATGTTCAGCAGTAGTCACAGCACTCTGATCTGGAACAGCATACGCCTCAGGCCACTTGGTGAAGTAGTCCATTGCGACCAGGACATAACGGTTACCCTGGTCGGTGGTAGGAAATGGACCCAACACATCCACTGCTACTCACTCCATGGGAGCCCCCACTTGATACTTCTGCAAGGGAGCATGTGAGCGATGTGGTGGACCCTTTTGAGCAGTGCAGGTGTCACATCGATGGACATGGAGCTCCACATCTTGACGACATCCCGGCCAGTAGAATCTGGAACGTAGTCGAAGGAGGGTTTTGCTGACGCCGAAATGGCCTGACCCCACTGAACCATGAACAAGCTGGAGCACTTTGGGACGCAGGCAGTGGGGCACCAGGAGTTGGAAGATAGCTCTGTCATTCCCAGGAGACTGCCAACAACAGTAGAGGAGACCGTTGCGGCTGGAAAGGTTAGCCCACTGTGAATACAGGGCCTTGGTCTCAGTATCCAGCGCTGACACTTCCGTCCATGCTGGTCTCTGGCCTGCCCCCACCCAAGCCTGGACCCTTGCAAGAACAGGGTCTTGGCTCTGGGAGCACTGAAGTTCTTGTCGATCAAGGCCTTCATAACTGTTTTCATCTGCTGTCACAGATGGTCCAGACTTGTTGACACAGCCGGAGGAGGTGTCCTGAAGGGCAGCCACCCTCAGGACTGTAGTATCCCGATCCTCTTCACGCAGGCAATATCGACATTCCTCTTTCTCACAGGGGCAGCGGGACAGAGAATCTGCATTGGCATGGAGACGGCCAGCCCGATGGCGGATCTCAAAGTCAAACTCTTGTAACGTCTCCAGCCAACGGGCCAGCTGTCCCTCTGTGTCCCTGAAGTTGAGGAGCCAGGTCAAGGAGGCATGGTCAGTGCGCAGCAGGAATCTCCGTCCATAGAGGTATGGCCGGAAATGACGAAGACTTGCGACGACTGACAGCAATTCTCGCCGGGTGACACAGTACTTCCTCTCTGGCGGGAGAAAGAGCGGCTGAAGTAGGCAATGACCTGCTCTCCCTGCTCCCCCTCCTGGGACAGAACTGCTCCAAGGCCCACATTGCTGGCATCAGTGTCAAGGATGAAAGGCCTCTGGAGGTCAGGATACGCCAGCACTGGAGCCCTGACAAGGGCTGCCTGGAGCTGGGTAAAGGCCTGGGCACAGTCTTCGCTCATTTTGAACACCTGCCCCTTTTGGGTCAGCTGATGCAAGGGACTGGCAATGGTAGCAAAACCGGGTATGTACCGGCGATAGTAGGAAGCTAGACCCAGGAAGCTCCGTAGCTCTTTGACATTTTGTGGTACCGGCCAGTCCCTTACTGCCGTGACCTTAGCAGGATCAGTGGATACTCCTGCTGCACTGACCACATGACCCAGGAAAGCAGTCTCTCTGCGGAAGAGATGGCACTTCTTTGGGTTGAGTCGGAGGCGGGCTTGTCGGATTGCTTGGAACACGTCCCTCAGGTTGTCTAGCGCTGCCTCAAAACCCGCAGAATGCACCAGGAGGTCATCCAGGTACACAACGCAGCGGTTCCGGGGGATGTCAGCCAACACCCTCTCCATCAAGTGTTCAAAGGTGGCAGGGGCGTTGCAGAGGCCGAACGGCATCACTTTAAACTGCCACAGTCCCTGGCCAATGGTGAAAGCCGTCTTCAGCCGGTCCTCTGGAGCCAATTCCACCTGCCAGTAGCCACTGCGGAGGTCGAGGGAGCAGAACCAACGGGAACCAGCAATATAGTCGAGGGCATCGTCGATCCTAGGCAGGGGGTAGGAGTCTTTCCTGGTGACAGCGTTGAGGCGGCGGAAGTCAACACAGGGCCGCCATGAGAGGTCTTTCTTCTTCACCATGACCATAGGGGATGCCCAGGGACTGCAGGATGGCTCAATGACACCTGCTGCTGCCATTTCTCTTATCTTCTCCTCAGCTGCAGCTCTTTTGACAAATGGCATGCGGTGGGGATGGAGTCGGATTGGTGGGGCATTCCCAGTGTCAATGTGGTGCTGTACCAGGTTGGTATGGGTGCAATCCATGTCCCTAGCTGCAAAGATGTCGGTGAACTGGTCTAGGAGCTCTCGTAGCTGACGCTGCTGATCTTGGTCCAACCCCACACAGCTGCGATGATATAAGTCCTCAATGGACTGCTGCGTCTCAGGAGAAGGCGCCAGTGGGGATGGTGAGCCATACTCAACTGCTGGGGGTACAACAGCAGTACTAATGGTCTCAGGAGCTCTTTTGACAAACTCTTTTGTTAGTGGAAGTACATCCCCACTGGTCACCGCTGATGTGGGGGGGTCCTGGTTGACCGCAGACATGCAGAAAGCACCTTCATTGCCGACAGTGTGGAGAGCTATTGCTTCTGAACCCAGGTATAGTGTGGCCCTGGGAACATCCACCACAGCACCCCATGCAGACAACAGGTCCAAACCAATGATGCAGTCATCTTGGATGTCAGCGAGCCAGAACTTATGACTGACATTATGGCTGGTAACAGTCACAGAGAGACTCTTCACCCCCCGCATTCTGGCATGCTGACCTGTCACTGTGACAATGGACTTCCTGGTTGTGGCC
Organism: Sphaeramia orbicularis; assembly: GCF_902148855.1. Classification (NCBI taxonomy): domain Eukaryota; kingdom Metazoa; phylum Chordata; class Actinopteri; order Kurtiformes; family Apogonidae; genus Sphaeramia; species Sphaeramia orbicularis. The sequence goes on along the minus strand of NC_043971.1, from coordinate 40,813,621 downwards.
CAACCTCGAGGTTTCGGTAGGTCTGTTCCTGGCAACATCCCGGTCCGGACCAAGGAGATGGTGGATCCAGTATCCACTAAGGCTCTGCAGTTGATACCACTGATTGAACAGTCTAGATAGAGTCCTGTGGTACGGCCCAAACGACCCACTCGTGGTGTAGGGGAAGGTTCAGCTTTTGAGGATGGCAGTTCCCCTGTTATGCCACCCCACTCTAGTTTAATTGTGGCTGTGGTGCTGGACTCTTTGGGGTCGGAGCTGGACAGTAGCGTGCAATGTGGCCAGGCTCCCCACACCGATAACACCCCTCTGATGAGCGCCGTGCTGTTTGCTTGGGAGCCCGCCGGTGACGCCTTGGGGACAAGACAACAGCTTGACGAGCCTCCCCCTCCTCACCACTCCCCTCACTGTCTGCAGGGTGAGACTGGCATACCCTGGCAAAGGAGTGCTCTTTTGAAGCCAGGACCAGTTCTACCCGTTCAGCTTCTCTCAATGCTGCGGACACGGTTCTGGGGGAGGCTAGTCGGATGTGCTCTTGAAGGCGCTCTGGCTGGAGTCCACGTATAAAAGCCTGGAGGGCCAGCTCTTCCTGTGCAGCAGGGTCAAACGTTGGATATCCCTGTCTTGTGTAGCGTTGTATATCAGCAAGGTAGGCACCTAACCCTTCTCCCTTTGTACGTCGACGGCTGTACAGCTTGTCTCTAGCACCCTCAGTGTCAATACAGCGGCCAAAGCGACGCTGAAGTGCCCCCTGGATGGCTAACCAGTCGAGCTGCTCTTTTGGTTGCAGATCAGTCAGGATCTGTAGGGCTTTGCCCTCCAGGGAGAGGGCCACATGTACTGCCACTTCTTCTGTGGACCAGCCATTAACTTGGGCTGCCAACCGTGCCTGGATGATGTAGGTCTCAGGTGGCTCCTCCCCATTGTACCATGGCAGCTTTATGGTGCTTCGCTTGGCGCCCTCATTTGTCATTACATTGGCCGGTGGTTCAGCTAACTGTGGGCCCATCGATCGACGAGACTGTTCCTTCAGATGGATACCACTGGAACCGTCAGGCTGTCTGCTGGGCACACTGTCTCTGGCTGCCCTTTGGCGTAATTTTGGCCGTGCTCCTCCAGCCACTTCCAGCTGGGTCATGAAGTCCTCAATTTCTTTTATGATCTCTGCCATGTCAGGATCCCACTTCTGACACCAATGTAGCATAGGTGGAAGTTGGACAAGAAGTTAGCTCAGTGTAAGGTATGAGCACAAGATGTGCTTTTAATTTTGACAGGCAGGAACAACCAAACTGGAACAAACATAGCAGGATAGCCATTGCTCTGCCAATGGCTCTCACTCAGGGTGCAACTTTACAAATTACAAAAATACAGAAAAAATAAACAAAAAGTCCAATAAACATTGCCATACACATATTAAGTCAAAACTAGTACTAACACAATAACCCCGCTGAATTTTTGAGCATAAAAATAACACATTTACAGCATAGTACCCATTACCCATAATGCACTGCAGCAAACATGCCACAATATGTACTCACTGTACTAAGGAACATAGGGCTGGCCCCATAAAAGCTACCAAGTACAAAATGTGTTGACATACAGGGTGGGGAAGCAAAATTTACAATGAACATTTAGTTGTTTTTTCTCTTGCAGGCACTACGTCAATTGTTTTGAAACCAAACATATATTGATGTCATAATCATACTTAACACTATTATCCATACCTTTTCAGAAACTTTTGCCCATATGAGTAATCAGGAAAGCAAATGTCAAAGAGTGTGTGATTTGCTGAATGCACTCGTCACACCAAAGGAGATTTCAAAAATAGCTGGAGTGTCCATAAAGACTGTTTATAATGGAAAGAAGAGAATGACTATGAGCAAAACTATTACGAGAAAGTCTGGAAGATACTATTAAAGAAGAATGGGAGAAGTTGTCACCCGAATATTTGAGGAACACTTGCGCAAGTTTCAGGAAGCGTGTGAAGGCAGTTATTGAGAAAGAAGGAGGACACATAGAATAAAAACATTTTCTATTATGTAAATTTTCTTGTGGCAAATAAATTCTCATGACTTTCAATAAACTAATTGGTCATACACTGTCTTGCAATCCCTGCCTCAAAATATTGTAAATTTTGCTTCCCCACCCTGTAGATGGACCTATATGTGCTGCTGTGTATACATCAGAAACAGTGTTGGGCAAATTACTGTAAAAAAGTAATTAATTGTAGTTACTAGTTACTTTCTCAAAAAAGTAATCAAATTAGTAACGGAATTACTCCTTCATAAATGTAATTAGTTACCAAGGAAAGTAATTATTGCATTACTTTTTTGAGAAAACCTTCAAATATGTAAAAGGAAACTGATTTGTGAGCGTGTTTCACGGGCCAGTTACATAGAGTAGAACAGCAGACAGGTACATTACCAGTCAAAAGTTTGGACTCACCTTCTCATTGAAATGACATGAGATGGACCACAGATGGTCAACAAGTGCTCAGTATCACTGGGAACTCCTTCAAGACTGTTGGAAAACATTTCAGGTGACTACCTCATGAAGCTCATGGAGAGAACGCCAAGAATGTGCAAAGCAGTAATAAAAGTAAAATGTGGCTATTTTGAAGAATCTAAAATATAAAACATGCGTTGAGTTGTGTCATACTTTTTTAAACTATATAATTCCATATGTGTTCATTCATAGTTTTGATGCCTTCAATGAGAATCTACAATGTAAATAGTCATGAAAATAAAGAAAAACCAGGCGAGTCCAAACTTTTGACTGATAGTGTACTTCATACCATAACTGTGGTGAGGCTGGGGTCCACCAGGGCCCGGCTTTTCCACCACATAAGTGCATATCTGCATTTATAAGAAGAAGATGCTCCTCCAGTTAATCCCACATCTCCACTTTTTTCAGTCGCTCCTCCTGGATACAGCAGTAAATGTCTTCAGTCCAGTCAGTCAGACTCACTGATAACTCCTCTCCTAAATTAGCTGCGCACAGAGCTGCGTTCAAGTGAATGGGGTGTGCTAGGACAACTCAAACTCGGACATGTCATTAGTCGTTCAGGAGAAGGCAGCGTGGACAACTCAGACTCATGGACACACAGATGAAACATGAGGGCAGTGTGGGCAATTTGAATGTAAGAACGGCTCATAAACGAACGGCTTGCAATGAATCGGTTCTTATCATTCACTGAAAAGAGCCGTTCAAAAGACTCGACTCGTCCATAAACGCCACACCTCTAGTGCCTGGCTGAGCGAGCCAAGATGGATAACAGCTGATATCAGTGCATAGTAATGTGCCACATTTCACTGCCGGTAACAGTAATGGCGTTGTAATGTTTCAAATAGTAATTAATTAGATTACCTGTTACTGGAAAACAATAACGGCGTTAGTAACAATGTTATTTTTAACGCCATTATTCCCAACACTGATCAGAAAATAGTAGTTATTGTAATTCCAGTTCTCGAAGTGTTGCCTCGAACAGACTTTACCATCAGAAGGATCCACCTATATGCAAACCTAAACCCTTGCTAATGATATTTTCAGTTTATTTGTTGATGTAAAATTTATATATTCAGCAAACTCTACAAATCTAAAAAAAAAAAAAAAAAAAAAAAAACAACTTAAATCATTACCCAGCTCAACTTCATTAAATCCTATACTGAGTCACTACACTAAAGCACGTCTTCAATAGTGCATTTGGAAGCTCAAAAGATTCCACATATTCAATAACAATAGACTGAAAATCAAATATATTGAAAGAGTGATTAGTCAAATCCAACATCACCCCTCTGCATCTCCGTCTGCGCTGTAACTGCTAAAATCCCTCTCATCTCTTTCACTCTCCGCTGTTTGAACACCACGCTCACATCCCAGCTGCTAATTGATACAGAAGCTCCCACTTTACAGTTCAACATTTCTCAGCCTGCGATAAAAGAAAACATATGAAAAAATTAACAGTGGGACACCCAAGAAAGTGGGACACAATCATACAGAATGGAAAACACCACAATAATTAATTCATGATTGTTAAAGCTTGTTGTAACAGAAGTAACGTCCAAGTTCACTGACTGAACGATGCTTTGCTTTTACAGCTCGAGGCGGGGGAAAAAAATCCTCGTGCTTAAGTTACTTAACTGTTATATACACAAACATTATATTCACAAGATATAGGGATGAGGGTTATTAATTGCCACCATATGTTCACTGTTGTTTATGTATATATGTCTTTCTTTGAGTTAGTTATTATTTGTTTATTTATTCATCAGCACAACTAAGAAACGCACTGGTAAAAGATTATATGTGTATTTGTATGCGTGTATGTGTACTTGTATGTTGTGTGTATATGTATAAATGTATGTGTATATGGATGAATGTGTGTGGGTGTGGGTGTGTGGGGGGTGAATAGATATATAAATATAAAAGAGTAATGTAAAAGGAAGAGGGACATATATGTTATTAATAATATTTTATGGATAAGGGGTGCACTGTAAAAAAAAATCTGTAATTTAACAGAATTTTTACCGTTTATTTTACAGATTTTTCCTGTAGTTTTAAGATTCAGGAAAATATCAATGAAATTACAAAAACCGACTGTGATTTTACATGTCAAATGTAAAATAACACACACACACACAAAAAAAACTGTAACTGTGAATAACCATACAATTTCCATTTCTTTAAAGTTTTTTTTTTTTTTTCTCACAGAAAAATACAGTTAAAATACATTTGCAAATGTATCGTAATTTCACAAATATTTATTTTCTATTTATGAGATTAAACTGTTAATTTAAAGTTTAATACTGTAAAAAAAAAATAATAAAACAAGATAAAATCACTGACAATTAACTGTAAAAGAAGTATTTGTTCTGTAAGTTTAACAAGACTTGTTTGTTAATTGACAAATATCTTGTGTAATTACGGGAGGTTTCACGACAAAAAATGTTGAATAAATGTATTTTTGTGAATGTATAACATGTATAAGCACTGGTAAACTGTCAAAATACAGTTTCTATCAGTGGATTGTACAACTTAGTCTTGTTGAAAAGTATTTATAAATATATTTATAGGTAATTTGATTGTTTTAATACATGAAAATATTCTTTATTAAACATTAAAAAGTCAAAAAATATGCAAAATCTCATGTAAAGTTAGGGCAAAAAAAACTGTATTTTAGTTATGGAAAATTACTGTATTTTTATGAGATGGTTATTATCTGTTATTTAACAGTATTTTTTCGGCACCCCTGCTGCCGTAATATTACAGTTTTTTTTTTATAGTTTTTTTTTTTTTTTTTACAGTGTGGGATTAAATAAATTGCACTTCTTCCCACCCCTTTCGGGCATGTAAATGGAACTATTGTGCTGTTCTTCTGTCTAAGATTGTTATGATTGTTGATATTTATATTATTATGTATGTTTTGTTTGTTCACATATAGGTTAAATTTCATTGCATATTTGGAATAAATCCCTAAATCAAAATCAAATCAAACAAAGAGCTCTACTTCCGAATCGGAGTGGGAAAACTGCCTTCGATACATTAATGTTGACAACGTGAGGCTCAGTGTCTATTTTGTTTCTGTTTGAAAATAGATTAAAGCTTTCAGGAAACCGCTTGAGGTTAAACCACAAACTGTGTCCATGTGTCATACAGCAATACCCACTATTTATAGAGGTCATCAATATAAATATAATGTTTTCTTGCACCGATGCAGGCGAAGGAACTCTCTGCTCTGTAGCTCCATAAATGGGCACGGATACAACAGGCAAAAGTAATCATCTCTTTGACAGGGACTGCATGCCGCGTCTGGACATTTGGGACCAGAGCGTATAACGACACGTATTAATGGACACGACTGTGCATGTGTGTGTGTGTGTGTGTGTGTATGTGTGTGTGTACGTTTACTGTAATGGATGCTTTAATCTGCTAGATAGGGACTAGAATGCACCGAATGCCTGTGGCGCTGAGGTTTTTTAACACTGACAGTTTATCCAGAGGGAACCAGAAGATGATGTTTATGATTCGTGCAGAGATGGCAGCATCAATAACAAAGCTTTACAGCATTATAAACACACAGACACACATGCAGCGACACATAAAATGTCCCCCCAGATCGGCTCAGGACGGCCTTGTTCATGATATAGACACAGCAGTTTTAATTATGCCGGCGATGACACGTAGACTCTGTGGAAAATCTGTGAGAACTCATGATAGGGTGGTAAAATGTGATTGATAGAGAAAGACTTGTTCACATGGAACTGCTCTTTAGTTTCCTGCTTAATCAAATGCTTCCAACAAAGGGCCCTGTGGAGCTAATCAGGAGAAGTCATTTTCTCTAACTGGCCACTGCAGGATGAATCGTCCTGCTGCCATCATCCTGACTGACTGTATGTGGAGTCAGAAAAAGGAGAAGAATCCAGTGTTATGGAGCTGATTTACTGCCCAAATCAGTTGAATTCAAACTTATTCAACACATATTTTCACTAACAAACAGAACAAGTTCATAAACAGCAATTAAACTATTTTACGTAAAAATTGAATAAATATTGTCGGTACGGATGGGAATCGAGAACCGGTTCTTTTTGAGAACCGAATCCCAGTAGCTCGATTCCTTGGAATCATTTGAATGCCTGCTTAACGATTCTGCTTATCGATTCCGCCTTCGTTGCACATGCGTAATGATGTCACTGTATTGTTTTGGTCAGAACGTAGCCAACATGGTGTTGAGGCAGAAACGGTCTAAAAAGACAACACCAGGTCCACTGGAACACTGACAAAGCTTCCATGTCTTCAAAAAGGGTGGAATCCCTCTAGTACAGGGGTCGGCAACCCTGGTCCTACAGAGCCACTATCCTGCATGTTTTAGATGTTTCCTTCTTCCAACACACCTGATGGTCATTACCGGGCTTCTGCAGAGCGTGATGATAGGCTTATCGTTTGAATCAGGTGTGTTGGAAGAGGGATACATCTAAAACATGCAGGATAGTGGCTCTGTAGGACCAGGGTTGCCGACCCCTGCTCTAGTATGTTCAAACATTTGTCCACAGCATGTGATTCATTTACAAGAATGTTACGTATTTGATATGCTACTTAGCGGCACTTGTGAATGTAGCAGCAGAGTGAACGCCGGGCCTGGTTTCACTTCCAGTGTGGGCAACAAATGTTGTACCCCCTCAAATACAAGTTTCAACAACAGCAGTTGAAACAGCGGTGAGGCTGTTGAACTCAGGCACTGCTCCGTAGCCTCTCACATAAGGGACGGTTACACAAATACCTAACTGCACCTTATTGCACTGCCTCTTTGCACTTTTGCGCTGTACTTCAGCGTCTACTGTGTAGAGGCTAGGTTAGGTTGTAAATATGTGCTATTATTTTATGTAGGTATTTTAAAGTTTAATTTTAGACATATATTTTACTGATTTTAAATTAGCCTTAGTTTTAGTCGTTTTTAATGTATTCATTTATTTATTATTTATTTTATTCAGATGGCAAATACGGGTCCTCAGAAACCAGTTTTGTTCTATTCCTTGTGATGGAATGACAAATAAACTCCTTTGAATCCTTTGAATCCAACAAGGTAGGGGAAAGGAAATGAGGTGCACAACAACGGGAGACGAGCCGAGTCAAACTGGTTCCACGTAGTGGAAATGCGGCAATAGAGGAATTAGTAAAGCGTCTTTATTTTCACTTTCACTGCACCCCCACCCCCCCTCCACCCCCAAACTGGGTCCGGCGTCATCTGTTATTATTATTTGTACATACTGTACATGTTATATTTTCTGTGCAGAGATGAAAATATAAAAGACAGTTAATGCAAACACACCCATTTGTACTCTTTTATTCCCTCACCCAATGAGAATCGATAAGTGAATCGATAAGGAATCAGATCGATAAGCAAAATCGATAATGGAAACAGAATCGTTAAATTCTTATCGATTCCCATCCCTAATAGTCAGTAAATACAGCTTCACACATTGTATTGAAGGTTAAAAATTTGGTTCTCTTTGTTAAGTTTACTTGTTCAAGTTTATTCCATGTTCTCCAATTAAAAATAAAATAAAATAAAATAAAAACATAAATAAATACACACAGAAAAAAAAACAAGTCTCCTCTCTTGTTTGAGTGTGGACCAAAGTTATTATTCCTACTAACCACAAAACCCAGAACAGATAAACCAAGTACTGACTCTAACCAAGGGCTGCCATGTTTTTAACTCCCACCGTATGTGAAGCTGAGGGGGTGATGGGGTTAATTAACTGCAATCTGGAACTACATCACCAAATGTCACTTAATATCATGCATTAATCTTTTAAAAGGGAGTTAATCATTCAGTGGATCCGATTTTGGCTGAACTGTGCTTTTACATTAACTCAAGGCTCCTGGTGTATTTTGATCGATTGATGTGAATAAAACTAAAGCAAATTGAATTGAATTTTGCATTTACACCATGGAACATTAGTAAGAAAACAAAAATCTACCAAAAAAATTAAGATTATGCTAGATACTGGTTTCAGAAAGAAGGCATATTATGATGTATGTACAATGTACAAAACATTTAGGCCACAACTAGGTTTGTTATGCTAAGGAAAGATTACTGTGATATATTATAATGTACATTTGCATTTCTCATACTCTATAACAGGGGTGTCAAACTCATTTTAATTCAGGGGCCACATACAGCCTAATGTGATAGAAAATGGGCCGGACCAGTCAAATAATATAAATAATAGGATAAGAACTTTTGAGTGAAAAAAGTAAATTCTGTAATGAAAATGTTTACATCTACGAATTGTACTTGAACATAACATGAACAAATATGAACAACCTGAAAATACTTTAGTAAATTAAGTGCAATGTTAACAATATTACACCTTAGTTTACCATTTTTACACGTGAATCACAACTTAGAGATCACAGTGGATCTACAAATACATAAAGCATTTAATAACAGGGAGAACATTATTAAAATTCCATGTACTTCTCTTCACACATTTCAGATATTCATATTTTTTGTTAAAGGGTAGTCTGTAAATGTAAACATTTTTGTGTAATTTAACTTTTTTTTTTTTAACTAAAACAAAGAGACAAATTTACAGTTCTCATTATTTATAGGTTATTATGATAGTATTTTACTGGCCTCATCCACTTCAGACTGAAATGACCTAAAATGGTTTTAACATCCTTGATTGTTAATATCTTCAGTGTAATTTTTGCATTTAACAAATTCAGATTGAACCCTTTGGTGGGCCAAATTTGGCCCCCGGGCCACATGTTTGACACCTGTGCTCTGTAACAAGATACAACTGAAACATAGAATAGCATTGAAACAAGATTTTAAAAAGAAACAAAAAACTTCAGATGTTATACGATTTACTGAACTAACTGATGTTTTACACCAGGTTTTATTCAACACATGTTCAATGTTTCTTATACTTCTTGTTGTTTTGAGAACAGAGCTCACACTAAATCCATGTGGTAAAGCCATGTAGTTTATATTATTTGCAAGTTTTTAATGCTATGCAAAATATTTCCTTCTATTTTTTTTGGTTTAAAAGACTGAAAAATAAATATTTTGCCAGATATTATGATATATGTTTTCTAATATGCAAATACAACATATCTACGGTTAAACTTCTGCACAGTACTGCGTGTATTATTTGCATTTGTTGAACAAAAAAACATTGTTTTTTGAATATTTTAGAAATATGTGTATTTGTTTAATACAGTAGGTAAGTTTTGTATTTAGGAGGAAAAAAAATAAAAAAACAAAAACACAATGAAGTGGCTATTCCACAATGCTGTGGGACTACTTTCTCATTTGTCTATTATCACAGATCCATTCCGCGCCCTCGTTCTATCATGTGTAGACTGGTAACCTGTAACCTGCTGCCACAGTACTGTGGTAATAAGCATTGCCATGTGTAAAGGCTAGGGTACCATTTACTAGAAGCTGGTTTGTGCATCTATTCACACTTTCAGTTTCAGCATGCAGGCAAACAACATGAAACCTGGTGACTCTTTTGCTTCATATGAGGAATGTGCCTGGGTTTTTGATGAATATAAATCTCCCACTGGGACAATGTTCAGAGTGCAGAATTTGGATCATGTGATTGGCTCTGTGACAATAGACAAACCGTTATTTTGTGCCACAGTTCTGTGGCAGCAGCCCCTATTTTATCAGTTGCATTGTGTTTTTTGTATGTGCACACCAAATTGAAATGAATGAATGAATGATTGGGTCTTTGAGCATTTGTAAAACATGTGGCACAAAATAATCTCCATATGCAACAAAAAAAGATCAGGAGAAATAAAAAATACTGTTTGATTTTACAACATTAAACGAGAATAAACAGTATGAAAATGCAACAAAGAGTGGGAGGAATTCAGCGGCACATTGCCTGCTGTGTATGACACAGTTTTTTGTGCATGCTATTAAAACACCATTGACCCTGTGCTTGTTTCTCTGTGTTCAGATATTTTGGTAATTGATTGCCTGCAGACAGAAATCAATGTGACTCTGGTTGTGTAGGCAGAAAATAAACAAATAAAATTCATTTGCATTTCACTTTCCCAGAGGCTCCTGTGAAAATGAATTTATTTAAAAGCAAGGATTTAAAAGCAACATTTATGTACTAAAGATCAGCTTTGTTTTGTTCAAACAATAGATTTTGTACAGTCAGTAAACAATAATCACTGATTCACAGGCTAGTGCTAATAGAGCAGCTAGAAAAAAAAAGTCTTTAAATTATGTCTATTCTTTCTCACTGTTCTTAAACGTTTAATATTTAATCGCTTATTACATTTGTGTGAAACTAATGCTAATACTTGCAGTAAGTGCAGTCATAACCTTTGGATGAAAGAGCCATTTACAGAGAAGGCTGACCCCCTATATTTGAATAACTCTGCCAGTAAGAGTAAAAGTAAAAGGATCTGTAGAAACAAATGTAAAAGTACAGGTACTTTAAAAAAAAAAAAAAAAAAACAACTCCAAATAGAGACCACTTGTGTAGATGCTGGTGAACACACATAATTCTTCTTTTTCCCCTCTAAACTAAAGAGCTGTGCAGCACCTTAGTTTCTATCATAGTTTAAGTTAGACTTAAACTAAAGTGTATGGACACTACATTTGGCTTACTGTGTGTCACATTGGAAGCTGCTGTTATGTAATGCTCATAAATGTTAAAGCAATGGAACTGAAGAAATTGAAACAAGAGACTTGTAAATATTTGACATAAGTGAAACTGGCAATGGGTTACTGTGCAAAAGTAAATATGTATATGGTTATCAAGTATATAAGTGTATGTTTGTGTTTTGTATTACCTTGTAAAACTCAATAAAGAATATAAAAAAAAAAAAAAATTAAAAAAAGGAAAGCCTTGGATGTGATCAACTCCATGTCTACATTGGCTTCCTCATTTTCAGTTCACAAGTCAAGTTGTTTCCCACATGCCCACATCATGAGAAGTATCAGTGTTCTGGTGGGAATAGTCGTTTTCACATCCCCCTGTTATGGATCAGCTCAAAACTATCAACTCTGCACCTGCAGGTGTGGGGATGTTAGGTCACACACACACACACACACACACACACACACATACACACACACACACAGACAAGTTTTAGGGCATTTTCACACAGCGTACTCGAGTCCATACCGTACTTGGATACGTTCACACCTTTCCCGCAGATGTTGCGTTCAAATACACTTACCACAGCCCGTGATTGGGTATGAATGGGTGTTAGAGGGCCGAAACAGTAGGTGGTGGTGTGGAGGGAATACTGTCGCTATCCTACAAATTCAGAAGTCAGAAGAACACGAACCCTTACCTATCTGTTAGCCTGTGTGAGGCAAAGAGAAGCAGAGCGACCTTCGTTGTCCCTGATATATCACAGTGGTTCAATTGATAAGGCAAGCCTGTGCCGTGCTAATCCG